>NC_090937.1:1659365175-1659692675 GCF_040938575.1 Ambystoma mexicanum
ATAATGGAGTGCTTCACAGAGGTATACAACATTACAGATGCATAACGGAGTGCTTCACAGAGGTGTACAACAGTGCAGATCCATAATGGAGCGCTTTACAGAGGTAACAACAGTACAGATGCATAACGGAGTGCTTCACAGAGATATACAACAGTACAGATGCATAACAGAGTGCTTTACAGTGGCATACAACACTACAGCTTCAGAACAGAGCGCTTTACAGAGGTATACAACAGTACAGATGCATAACAGAGTGCTTTACAGTGGCATACAACAATACAGCTTCAGAACAGAGCACTTTACAGAGGTATACAACAGTACAGATGCATAACGGAGTGCTTTACAGTGGTATACAATAATACAGCTGCAGAACAGAGAGTTTTACAGAGGTATGCAACAGTACAGATGCATAACGGAATGCTTCACAGAGGTATACAACAGTACAGATGGATAACGGAGAGCTTTACAGAGGTAACAACAGTACAGATGCATAATGGAGCACTTTACAGTGGTATACAACAATACAGCTGCATAACAGAGTGCTTGACAGAGGTATACACTGATAAAGAATCATAACAGAGTGCTTCACAGAGGTGTACAACATTACAGATGCATAACAGAGTGCTTCACAGAGGTATACAACAGTACAGATGCATAACGGAGCGCTTTACAGTGGTAACAACAGTACAGATGCATAACGGAGCACTTTACAGAGGTATGCAACAGTACAGATGCAAAACGGAGTGCTTTACAGAGGTAACAACAGTACAGATGCATAATGGAGCACTTTACAGTGGTATACAACAATACAGCTGCATAACGGAGTGCTTGACAGAGGTATACACTGATAAAGATGCATAACAGAGTGCTTCACAGAGGTGTACAACATTACAGATGCATAACAGAGTGCTTCACCGAGGTATACAACAGTACAGATGCATAACGGAGCGCTTTACAGAGGTAACAACAGTACAGATGCATAGTGGAGCACTTCACCGAGGTATACAACAGTACAGATGCATAACGGAGCGCTTTACAGTGGTAACAACAGTACAGATGCATAGTGGAGCACTTTACAGAGGTATACAACAGTACAGATGCATAACAGAGCGCTTCACAGAGGTATACACTGATACAGATGCATATCGGAGCGCTTCACAGAGGTGTACAACATTACAGATGCATAACGGAGTGTTTCACAGAGGTATGCAACAGTACAGATGCATCACGAAGCACTTTACAGTGGTGTATACAACAGCACAGATGCATAATGGAGCACTTCACAGAGGTATACACTGATACAGATGCATAACGTAGCGCTTCACAGAGGTGTACAACATTACAGATGCATAACGGAGTGCTTCACAGAGGTGTACAACAGTACAGATCCATAATGGAGCGCTTTACAGAGGTAACAACAGTACAGATGCATAACGGAGTGCTTCACAGAGATATACAACAGTACAGATGCATAACGGAGTGCTTCACAGAGGTATACACTGATACAGATGCATAACAGAGCGCTTCACAGAGGTGTACAACAGTAGAGATGCATAACAGAGTGCTTTACAGTGGCATACAACAATACGGCTTCAGAACAGAGCGCTTTACAGAGGTATACAACAGTACAGATGCATAACGGAGCGCTTTACAGTGGTATACAATAATACAGCTGCAGAACAGAGAGCTTTACAGAGGTATGCAACAGTACAGATGCATAACGGAATGCTTCACAGAGGTATACAACAGTACAGATGAATAACGGAGAGCTTTACAGAGGTAACAACAGTACAGATGCATAATGGAGCACTTTACAGTGGTAGACAACAATACAGCTGCATAACGGAGCGCTTTACAGTGGTATACAATAATACAGCTGCAGAACAGAGAGCTTTACAGAGGTATGCAACAGTACAGATGCATAACGGAATGCTTCACAGAGGTATACAACAGTACAGATGGATAACGGAGAGCTTTACAGAGGTAACAACAGTACAGATGCATAATGGAGAACTTTACAGTGGTATACAACAATACAGCTGCATAACAGAGTGCTTGACAGAGGTATACACTGATAAAGATGCATGACAGAGTGCTTCACAGAGGTGTACAACATTACAGATGTATAACAGAGTGCTTCACAGAGGTATACAACAGTACAGATGCATAACGGAGCGCTTTACAGTGGTAACAACAGTACAGATGCATAACGGAGCACTTTACAGAGGTATGCAACAGTACAGACGCAAAACGGAGTGCTTTACAGTGGTGTACACAACAGTACAGATGCATAACGGAGCGCTTCACAGAGGTGTACAACATTACAGATGCATAACGGAGTGTTTCACAGAGGTATGCAACAGTACAGATGCATCACAAAGCACTTTACAGTGGTGTATACAACAGTACAGATGCATAATGGAGCGCTTCACAGAGGTATAGACTGATACAGATGCATAACGTAGTGCTTCACAGCGGTGTACAACATTACAGAAGCACAATGGAGTGCTTCACAGAGATATACAACAGTAAAGATGCATAATGGAGCGATTTACAGAGGTAACAACAGTACAGATGCATAATGGAGCACTTTACAGAGGTATACAACAGTACAGATGCATAACAGAGTGCTTTACAATGGTATACAATGGTACGGATGCATACACGAGCGCTTTACAGAGGTATACAACAGTACAAATGCATAACAGAGTGCTTTACAGTGGAATACAACAATACAGCTGCAGAACAGAATGCTTTACAGAGGTATAGAACAGTACAGATGCATAACAGAGCGCTTTACAGAGGTAACGACAGTATTGATGCATAATGGAGAACTTTACAGTGGTATACAACAATACAGCTTCATAATGGAGTGCATCACAGAGGTGTACACTGATACAGATGCATAACAGAGCGCTTTACAGAGGTGTACAACATTACAGATGCATAACAGAGTGCTTCACAGAGGTATCCAACAGTACAGATGCATAATGGAGCGCTTTACAGAGGTAACAACAGTACAGATGCATAACAGAGCACTTTACAAAGGTATGCACCAGTACAGATGCATAACGGAGCGCTTTATAGTGGTATGCAACAGTACAGATGCATAACAGAGCGCTTCACAGAGGTATACACTGCTACAGATGCATAATGGAGTGCTTCACAGAGGTATACAACATTACAGATCCATAATGGAGCGCTTTACAGAGGTAACAACAGTACAGATGCATAACGGAGTGCTTCACAGAGATATACAACAGTACAGATGCATAACAGAGTGCTTTACAGTGGCATACAACAATACAGCTTCAGAACAGAGCGCTTTACAGAGGTATACAACAGTACAGATGCATAACGGAGTGCTTTACAGTGGTATACAATAATACAGCTGCAGAACAGATAGCTTTACAGAGGTATGCAACAGTACAGATGCATAACGGAATGCTTCACAGAGGTATACAACAGTACAGATGGATAACGGCGAGCTTTACAGAGGTAACAACAGTACAGATGCATAATGGAGCACTTTACAGTGGTATACAACAATACAGCTGCATAACAGAGTGCTTGACAGAGGTATACACTGATAAAGAATCATAACAGAGTGCTTCACAGAGGTGTACAACATTACAGATGCATAACAGAGTGCTTCACAGAGGTATACAACAGTACAGATGCATAACGGAGCGCTTTACAGTGGTAACAACAGTACAGATGCATAACGGAGCACTTTACAGAGGTATGCAACAGTACAGATGCAAAACGGAGTGCTTTACAGTGGTGTACACAACAGTACAGATGCATAACGGAGCGCTTCACAGAGGTGTACAACATTACAGATGCATAACGGAGTGTTTCACAGAGGTATGCAACAGTACAGCTGCATCACAAAACACTTTACAGTGGTGTATACAACAGTACAGATCCATAATGGAGCGCTTTACAGAGGTAACAACAGTACAGATGCATAATGGAGCGATTTACAGAGGTAACAACAGTACAGATGCATAATGGAGCACTTTACAGTGGCATACAACAGTACAGATGCATAACAGAGCGCTTTACAGTGGTAAACAGTGGTACAGATGCATACACGAGCGCTTTACAGAGGTATACAACAGTACAGATGCATAACAGAGTGCTTTACAGTGGAATACAACAGTAAAGATGCATAACAGAGCACTTTACAGTGGTATACAACAATACAGCTGCAGAACAGAATGCTTTACAGAGGTATACAACAGTACAGATGCATAAAAGAGCGCTTTACAGAGGAAACAACAGTAAAGATGCATAATGGAGCACTTTACAGTGGTATACAACAATACAGCTGCATAACGGAGTGCTTCACAGAGGTCTACACTGATATAGATGCATAACAGAGCGCTTCACAGAGGTGTACAACATTACAGATGCATAACAGAGTGCTTCACAGAGGTATACAACAGTACAGATGCATAACGGAGCGCTTTACAGAGGTAACAACAGTACAGATGCATAACAGAGCACTTTACAAAGGTATGCACCAGTACAGATGCATAACGGAGCGCTTTATAGTGGTGTACACAACAGTACAGATGCATAACAGAGCGCTTCACAGAGGTATACACTGATACAGATGCATAATGGAGCGCTTTACAGAGGTGTACAACATTACAGATGCATAATGGAGTGCTTCACAGAGGTATACAACAGTACAGATGCATAATGGAGCACTTTACAGAGGTAACAACAGTACAGATGCATAAGGGAGTGCAGAGGTATGCAACAGTACAGATGCATAACGGAGCACTTTACAGTGGTGTACACAACAATACAGATGCATAACAGAGCGTTTCACAGAGGTATACAACTGTACAGATGCATAACAGAGTGCTTCACAGAGGTATACACTGATAAAGATGCATAACGGAGCGCTTCACAGAGGTGTACAACATTACAGAAGCACAATGGAGTGCTTCACAGAGATATACAACAGTACAGATGCATAATGGAGCGCTTTACATAGGTAACAACAGTACAGATGCATAACGGAGCACTTTACAGAGGTATAGAACAGTACAGATGCATAACAGAGCACTTTACAGTGGTATACAATGGTACAGATGCATACACAAGCACTTTACAGAGGTATACAACAGTATAGATGGATAACAGAGCGCTTTACAGTGGAATACAACAGTAAAGATGCATAACAGAGCACTTTACAGTGGTATAAACAATACAGCTGCAGAACAGAGCGCTTTACAGAGGTATACAACAGTACAGATGCATAACGGAGTGCTTCACAGAGGTATACAACAGTACAGATGCATAACGGAGCACTTTACAGAGGTAACAACAGTACAGATGCATAATGGAGCACTTTGCAGTGGTATACAACAATACAGCTGCATAACGGTGTGCTTCACAGAGGTATACACTGATACAGATGCATAACAGAGCGCTTCACAGAGGTATACAACAGAACAGATGCATAGCAGAGCGCTTTACAGAGGTAACAACAGTACAGATGCATAACGGAGCACTTTACAAGGTATGCAACAGTACAGATGCATAACGGAGCACTTTACAAGGTGTGCAACAGTACAGATGCATAACAGAGCGTTTCACAGAGGTGTACAACATTACAGATGCATAACGGAGTGCTTCACAGAGGTGTACAACATTACAGATGCATAACGGAGTGCTTCACAGAGGTATACAACAGTACAGATGCATAATGGAGCGCTCTACAGAGGTAACAACAGTACAGATGCATAACGGAGCACTTTACAGAGGTAAACAACAGTACAGATGCGTAACAGAGCGCTTTATAGTTGTATACAACAATACAGCTGCAGAACAGAGCGCTTTATAGAGGTGTACAACAGTACAGAAGCATAACGGAGTGCTTTACAGTGGTTAAAACAATACAGCTTCAGAACAGAGCGCTTTACAGAGGTAACAACAGTACAGATGCATAACAGAGCGCTTTACAGTGGTGTACACAACATTACAGATGCATAACGGAGCGCTTTACAGTGGTATACAACAATACAGCTGCAGAACAGAGCTCTTTACTGAGGTATGCAACAGTACAGATGCATAACGGAGCTCTTTACAGTGGTGTACACAACAGTACAGATGTATGACAGAGTGCTTCACAGAGGTATAAAACGGTACAGATGCATAACAGAGCGCTTTAAAGAGGTAACAACAGTACAGATGCATAACGGAGCGCTTTACAGTGGTATACAACAATACAGCTTCAGAACAGAGCACTTTACAGAGGTAACAACAGTACAGAGGCATAACGGAGCGCTTTACAGTGGTGTACACAACAGTACAGATGTATGACAGAGTGCTTCACAGAGGTATACAACAGTACAGATGCATAACAGAGCGTTTTACAGAGGTAACAACAGTACAGATGCATAACAGAGTGCTTCACAGAGATATACACTGATACAGATGCATAACGGAGCGCTTCACAGAGTTATGCAACAGTACAGATGCATAACAGAGTGCTTTTCAGTGGTAACAACAGAACAGATGTACGGCAGGGAGGTAGGCAGGGATTTCATTTAGAGGTCACCAGGGGTTGTAACTGTGACCCCTGAGATTCCCCTTGCTACCCTGTGGTCTCCCTTGGTACCCCTAAAGCAAGCTCCTGGGCTGTGGCCAGCGCCTTGTGGCTCTTCGCTTCTGCAGTCACTGACTTCCTTGTTCAGGCCTCTAAAAAAAAAAAAAAGAAATACAACTTCTTTTTTTGTCAAGGGGTGAAAGGTCGTGTTCCATCGCTTCCGGTGATATCACTTCGCGGTGGGGTCAAATGACATCACTTCCTGTGATGTCATCAGAGATCAAGGTCGTGTGATGTCACTTCTGCTACCCCTGGCATTTTGGTGAAATGACGTTCCTGGGGGTAGGATACAGAGGGACACAGAGGATGGGTACCGCTGTAATGAGTGGCGGGGTGGAGAGGGGTGGGCAGCATCTAGCATCTCAGGTGCACAGGGGTGACATCACGTCGCCCCTCACCCCTCGTTCTTTGCACAGTGCTTTCCTGTCCTGAATTCATACTTCATTAGAGAAGTGCTCTAATGTTGAAACCTACTGTTGTGTAGGCATGGTATAGGCATTTGCCTGTCAATATCCCATCAAATACCTATATACAAGTCAAAATGACTGGATTTATCACTGCTTGTTTACAGGACTTCAGTGCAACCAACATATATAAAGCAAGTGGCTAAAAGCACACTTGGTTAAGACATTTCTATTATGCCAGTAGCAGATTTTCAGCTGCAGTTGCGCCATTAACTCTCAGCAGACTGCCAAAAAATAACAGTGGCAAAGTTTAATGTTACTTCTGGATAGAGCTACCTGAAAGAAAACTTATGAGGATGTGTTCTGGGTAGGGCGCTTATGAGACACGTTCAGTAACTAGCAAGGACCATTCAATGACGTGTGTTCTATTCGAGGGATGGCCACTGTTTCCCACAGTGCACCTGGATTCTCATATATAAGCACTTACACAACTGAACACTTCACTTCCGGCTCATCACCTTTCACTGTGTGCCCATTTAACATACAACATGTCAGCGCTCGTTACAGAGACATCTACATGGGAGAGCAAAAGAGGCACATGCTGCTGCCCCCCCTTTCCCAGGTCTCTGTTCACAGTTTGTTTGTTCACTATATCACAGCTTGTGTAGCGCCTTTACCTTTGGGTAAGGTACATTGATCACATGCAATAACCAGGTTAGAAATGCATATTCATAGGCTTGAGTGCCATGATGCTTCAGAATACAGCTCAGTGTGCAAAGCACATGTTGCAGAGATCTGTGTTAATTTGTGGGATTGCAGTGTGTATTGTGCTTCGTGTACATGTGGTATGTGTCCTGCTGCCCCCGTGTCCATATTTCACTTTTCCAAATGCTGAAGAAGCACGTTCTACTTATGCACTCTCTAAGGTTAATACACTTCAGTGTACAAGTTGCAACTACTGTACTTGAACATTTGATGCTTGCACTGGAAAGCACTGGTTCTGAAAACGAACACAGCATCTGCATGATGTTGGTCTAGAGCTTGGTCCCTCCAATCAAGTGTTGTAAACATTGAGAACACAGTGTGTTTGTTGGGAGAGATGATTATGGAGTCAAAGTGCCAAGGCTTTCCGACTGACAATACTGTGATTCTGGACAGATCATCTCATCCTACAGTATAGTACTGTGCTGTCTTCGGTAACAATGTTTACCTTCTGAAATGTCTGCCCATTGTCTGCGCACCTTCTCATGTAGGTAATGTAAGTGTAATGGTTCTAGACAGATGGGAACTGACTAAATGCCACAGGCCTTTGCCAGCCTTCTCACTACCCTCTCCCTGTAAGCCTCTGTATAGCCTCTCTTCGTGTTCTTCTAAGTGCACCTGCGTCGTGCACCCATAATAGTCTTGCAGTCAAGGGTCTGCTAACCTTGTCGTGTACCCTTAATAGTCTTGCGGTCAGGGATTTACTAACCTTGTTGTGCACCTTTAATAGTCTTGCAGTCAGAGGTCTGATAACCTTGTCGTGCACCCTTAATAGTCTTGCAGTCAGGGGTCTGATAACCTTGTCGTGTACCCTTAATAGTCTTGCGGTCAGGGATTTACTAACCTTGTTGTGCACCCTTAATAGTCTTGCAGTCAGAGGTCTGATAACCTTGTCGTGCACCCTTAATAGTCTTGCAGTCAGGGGTCTGCTAACCTTGCAGTGCACTCTTAATAGTCTTGCAGTCAGGGATCTGCTAACCTTGTCGTGCACCCTTAATAGTCTTTCTGTCAGGGATCTACTTACCTTGTCATGCACCCTTAATAGTCTTGCAGTCGGAGATCTGCTAACCTTGTCGTGCACCCTTAATAGTCTTGCAGTCAGGAGTCTGCTAACCTTGCCGTGCACCCTTAATAGTCTTGCAGTCAGGGATCTGCTAACCTTGACGTGCACCCTTAATAGTCTTGCAGTCAGGGATCTGCTAACCTTGTCGTGCACCCTTAATAGTCTTGCGGTCAGGGATTTACTAACCTTGTTGTGCACCCTTAATAGTCTTGCAGTCAGAGGTCTGATAACCTTGTCGTGCACCCTTAATAGTCTTGCAGTCAGGGGTCTGCTAACCTTGCAGTGCACTCTTAATAGTCTTGCAGTCAGGGATCTGCTAACCTTGTCGTGCACCCTTAATAGTCTTTCTGTCAGGGATCTACTTACCTTGTCATGCACCCTTAATAGTCTTGCAGTCGGAGATCTGCTAACCTTGTCGTGCACCCTTAATAGTCTTGCAGTCAGGAGTCTGCTAACCTTGCCGTGCACCCTTAATAGTCTTGCAGTCAGGGATCTGCTAACCTTGACGTGCACCCTTAATAGTCTTGCAGTCAGGGATCTGCTAACCTTGTCGTGCACCCTTAATAGTCTTGCAGTTAGGTGCCTGCTAACCTTGTCGTGCACCCTTAATAGTCTTGCAGTCGGGGGTCTGATAACCTTGCCGTGCACCCTTAATAGTCTTGCAGTCGGGGATCTGCTAACCTTGTCATGCACCCTTAATAGTCTTGCAGTCGGGGGTCTGCTAACCTTGTCGTGCACCCTTAATAGTCTTGCAGTCGGGAATCTGCTAACCTTGTCGTGCACCCTTAATAGTCTTGCAGTCAGGGGTCTGCTAACCTTGCTGTGCACCCTTAATAGTCTTGCAGTTAGGTGTCTGCTAACCTTGTCTTGCACCCTTAATAGTCTTGCAGTCAGGGGTCTGATAACCTTGTCGTGTACCCTTAATAGTCTTGCGGTCAGGGATTTACTAACCTTGTCGTGCACCCTTAATAGTCTTGCAGTCAGAGGTCTGATAACCTTGTCGTGCACCCTTAATAGTCTTGCAGTCAGGGGTCTGCTAACCTTGTCGTGCACCATTAATAGTCTTTCGGTCAGGGATCTACTTACCTTGTCATGCACCCTTAATAGTCTTGCAGTCGGAGATCTGCTAACCTTGTCGTGCACCCTTAATAGTCTTGCAGTCAGAGGTCTGCTAACCTTGTAGTGCACCCTTAATAGTCTTGCAGTCAGGAGTCTGCTAACCTTGCCGTGCACCCTTAATAGTCTTGCGGTCAGGGATCTGCTAACCTTGACGTGCACCCTTAATAGTCTTGCAGTCGGGGATCTGCTAACCTTGCCGTGCACCCTTAATAGTCTTGCGCTCAGGGATCTGCTAACCTTGACGTGCACCCTTAATAGTCTTGCAGTCGGGGATCTGCTAACCTTGTCGTGCACCCTTAATAGTCTTGCAGTCAGGGGTCTGCTAACCTTGCCGTGCACCCTTAATAGTCTTGCAGTTAGGTGTCTGCTAACCTTGTCGTGCACCCTTAATAGTCTTGCAGTCAGGGATCTACTAACCCTGTCATGCACCCTTAATAGTCTTGCAGTCAGGGGTCTGATAACCTTGTTGTGCACCCTTTATAGTCTTGCAGTTGGGGGTCTGCTAACCTTGTCGTGCACCCTTAATAGTCTTGCAGTTAGGTGTCTGTTAACCTTGTCGTGCACCCTTATTAGTCTTGCAGCCAGAGGTCTGCTAACCTTGCCGTGCAACCTTAATAGTCTTGCAGTCATTGGCCCTCATTAGGACCCTGGCGGTAAGGGGTTTGCGCCAGCGTTAGCTGCGCCGACCCCTTACCGCCAACTACGAGTTCCCATAGCGCCATGGTCATTTTTCCGCCCGCTTTTTGCGGGCGTAAAAATCCATGGCGCTATGGGACCTTGGTGTTAATTACGCCACCGTAATTTACGGTGGCGTAATTAACTCCTTCCCCACTCCCATTGAGCCCTATGGGGCCGAAATGGGAATGGGGAAGGGTAAATGGGTCAATGGGGACTTACCGCCCCGCCGACCTCGGAATGGGGCGGTAAGTCCGCCATCCGCCATGGCGTAAAGGGACTTTGCGCCATGGCGGAAAAGTCCGCCGACGGCGGAAAAAATCCGCCAGGGTCCTAATGAGGGCCATTGTCTTTTAACCTTGCCATGCACCCTTAATAGTCTTGCAGTCAGGGGTCTGCTAACCTTGCCGTGCACCCTTAATAGTCTTGTAGTCATGTGTCTTCTAACCTTGTCGTGCACCCTTAATAGTCTTGCAGTCATGTGTCTTCTAACCTTGCTGTGTACCCTTAATAGTCTTGCAGTCAGGGGTCTGCTAACCTTGCCGTGCACCCTTAATAGTCTTGCAGTCATGTGTCTTCTAACCTTGTCGTGCACCCTTAATAGTCTTGCAGTCATGTGTCTTCTAACCTTGCTGTGTACCCTTAGTAGTCTTGCGGTCAGGGATCTACTAACCTTGCTGTGCACCGTTAATAGTCTTGCGGTCAGGGATCTACTAACCTTGTCATGCACCCTTAATAGCCTTGCAGTCAGGGGTCTGCTAACCTTGTTTTCCAGATGCTTTGGATTACAATTCACATAATCCATAGCCAGCATAGACAATGATAAGGGATGATGGGAATTGTAGTTCAAAACATCTTAGCCACAGGTGCCACACCCCAGTATAGGAGTATCCATATTATTACACCCTCTTACTGTATCCCCTTGTACGGCACTCCTTTTCTTAACAGTTAATGTTGTGCTATATTAAAACAAGCATTGGCAATGCCAACAGTTTGGGTTTTTGTGTAGGCATGGGAAAAGCTTTGTCAGGCACTGTCATCGTGATATTAACTTCCCAACAATGGTAGCAACTGCACAATTGTGAGAGTATGTGGGCATATAAGAACAGTGCGGACTAATGCCTAATACTTATACACAAGCCAAAACTGTTGGCTTTGCCAAGGCATGTTTTTAACAGGACTTCACTGAAGAGCACAAATAATGCTTATACATTGAGTCGCTGAAGGCAGACCTGATTAAGACATTTTAATAGCAGTGGCACATTTACAGCTGTAATTAAGTCACTAACTCTCAGAAGACTGCTTTAGAGAATGTTGGCAGGTACTTTGAGCACACAGTTTGATGGTACGGCTTGAAGTGTGGAAACAGAGAAATTGATATGAGGCCGGGAAGCCCAAAAGGAAACACACCAACACAGGTTACAAAGGACATACAAAGCGCTTTATTTCAAAGTTACAAAGTTACCAAGGTCAATTGACATACGGATAGCTATACGGCCCTCTGACTAACACGCGAACCTTCAACGTAAGGTTCGCACTGAAAGTGGGAGAGAGCGATCATCGGGATGCTTGGGTTTTTATACGTTTTGTCCTGCATTGGCCAGCCCTCTCGTAAGTTAACCATTCTTGGAACCGTGGCTAAGGTTCGTAGCCAGGTCGAACACGCAATTTACATAATTTGATCGGTTCCGCTGATACAGTTACATATTTACACATAGGTTAAAGAGAGGACAAGGTCTTAGTTCGTGACCCTAACAAATGGCCTGCGGACATATTACTTATTCACGTGTGCGGAGGTCACCATGGCCGGAGTCTTACACAAAATGTCGCTCGGCCTCCATTTTGTGATTCAGGGTGACTTCCACACTGCAAGAGTACCTAAAATGGCGGCTAAATCCAAGATGGCGGCTTACACAATACATTAAGGTCAAGACCTTGCCGCGGAACCTATGTACATGGTATTCTTTAGACAGCTTGGCGTAGGCCAACATACATTTAAACAATGCGATTGGGGTCACAATATTATATCGATTTCCACAGACCCTCCTTTTTGGCCTATGCCAAGTGCTAATACATCATTTCCTAATGCTTTCGAAAATAACTGAAGGCATTATCATCCATAGGTTCCGCATCATTGTCCGAAATGTCAATAGCCATAAAGTTGTTCATAAGAACTTCTTGCAACATGAACTCTTTAGATGCTGTCTTCGGGGTGTATATCCTATGCCCTATCGCGCTCATTACCTGAGCACAACATCCCCCCATCATTCCACATATACTCGGGAGGCATTGAAAACAACAGCAAAGAACTAACAGAATCCCTAAAATACCTAAAATGACAGAAAGCACCTTCCACCCCCAAGATCGTAAAGAATCCCAAAACCAAGTACTAAGGTTCCAGTCTCCTACAGGGATATGGACTTCAGAACTGAGAGTGTATAAATTCTGAATTGCTTTAAAAATTGTTGGCGAAGAATCTGGTACGAAAACACAACAAGCGGACCCCACTAATTTGCATACTCCACCTCGTTCGGCTAAAATGACATCTAATGCCATTCGATTTTGAAGTGCTACCAATCTTATCGCCTTTTGCTCTAAGGTCATATTGTAAAGTATGTCCGTGGTCCGGTTGATCGTTTTCTCCAACACCCTCGCTAATCCCCTAATGTTTTCTGAATTTGCTATTTGTCCCCAAAAGGGCACTACTGATTTGGCTATATCCCCAAACACTTGTCCAGGGGTGTCTCCATTACTATCCCGTCGCGGGCGAGCCTTAGATACCTCTAAGGTACTGGCTATAAATACACCTGGTAACAATATCCCTAAATAACAAGTCCCCTGCCAATCCTTCGGCAACCAGGGAAAAGCTAAACTACCACAAACAAAATAAACGGGTCCCCCTACATACAAAGGCCTATTTTCCCCAGTCAAGTTTACAGTGTTTACACAAGGCTCAAAGTCTCCCATTGGCCTACTGCCATTTCTTTGTACACAGAAAGGAACTGAATCAGGACTATGATTCACAGAATAAGAAGGAGGCATGGCATCCTTATTGCCTATCGGAGCCATCTTAAAAGAAACTAGATTTTGGAAAGGAAAAGAAAGTTTATCAAACGGCCTAATAGAAGCGACGTTAGGTTTACTTCTATTTGCGAAAAGCGAGCATCCCAGGGGAGTCAATTCACGTTTTTCAAATTCATTCAAATTAGTCCCATCAAAGTTCCCTGAGATGCTTTCATTCCATCGGCCAAAGAAGAATGCTCTAAGAGAGGCATAGCAAGAAGTTGTTAAAGGTAAGGGATGTATATACCATCCCAGTCCCTTGTTCCCATGTTGTGGTAAGTGAGTGCAGATCCAACAATTACTCTTATTAAAAATAGCATGCGTAGCATTCATCACTATCATCAAAGTGTTATTACGATATTTCTGTCTATGCCAAGAGTCCCTAGGGGACAGAGTGTGAAGGTGTACAGAGGGAGTCAAAACAGTTGGTACGATTTTGGTCGGTAACAGAGGCTTCAAAGGATACATTTCTTCAAAATACCAAAGTCCCACGGCAGCAGTTGCAAAAATAACAATAATCAGAACGAGAACACAACAGTACGTTTTCGGGGCCCAGGCACATTGTTCATTGTTCGATTTGGTCACCTCCTTATCTAATAGTTCATTACGGGGAGCAGCGGTGAAGGCGGCAGGCATCATGGTCATCCCGATCGACGGCCCCAATGTTCGTTGCTGGCGGCACTTCGGCCGCGCGATTTCTTAGTCCTTCCCAACCCTAGCCAACAGAACCCTCCTTTTCTTTGTTCGAAAAAAGAAAGACAACAGTACTTCAATCACTCTTTTCCTTCCAGATGCACAACACTCGTGCGGTAATTGTATTTCCGCGGTCGAAGGTTGTACCTGATGGTACCCAAGTTTGTTGAATCCAAAAGCAAAGTATCGTCGCTCCCTGAGGGGAGCGTCGTGTCGGTGGCGACGGAAGTCGCAGAGCTCGAAACAAGATTTTCCGGAAGTGATTGATCAAGGGAGTGCGGAGACAAAATGGACGGCTCCCCGAGCTCCTCAGGCTCAGAGAACTTCTCCAACGCACTCACAACGCTGCCTGCTACTCCGAGATCAGAGAGTGTAGCACCAGCGAGGGGTTCTGTTTCTTCTGTAGCGTGTGGCGTCGGGTGAGGGATCTTCTTAACGTGCGTTGCATGTATTCAGTTCTTCTTTCCTGCCACCAGCACTGCCGTCCTGGTGACCAACAATACCTGGTAGGGTCCGCGCCAGCGGGGCGCAAGACAGGAAGACCTCTCGTAGGCCTTCACCAGGATCCAGCTACCGGGCAATATATCGTTTCCTGGGCCCGTAAACCGTACAGGTAAGGCAGCATTCACCTGGTGGTAAATGAAATACAGATTTTTAGTCAATTGATTACAGTAATCTATGAGCAATACATTATCCACATCCCTCAGGGCTTTAGGTTTAGGGAGACCCCAGATACTAGCAGGTCTTCCCATTACCACCTCGAACTGAGAGAGCCCAGTTCTAGTCTGGGGTGTGGTGCGCATAGCTAACAACACAATAGGTAAAGCGTCGGGCCACTTTAGTTTAGTGTCGGCACATGTTTTTGCGAGTTTGTTTTTCAAAATACCGTTGTGTCTCTCTACCAACCCCGCACTTTGAGGGTGCCTAGCTGAATGAAAATGTTTCTCAATCCCTAGGGCAACACATATTTGCAATATTACGGCTGCGATGAAATGGGGGCCGTTGTCCGACCAAATTATCCTCGGGAGCCCAAATCGAGGGAAGTACTCTTTCACCAGGATCTTTGCGGTAGTCATGGCAGTGGCATCTTTGACAGGGAAAGCCTCGACCCATTTGCTAAAAGCACAAATGATGACAAGAACATATTTCAAGTTATTACATCGCTCCATTTCAATAAAATCAAGGTGAATGGTTTCAAAGGGGACAGAGGGGGGCCCAAAACTTCCCCTTGGAGTCACTGTCCCTTTACCCACATTGTGCTGTAGGCAAATCATGCAATTCTGAACATGTCTCTTTGCAGTTTCCAAAATTTTATCATTCACCCAGACCTGCTGTAATATCTTCGTAATTTGCTGGGCACACACATGTGTTGGACCGTGTGCCATTGTAACCATTGCTAACACATAAGAATCAGGAAGCAACCATTTCCCGTCGGATGCGTCCACCCAGCACCCTTCATCATCCAATTTTCCCATGCCTTCAGCCCACTTCCTAGACTCTTCAAATGAGGCATCAGTCTGCATATCTCGCACAGACCCAATGCCTTCATCTATTATACAAACATCTCTCACTTCCCTCGAGGTGTACATGTCTGTGCTAAGGTCTGTAGCTGTTTGTCTAGCTATCAAATCTGCAAAAGCATTTCCTCTTCCCACATTGTCTATGACCTTGCGATGTGCTGCACATTTCATGATTGCTAATTGTTCAGGGAGTGAGAGCGCTGAAAGTAGTTGTACTATTAAGGGACCATGCTGAATCTTGGTCCCATGTGAGGTCAGAAACCCTCTTTCCGACCACAGTTTTCCGAAGTTGTGAGCCACCCCAAAGGCGTACTGGCTATCCGTATAAATATTGACTCTATGCCCTTGGGAGAGTTCACAAGCGCGGGTCAACGCTATAATCTCCGCAGCCTGTGCGGAGTTATGCGGAATCCTTTTAGTTTCAACAATTTTGTCCAAAGTGGTAACTGCATAAGCAGCTGTAGATGTGCCATTCGGAAGTTTGAAGCAGGAGCCATCACAAAACAGCTCCCCTTCCGCATTCTCCAAAGGAGTATCTGAGAGGTCTATCCTACCCTTTGTTTCTTGTTCGGTGGCATACAGGCAGTCATGTGATCCTTCATCACCGCAAACAATATTTTGCGGGAGAGGTAAGAGTTCAGCCGGATTGAGAACACAACACCTTTTAATTTGGATATGAGGAGCAAATAGGACTAATTCGTACCTTGTCAACCGGGCAGAGGTAAGGTGTTGCGTTTGAGTCTTATTCAATAGAATATCAACAGAGTGAGGTACCATCAGAATTAAATCGTGGCCTAGGACCATCCCCTCACTCTGCTTTACAGACGCAGCAGCAGCTGCAACAGCGCGCAGACATCGCGGCAAAGCGCATGCAACAGGATCGAGGGCGGAGGAATAATAGCCGCACGGCCTATTCTTCCCACCATGTTCCTGTGTTAACACAGACAAAGCACATCCATCACATTCATGCACAAACAACACAAAGGCCTTATGGTAATTTGGTGTACCCAGAACCGGTGCTGAACATAGCGCGGTTTTGAGAAGCTCAAATGCTCGTTGATGTTCCGATTCCCATGGCAGTGGCAGAGAAATGCCCTTCTTCGTCAAAGCCAACATCGGTTTTACCACTAGGGCAAAATTCGGGATCCACAGTCTACAGTAGGACGCCATCCCTATCAGGGCTCTGACTTCCTTCTGTGTTTTTGGGACAGACATGCCAGAAATGTGTTTTATTCGTTCAGGTGTCAATCTTCTCCCCTCCTTTGACAGGAGGTAGCCTAAATAGGCAACCTCCTGGCAACAATATTGAAATTTTTTTTGTGAAGCTTTGTGCCCATTTTCAGCTAAATGAACAAGCAACAATATAGTGCCTTCCGTACAAGCTTTCTCAGAGTCTGCAGCCAAGAGTAAATCGTCTACATATTGAAGCAGCGTGCAAGTAGGTGGCAATTCAAGGGTGTCGAGCTGCTCCTTTAAGGCTCTACTATAGATACTAGGACTTTCAGTATACCCTTGAGGTGCCCTTGTGAATGTAAACGAGCGTCCCCCCAAGGTGAACGCAAACAAATACCTGCTCTCCTCATGTATCGGAATACTAAAGAAGGCGTTTTTCAAATCTACAACACTAAAGTGTGTAGCCGTAGCAGGGATCATTGTTAAGATCGTTGTTACATCAGGCACGATTGGAAATTGTGGGACTACCACCCGGTTAATAGCACGAAGATCTATTATAAACCGGTACGGAATTGCATTGTCGCCTTTCTTATATACTGGCAAGATCGGGCTATTACATAAGCTACCTGTTATTTCTTCTATCACTCCACGATGTACAAAATCGGAGACAATGCATTTCAGAGCACGCTCACCTTCAATTAAAATTTTATATTGCGGAATGCGCGGTAGCTTAACCCCATGTTTCAAGACTATCTTAACAGGCTCGATGTGCAATATCCCGAAATCATTGTCGTCTATTGCTCACAAACATTCCGGGACAATGTCAAACTCGGGAGGTAGAGGTCTGGTCAAGTACTGGGAGTTAAAGGGTTGCTGTGGTGAAACTGTTAATCTTATTCCGTCAGGGGAACAATGAATCACTGCATTCAGTTTCTTTAACAAATTCAACCCTAGCAAATTTTCTCCGCAGTTTGAAGTAAGAAGAAAAGGGCACTGGTCTGTGAAAGGACCCATAGAAACAGATACCGGCGCAGAAACCGGACAGACAGTTGGTATACCAGAGAACCCTATAGAAACGTTCGTTTGCCCTGACAGTGGGATGTTTGGAACCCTAGAATGGTCAATGGAGCACTTTTGTGCTCCAGTGTCGATCAAGAACTGATGTTTCCTATTCCCCACCAATAATTCAACGTAGGGGCCCTTCTGAATAACGGGAATAGGTAAAGGTTCCAAACGCTGCTTCGGGCAATCCTAGTAAGGCAGAACTTCGTCAAAGGGAAGTTCTTCAGAAAGATAAGCAGCAGAAGGGTGATCAAATATATTTCTCGAGTCCATACTCGGAGTCTGATTTTCCCGTGAAAAAGGTTGCTGGGGATCTTGTAGAAGCTGACCCCTATCAGGGCCCCCTGCTCCGGGGCGGCCCCTTGGTCGCCTACCCATACCCCCAAATGTGCCTCCTGACCTCTGACGAAGGGCAGGGCACTGTGCTCGCCAGTGACCTTCCTGGCGGCAATAAGCACACTGATTAATATCTATAGAATTTGGAGGAGTATTTCCTCTTGGAATGTACTGACCTCTAGTCTGTGTCGTACCTCCTCTGGGGTTTCTGACAATTTGCTGTAACAATACCTTAGTCTTTAAGTCACCCCTCCTTTTTTCGATTTTCTCTTTTTCATTATTAACCCGATTCTCATAATACTGAGCCATATGCAAAACCTCTGACTGAGATTTCGCCTGCCAAGCGCTCTCTGAGGACATAATATGTGACTGGATGTCGGGCAACAATCCACGTACAAATTTGTCCACAAACAACCTCTTCCCCGACTCTGTGCCCAAATCCTGTCCACTGAAGTCAGAGAACACCTGTTCAAATCTATTAAAGAATTCAGTAGTACCTTCAGTTTTCCCTTGGACGCAGGCCGTAAGCTTGTCCCAAATAATCCTTTTTTCTGGGATTATAGTTTTTAGTTTAGCAACTATTCTATCGGGTAAGGTAAGTATTACCTGGGGTGGTTTCTCACCAGCTAGTCGTTCTCTGTCTATTCTAATCAGATTTACCCATGTATCCCCTAGCCCCGGCACATCATCTACTGTCCGTACCTGTTTCCATACATCAACTGGCAAAAGCACTGGAAACAATAAGTCCATGTCACTTAAGGTGAACACAGAAGACTGCAAGACGGATTCTATTTCTTTATAAAACCCTGTCGGGTTTTTCCTAATATCAGGGACTGATTGTCTAATCGTGTTCACTTCCTGTCGGGAGAACGGGACGTGAACAAACTGCGATACGTAATGTGCAGGGATATCCGTCGCGGGAGTACCAGCTACCGCGTCGGCGGGGATTTCTACTTTTGGGACAAGGGTCGGAGGGACCTCTCTCATAGGCAACTGAGATATAGGGACCTCTGACCGCTTACTGAGCAATAGGGCCAAATCGAGCGCTAAAGCAGCTGTAGAAGTGTCGGGCGAAAAAGCTCTTTTACAAATACCCAATAACTCTATGGGGCAACCAACCTTCTTCCTTATACATTCCTCCTGTAAGTGCTGTACCATCACTTGGATTACCTTCCTTTGCATCTCTACCGTGTATTGACTATATGTGTCATACACCTCATCTGGCGGTATCGATGAATCCGAGATCTATCGAATCGCGTCTTTGGTACAAATTCGTACTTCCTCAGGTGCTGATCTTCGGCACGAAAGGAACCGTTTCTGTACATATATCCTGTCGTCCTCATCATCCTCGTTTTGTAACCTTTCAAAATCCCTCCTAAACTCAAACAATCTGTCAACATGTCCATATACTTTCTGCTCTGTATCCCTCGAAAGTGCCAAGGCATTCAGATCTCTCACCCCTTGTGGGAGATCCGAAGTCTGCAATCTACCCCACATTACACCTAAGTGAATCCCCAGTCCTTCAATAAAAACATTTTTCTCGGGAAAATCGTGTAAATTAGATAATGTTGAAAATACATCAGTTTGATCACCTTTTTCCATGCATTGCTTAGCCCAGGTAAATAGTTCCTGTTTCCTGCCCGCAGGAACAGTACTACGAGTTACAATTGTTGACCCTGCACCGGGATCTGTTTTAACGAACACGGGACTCCCCGGAATCGAAAGTGTAGGTGGACTTAACAAGGGTGCAGGGGAGAGAGGCAGTGTAATAGACAGAGGAGCGACAACCAAAGAACTAGGAGCAATAGGCTGCGCAGGAGGAGTAGGAATAGCAACGGGAACAATAGCAGGAACGGGCAAGGTGCCCATAACAGGAGCATACGGAGGTGGCGCTGAAGAATCAGGCCTCCGTTCGTTCAATATTTTCTCAATAAACTCCTCGGAAACATGGAAATCTTTAGAGGGGTAAATTTTCTGGACCCCGAGCGAGAAAGCTCTATCCATTTTCTGGGTTTCTTCTAATCGTTTTTCCTTGTCATACAACAATGCCTTTTCGGCATTCGTTTTATGACGTCGTGCATGTTTATCCCTACTTTTAAGCTGCTGCAATGCTTCCTTTTTCCAATTTTGTAACACATCAAAGGCTGCTGGCCTAGCCTTTTTCTTAAGCAAGATCGATTCTAAGTATTCAATACGGGGGATCTCAAAACTACCATTGATTGGCCACTGAAATTCGGAGGCATTTCTGGTCTGTCTGTGCCAAATGTCATTAAATACAATACTACCAATGCCATACTTACAGTACATAGTACACGCCGGCGACCCCTCCTGTGGTGCCGGACGGCTAAATTCCAAAGATTGTCGATCGCTGCGGAACAGAGCCCTAAAGCAGCTAGACAATTTCCCAGGCATTTCTCAAAGAATTGGTGTTACCTGGTCCAATAATTGTGTCTGCAGATACAATACACCAAATTCAAATTGTCAGGGTTAAATTAAGAGCCGGGTCACGACTGCACCTGACCAAACCTAAGGAGGACCGTACGGTTTACAAAGGACTTCAACTAACAAATTTTTACCTGCGTTCGGTGGTTTCGGCAAATCTGCCCGCCTCGGAATTGGACCCTCGTCAAGATGGCGTGTCAGACCGCACGACTATCGCCCAAGGATCGGATCGTGCAGCGTTGCCGAGGTATCGCGTCTCGATCGGTCGGGCCCGCAGAATCACACCGTCCGATCCCGATTCGATAGTCTGCGTCAACCTTCAATGATCCGGCATCAATCTTGAGGGTCCCTATTCGGGCGCCAACTGTGGAAACAGAGAAATTGACATGAGGCCGGGAAGCCCAAAAGGAAACACACCAACACAGGTTACAAAGGACATACAAAGCGCTTTATTTCAAAGTTACAAAGTTACCAAGGTCAATTGACATACGGATAGCTATACGGCCCTCTGACTAACACGCGAACCTTCAACGTAAGGTTCGCACTGAAAGTGGGAGAGAGCGATCATCGGGATGCTTGGGTTTTTATACGTTTTGTCCTGCATTGGCCAGCCCTCTCGTAAGTTAACCATTCTTGGAACCGTGGCTAAGGTTCGTAGCCAGGTCGAACACGCAATTTACATAATTTGATCGGTTCCGCTGATACAGTTACATATTTACACATAGGTTAAAGAGAGGACAAGGTCTTAGTTCGTGACCCTAACAAATGGCCTGCGGACATATTACTTATTCACGTGTGCGGAGGTCACCATGGCCGGAGTCTTACACAAAATGTCGCTCGGCCTCCATTTTGTGATTCAGGGTGACTTCCACACTGCAAGAGTACCTAAAATGGCGGCTAAATCCAAGATGGCGGCTTACACAATACATTAAGGTCAAGACCTTGCCGCGGAACCTATGTACATGGTATTCTTTAGACAGCTTGGCGTAGGCCAACATACATTTAAACAATGCGATTGGGGTCACAATATTATATCGATTTCCACAATAGAGGCTAGCTCAAAGAGATCCCAAGTGGACAATGTTTCAGGGAGGGGCAGGGAGCGGGTGGGCATGGCCATAGGGATTAGCATGGCCATGGGCAGTCAATGGGTGGGCAAATAACCAAACAGCACCTATACATTTTGTATCCTTTCTCATATGCCATTTCTCCTTAGCTATACTCCAGTGGCATAGTTTCAGTTTATAGGTGGTGTTGCCACCTAATCGACAAAACTAATTAGCACATCGCACATACGAGCCCATTGCAGGCTTATTTTCAGGTCTCCATATTTGACAGACACATTAGATTTTGTTTCAACATGTTCAAATGGTCTTCACATCATTGATAAAAATATGCAGGCATCTGTCAGCTAAGCAGGAGAGCCTAGTTTACAGTTTGCTTTAAATGGTTTATTTAAATCTTTGAAGTACAGTCATAAAACACAGTTGAGATTGTGTAGGCTCCTATAAATTAGTACTGTGATGCTTGAAGGCTTCTGTTTATGAGAGTACAATTAAATATTAAAAAATATTTTGCTTTTGCATAATATTACTCTACAAAGATCTTTTTTAATATGGCCAAATCTGTTTACCACGAATTTGTGTAATTTTCAAGTCAGGCTGTGGGGTTCAAAGGAAGCCGCCAGAAAAAATGGAAACTTTATTTGGCTGCATTGGGCCTAAAATGCAGAGCATTGAAAATACACAGAGATGACTGAAAAACTGAAAGGACAGCATTTAATTCCCAACTGCCACATCAAAATGCTATTTCCAGAAAAATTCAATGAAAAGGGCCTAACATGCAGAAATACTGTCTTGGAAATGTGAAATCACGGGTTTGGCTGGCAGACTGAAAGGCCCACAATTCATTTTTTTCAAACTGAAAGAAAGGAAAATGCTGTTTCCTTTGATGAAACAGAGAGCCCATGGAAAATGTGTGTATTCTGCAGCTTGAAACCAGGAACATGAAAAATGAAATGACACCACAGAAGTACAATTCGTTATTTGTGATTCACACATATAGCACACTTAATTTTACTCTTCCTTCTCACAATTTCTTTCAAAATAGTTGTGACAAACCACCCATTTCCTTATTGTGTGCCTTTAATTGTACTTCTGTAGTGTCATTTCATTTTCCATGTTCCTGGTTTGAAGCTACAGAATACACACATTTTCCATGGGCTCTCTGTTTCATCAAAGGAAACAGCATTTTCCTTTGTTTCAGTTTTTTTTCTGTAATAAATATACATTCTTTCTATGCACCAGCCTGATGCTTGGCTTATATGTGGCATAGGAGTCAGGGACCTATGCGGGTCTATTGAATCACAGATGGGGCAAGATTGAACTTAAAAGGAATATTGGTGTGGGCGCTTTTGATTGTAGAGGGAAAGAATTCCCTGCATTGATGATGGCCGCATAAATATCTCCAACAAGGTCCACAACATAGATTATTTGTTTTCGAAGTTGCAGACTGGCCTCAAATCCCAACTTTGCCTCCTAACCAAAGAGTTTGATCCAGGGTAACTCATTTAAGCTCATAGTGACTATACCATCAAAAGTGTTGATCCCTAATTTCAAAACTGTCAGCCCCGAAAAGGGATGTAGTTCTCTCATCAAAAGTACTTTACTCTTGGTTTAACTGGCTACAGTGGTACTTTGTACGAAATCTTACTGACCATTGGTATATTTCAGAAGACAACATCAGGTGTTTCACTCTTGACTGTACCGCTAGAAAGCCACTGACCTCTTTTAATCTCTCACTATATTCAGATACCTTCACCCTCATGGTAACTTCCAATGTGTACCCTCTGTCCATGCTTCACTATGTATATTTTTCCTGTTGTCCCAAACGTGTTCTCTTCATCCACGCGTCAGCTCGGATGTTGCTAAGCTGTGTTCCACGTCTCTACCACACTACAGACAGCATACCTGCCTTGTGTCTGATATCGTTAGAACGTGTTATGTCTCTACGCTAGAACAGACAGCATACCCGCCTTGTGTCTGACATCGTTAGAGCGTGTTATGTCTCCACGCTAGAACAGACAGCATACCCGCCTTGTGTCTGACATCGTTAGAACGTGTTATGTCTCTACGCTAGAACAGACAGCATACCTGCCTTGTGTCTGACATCGTTAGAACGTGTTATGTCTCTACGCTAGAACAGACAGCATACCCGCCTTGTGTCTGATATCGTTAGAACGTGTTATGTCTCTACGCTAGAACAGACAGCATACCTGCCTTGTGTCTGACATCGTTAGAACGTGTTATGTCTCTATGCTAGAACACACAGCATACCTGCCTTGTGTCTGACATCGTTAGAACGTGTTATGTCTCTACGCTAGAACAGACAGCATACCTGCCTTGTGTCTGACATCGTTAGAACGTGTTATGTCTCTACGCTAGAACACACAGCATACCTGCCTTGTGTCTGACATCGTTAGAACGTGTTATGTCTCTACGCTAGAACACACAGCATACCTGCCTTGTGTCTGATATCGTTAGAATGTGTTATGTCTCTACGCTAGAACAGACAGCATACCTGCCTTGTGTCTGACATCGTTAGAACGTGTTATGTCTCTACCACACTACAGACAGCATACCTGCCTTGTGTCTGACATCGTTAGAACGTGTTATGTCTCTACCACACTACAGACAGCATACCTGCCTTGTGTCTGACATCGTTAGAACGTGTTATGTCTCTACACTAGAACAGACAGCATACCCGCCTTGTGTCTGATATCGTTAGAATGTGTTATGTCTCTACCACACTACAGACAGCATACCTGCCTTGTGTCTGATATCGTTAGAATGTGTTATGTCTCTACCACACTACAGACAGCATACCTGCCTTGTGTCTGATATCGTTAGAATGTGTTATGTCTCTACGATAGAACAGACAGCATACCTGCCTTGTGTCTGATATCGTTAGAATGTGTTATGTCTCTACGCTAGAACAGACAGCATACCTGCCTTGTGTCTGACATCGTTAGAAAGTGTTATGTCTCTACCACACTACAGACAGCATACCTGCCTTGTGTCTGACATTGTTAGAACGTGTTATGTCTCTACCACACTACAGACAGCATACCTGCCTTGTGTCTGACATCGTTAGAACGTGTTATGTC
Organism: Ambystoma mexicanum; assembly: GCF_040938575.1. NCBI lineage: Eukaryota > Metazoa > Chordata > Amphibia > Caudata > Ambystomatidae > Ambystoma > Ambystoma mexicanum. The sequence goes on from NC_090937.1 coordinate 1,659,390,281, forward strand.
TCTACACTAGAACAGACAGCATACCCGCCTTGTGTCTGATATCGTTAGAATGTATTATGTCTCTACCACACTACAGACAGCATACCTGCCTTGTGTCTGATATCGTTAGAACGTGTTATGTCTCTACGCTAGAACAGACAGCATACCTGCCTTGTGTCTGATATCGTTAGAACGTGTTATGTCTCTACACTAGAACAGACAGCATACCTGCCTTGTGTCTGATATCGTTAGAATGTGTTATGTCTCTACGCTAGAACACACAGCATACCCGCCTTGTGTCTGACATCGTTAGAACGTGTTATGTCTCTACGCTAGAACACACAGCATACCTGCCTTGTGTCTGACATCGTTAGAATGTGTTATGTCTCTACTCTAGAACAGACAGCATACCCGCCTTGTGTCTGATATCGTTAGAATGTGTTATGTCTCTACGCTAGAACACAAAGCATACCTGCCTTGTGTCTGATATCGTTAGAATGTGTTATGTCTCTACCACACTACAGACAGCATACCTGCCTTGTGTCCGATATCGTTAGAACGTGTTATGTCTCTACGCTAGAACACACAGCATACCCGCCTTGTGTCTGATATCGTTAGAATGTGTTATGTCTCTACACTAGAACAGACAGCATACCTGCCTTGTGTCTGATATCGTTAGAATGTGTTATGTCTCTACGCTAGAACAGACAGCATACCTGCCTTGTGTCTGATATCGTTAGAATGTGTTATGTCTCTACGCTAGAACAGACAGCATACCTGCCTTGTGTCTGATATCGTTAGAACGTGTTATGTCTCTACGCTAGAACACACAGCATACCTGCCTTGTGTCTGATATCGTTAGAATGTGTTATGTCTCTACGCTAGAACAGACAGCATACCTGCCTTGTGTCTGACATCGTTAGAACGTGTTATGTCTCTACCACACTACAGACAGCATACCTGCCTTGTGTCTGACATCGTTAGAACGTGTTATGTCTCTACCACACTACAGACAGCATACCTGCCTTGTGTCTGACATCGTTAGAACGTGTTATGTCTCTACACTAGAACAGACAGCATACCCGCCTTGTGTCTGATATCGTTAGAATGTGTTATGTCTCTACCACACTACAGACAGCATACCTGCCTTGTGTCTGATATCGTTAGAACGTGTTATGTCTCTACGCTAGAACAGACAGCATACCTGCCTTGTGTCTGATATCGTTAGAACGTGTTATGTCTCTACACTAGAACAGACAGCATACCTGCCTTGTGTCTGATATCGTTAGAATGTGTTATGTCTCTACGCTAGAACACACAGCATACCCGCCTTGTGTCTGACATCGTTAGAACGTGTTATGTCTCTACGCTAGAACACACAGCATACCTGCCTTGTGTCTGACATCGTTAGAATGTGTTATGTCTCTACGCTAGAACAGACAGCATACCCGCCTTGTGTCTGATATCGTTAGAATGTGTTATGTCTCTACCACACTACAGACAGCATACCTGCCTTGTGTCCGATATCGTTAGAACGTGTTATGTCTCTACGCTAGAACACACAGCATACCCGCCTTGTGTCTGATATCGTTAGAATGTGTTATGTCTCTACACTAGAACAGACAGCATACCTGCCTTGTGTCTGATATCGTTAGAATGTGTTATGTCTCTACGATAGAACAGACAGCATACCTGCCTTGTGTCTGATATCGTTAGAACGTGTTATGTCTCTACGATAGAACACAAGTTCCCACACTGGACAGCTCTATGTTGCTCTTGAAATGACACATTAGTTTGTTATTTATCCATACCCTGCCTACGTGCCGTGTGCATATTGGCGCTCTCATTCCAGTGTGGAGGAAGCGGTCGATGCATTCCTGTTTTAATCACTGACAGTTTAACAAATGAAGCCATGGGTTGCAATCATGTGACAAAGGAGGAGGGGGGTGGGGAAGGTCTCGCGATTAGAGATTCTTGGGTCCTTTCATTTTTTAGTTTGAGCTATTAGGTGGCAATTAAGTGCCACCTATAAGCTGGAAATATTGCATTGGACTACAGGTAGGAGGGAGATGACATCTGAGGAGGGACACGCACCTTCTGGATCTTTTTTGGCTATTTACTCACTCATTGACTGCCCTTGGAAATGCTAATCCCCATGGCCATTCTCCCCACTACTTGCCCCTCCCTGCCCAAAACACATCCTCCTGGGAACTCTTTGAGCTCATTCTATAAAGAGATCCTATCAAACCTTAGCCCGTTACTATTATATGTAGACGTCTGCTTGAAGGTAATTGTTTAATTATAGTAAAAGTGGCTACTGGAGGAATACAAATGTCTTAACCAAGCGTGCCTTCAGCCACTTGATTTATATCTCTTCCATGAACTGAAGTCCTTCTAAAAAGAAGCAATGACAAAGCTAACAGTTGTGGCTTGAGGTTTTGGATGGGCATTTGCCAGGTACTGCCATCATATGCCCAGGTTGAGGTGTTAAATGGACATATGCCAGGTACTGCCATCATATGCCCAGGTTGAGGTGTTAGATGGGCATATGCCAAGTACTGCCATCATAATCCCAGGTTGAGGTGTTAAATGGACATATGCCAGGTACTGCCATCATATGCCCAGGTTGAAGTGTTAGGTGGGCATTTGCCAGGTACTGCCATCATATGCCCAGGTTGATAAATTAGATGGGCATTTGCCAGGTACTGCCATCATATGCCCAGGTTGAGGTGTTAGGTGGGCATATGCCAAGTACTGCCATCATATGCCCAGGTTGAGGTGTTAGATGGACATATGCCAGGTACTGCCATCATATGCCCAGGTTGAGGTGTTAGATGGGCATATGCCAAGTATTGCCATCATATGCTCAGGTTGAGGTGTTAGATGGGCATATGCCAGGTACTGCCATCATATGCCCAGGTTGATGTGTTAGATGGGCATATGCCAAGTATTGCCATCATATGCTCAGGTTGAGGTGTTAGATGGGCATATGCCAGGTACTGCCATCATATGCCCAGGTTGAGGTGTTAGATGGGCATTTTCTAGGTACTGCCATCATATGCCCAGGTTGTCGCTCCATTTTTCATCTGTTTAGGTCAGTGTATAGCAAATGCCTATCCCATACCTACACAAAAGCACACACTGTTGGATTTGCCAATGCTTGTTTTATTTTGAGATGGGCCCCAAACGTGTTCATGCCCCAGGCCCAAATTCCATAAAGATGGCCCTGACTGGCGAATCAGAACATGGTAAGGGTTGTCACCTACAAATTCAAAATCTATTTCAAATGTGAAATGTCCACCATGCTAGCTCCTATTACCCAAAAGCATCGAACACTAGTGCAAACATGGGAGCCATAAATATGCCAACATGTTTCAGTCCTATGATTACTGTTGGACATTTGTCAGGACAAACCCTGTACACACACATGTATTAGTGTAGGAGTACACCGGAGAACTGGGTGTGCAGAACTCCAACCGTCTCCAATAAAAGTGGGCCGCTTACTTTGTACAGTAGTACTTGCAGCCAGTGCAATAATTTGATTCCATGGAATGGCAGTCAGTGAATGGTTGTCTCATTAGAATAAAGGTCCTGGGAAATATGACCTATGGTGTCCATTGAAGCAAAACCTGACCTCCTACCCACTATTCCCTGCTTGACAGAATTGAGGCGGAAGCAGGTAGAGTCCAGGGAAGCAGAGGAATGTTTGGCTTGGCGAAAAAGAAAATAAACAGGACTGGTATAAAGCAGGGGCAACTAATCCAGCAACACAAGGACTCACTGCTGCCAATGCGACTACGCATGCTTTTGGATTCTTGATGGGGACAGAGCACTCAGCACCTATTCAGCCTGTCTGCACGAGGCAAGTGGCAAGACTTCATGGTTGCAGGTTGTTTTGCCTTGTAAAGCCTATTCCTTCTCCCCCCCCATGAATCACCTACCCAGTAACATCTCCTACCACCTTGCCCTACACACAGAAACCACGCACAGACAGCTAACACATGCAAACTGGTCGCACAACAACACAAACTGTGTCACGCTTTACCCCTACCATATGGTCCCACATCAGTGGCTAACTAGACCCAGAGGGCTGTAGTCTATCACCTTGTGGGCTCTTCCCTGTGGATAACACACTCCCCAGAACCTCCTCCAATCCCATAGAAAGTTACTGGCACACAGGAACCAGGTACTTCCACGTTACACCACATCAACACCAGAGGTTTCATATCTGCCTCTCCCACTGTCCCACTAATGACCACCACCCTGCTTTTTCTTACAGATCCATGTGAAGCAAGGACACCAAAATGGCATCGACATGCAATACAAGACCATTTACAATATTTACCACAGCCAACAGCCACTGCAGTGACCCACTCCAGATGTGCTGTAGGAGTATGTACCAGGCCAGCACCAAGCTTCTTACACTAACCTATAAATACCTTCGAAACAGGTCAGTCTATGACTTGGCTGGCACATTTCTCTTCCTTACCTTTGTTCTTCCCTGACAAGATTTCTAGACAAGACCGATCTATGAAAATCTCGTCAAAACAGGTTCTTCCTGTTCTTCCAAAACCATCAAGGACCACATTGACATCCTCGCTCCTGCCCTGGCTGATATCTGCAACCACTCCTTTGCTACTGAAGCCTTCCCTTCCCCCCTGAAGCACTCTCTTGTGCACCCTCTTCTCAAGAAGCCCTTAGCTGACCCCTCCTTCCCGGCTAACTATCGCCCGATTTACATCACTCCTTTCCTGGGCAAACTCCTGGAAAAGCTGGCCATCTCCCAGCTTAATCTTCACAATGAATCTGTTGGTTGTCTCCATGACCATCAGTCTGGCTTCAGAGCAGGCAGAAGCTCGAAAACTGCTCTCCTAAACATCTGTGAAGACCTGCTCTCTAACCTTGATTCTAATCTCTCCTCTGTCCTCATTTTACTCGGTCTCTCTTCTGCCTTTGACAAGGTCAACCATGCCATCCTACTCAATCGCCGGAATGATAACCTGGGTATCACCGATCAGGCCCTGGCCTGGCTGACCTCTTTACTCTCTGATCGACCATCCCAGGTCCAACTTGGGCCCTTCCATTCCTCTATCTCACTCTCTACCTGTGGTATTCCCCAGGGGTCTAACCTCTCTCCCTGGCTGTTCAACCAATACCAGGCACCTCTCTCCCACCGCATCGCCGCTCTCTGCTCCAACTTTCAGTGCTATGCGGATGACACTCAGCTCGTATTCAGTCTCCCTTCCACCACTTCTCCTTCTCTCATCTCTGACTGTCTGTCTGCTATCCAGGAGTGGTGTGTCGTCAACGATCTCTGCCTTAATGCCAGTAAGACAGAGATTCTCCTCATCGGCACACCTGCACCCTCCTTTCCTGTCACTCTCTGGCCGGCCTCCCTTGGCCCTTTTCCTGCTCCCAACTGTGGGGCTAAGAACCTCGGGTTCATCTTCGACTCCACACTCTCCTTTTCTCCTCACATCTCTGACATCTCTAAGATGTCAACCTACCAACTGCACCTCCTCAGAGGTATTCTTCCTTTCCACTCCTTCCCTCAGAAGCTCACTGTCTCTAGAATTCCGGTTCTCTCTAGGCTGGACTACTGCAACAGCCTCTTTCTAAATCTTCCTGCTTCTACTCTACGCCCTCTGCAACTCATCCAGAACAAGACTGCGAGTCTTGTCCTTGGCCTCAGGTCCAGGGATTGTATCTCCGCAGCACTAAAATCTCTGCATTGGCTCCCAGTGGCTGCAAGGATTAGGTTTAAGACCCTCTGCATCATCCACAAAGCTTTCTGGGGCCTGGGTCTTGGATTTGGATTTGGTTTATTTATAAAGCGCACCCAGGCCCAGGGGCATACGGGCGTGTGAGTTTTTGAACATGTTACATAGGAGTACAATTACATTAGAAGCAGTAGGCAACAGTTACAATAGTTGTGGTTACGAAAAAATACATACATTAATGTACACGCATACATGTTACAATTTCAGGCAGTGGGCCAAAGGTGCGACAGACAGTAATATTATCTACAATATGTACAATGGAAGGTGAAAGTCTAAGCTTAAATATGTTAAGCTGACGATGTATCCCGGTCGTGAAGCCAGCGTTTGGTGTTACGTTTAAATAGGTTGAAGGAGGTTATAGACCTGATTGGAGCAGGTAGTGTGTTCCAGAGCTTTTAGGCTTGTACAGGGAAGCTGACTCCTCCCGAATTATGGAGTTTGAACCTCGGTATGGACATGGTGTTAACTTGAGCTTTTCTGAGTGGTCTTGAGGATGTGTGTGGGGTAAGTTGATTAGAGATGTAAGATGGTGCGAGGTTAGTCCTGGCTTTGTGGGTAAGGGCAAGAACTTTGAGGGATATTCTGTGCTCTATTGGGAGCCAGTGCAGGTTACGTCTAGTCTCAGAGATATGCGACTTCTTAGGGATGTTGAGGGCTGCCCTAATGGCATTATTTTGCGTTACTTGTAGTTTGTGAATATTTTTGCGGCTAGTGCCTAAATAAAGGGCATTACAATAGTCTACTTTGGACAATACTAACGTTCTAGCGAGAGTAATGCAGTTAGGTGTGGAGATAAACGGCCTGCATGCGGTAATGAGTTTGCATGTGTAGGCGGCTGATGACACTACTGCATTGGTTTGTTTAGTGAAGATGTGGCATCGAGGTAGATACCAAGGGTTTTAGTATTGTTGGAGACAAGGATGGGGTTACCATCAATAGTGAACGATTTGAAGGCAGTATTTAGCTTTTTTAGCTTAGCGTGCTTGCCAAGGATAATCAACTCAGTTTTTTCGTCATTGAGACAAAGTCCATGGTATGCCATCCACGCTTGTATTACTGCGTATATTTCATTGAGGGTTTTGCTATCATTTTCGTAGTCGCCCGTGATAGGAATGAGTATCTGGGTGTCATCCGCATAATTTGTGTACGTGACACCCAGATAATCAAGGATATCGAAAAGGGGCTTCGTAAATACATTACGGGACCCCACAAGGGACTGGTGAAGGTTCAGCCGAGTCAGTAGGAGAAAAGACCCTCATAGTTCTGTTCGCCAAAAAGGAGCTGATCCAGGCAGTGGCTGCGTCGGAGAAGTGAGCTGCAGATTTCAAGTGGTGGCAAAGCGTTTGGTGGTTGACCAAGTCGAAAGCTGCCGACAGATCGAGCAATAAGAGCAGTGCTAGTTTGCCATTATCTTTTAAAATTTGAATTTGCGTGGTGAGATCTATTAGGGCAGTTTCCGTGCCATGTCTAGGTCGGAAGCCAGATTGCCTTAGTCCCAACAGATTGTTTGTTTCTAGATACGCCTGTATTTGCAGAAAGGCTGCTCTATCTAGTATCTTTAGTAAAAAAGGTACAGTTGTTATCGGCCTGTAGTTAGACGGGTTGGCTGGGTCAAGGGTGGGTTTTTTGATTAGTGGAATGACCCAGGCGTCTTTCAAGTTATCAGGCACTACTCCTGTTTTGAAGGAGGCGTTGATAAGGTTGGTAATAAATGGTGCCAACTCATGTGCTGCTGCTTTGATAATCGGAGCAGGGCAAGTGTTGCCTTGGCAATTAGATGGTTTGAGTTTTCTAATGATATTTACTACTTCCCAGGTTGAGAGGGGTGAGAAACTGAATGGTATACAGGTTGGCTCAAAGGTAGGTGACTTGTTGGGCGGTTGTTTGTGTTCAGGGTCGGCAAGTAAGAGGTATTTTTTCGCATTGATTTTAGATTGTAAGCGGGCTATTTTGTCTAGAAGTGCCTTCTGGATGTTACTGCACCAAAGTGCATCTGTGACACATTTATCAATGGGGGCAATAGGGGATTCTAATTCTTTTAGAATCTTAAAAGTTCTTTTGTGTTAGATTCCGCTTGTTCAATCCTTTTATTGTAAGTGTCCTTTTTGGCAAGTATGATAGCTTCTTTATAGCCCAGGGATCGTATCTCTCCAGGACTGAAATCTCTACACTGGCTCCCATAGCTGCGAGGATTACGTTCAAAACCCTCTGCATTCTCCACAAGGCCTTCTGTGGCCCGTGGCCTCAATACCTTCAACTCTCTCTTCCGAAATACCTTCCTACTCAAGTTCTTCGCTCCTCCAACTCCAACTCCCTCAGGGTCAGTCGCTTCTCCAAGCAACGAGTTAGTGGTAGATCTCTTTCTTCGGCTGGGGCCTCCCTCTCGAACAGCCTCCCTGCCTCTCTGAAACTTGAGGAGAACCATCTCCGGTTCCGGAAGAAACTCAGACCTTCCTCTTTGCTTCTGCCTTCTCTCTTCCTCTCCACTGCTGATTTCCTGCCTGATACTGCACTGGTCACCTGATTTCGGGGCCAGGTCACTGACCGCCAAGTTGCACACCCGCACTGCCACCTGGCAACCCGTGCACTTGGGTCTGTATCTGTAACCCTACAGTCCCCCTACCTGCACTTTTAGACACCTGCTGTCTGCATTTACCCTTGCACTTGCCACCTGCTAGCCGCACTTCTTGTTATTGTTTCCTCTGGCACTTTTTCCCTCCCCCTCCTTGCACTTGCGTGATCTCATTTCCATTTGACCTAGTAAGATCGCTGCCCGATATCCTCCCTCTGTTCCCCCTTCCTTGCCTTGTCGCGCCTTGAAACACTTGTGTATATGCACGTTACAAATTCCATATCATATCATATCTTACACCATGCCCCCACCGGTGGTGTGATCCCAGGGAAAAACCCCAGCCATTTCCAGTACTGCGTGCACCAATCGCCTCACAGATCTGTCAAAAGGATATCGGGGACAGCGCTATAGTTAAGGGGCGCATATCCTTGTCGGATGAGCAGTGTGGCCTCTCATTACTGGCCGGACAACTCATTAGTACAGTGATATGAAGCCTGTGGCTCTCCAGATGTCTTATACTACAACTCCCATCATCATTCACCACTGCCTCTGCTTGCTAGGAATCATGGGATTTGTGGTACAAAACTGCAGGAAAGCGAATGGTTGCACACCCCACAAACAATAAATAAACCTTAATTAAATACTGAACAATTGTAATGAGTCCCCTGTCATGTTGACACATGAGTTCTGGGGCACCAGGGAGGTGGGAGGCAGGGAGGGAAGTGACGCGGGAGGGCGGGGTTAAGTTACTGTGCGGACGATTGTGACTAAAGTAAGACGTTGTTGAGAGAGCTCCAATCTCAGTCTTTATTTCCTGCGTTGCTCGCGAAGCGCTGGAGGACCATCCCTCGGAGAGGGATAGTCACCACACTGGCGACAAAGATGCGCTGAAGGCGCTTGAACCCTGGGCTGTGGCGGTAAATGACTAATAAACCGCCCGGGTCGCAGCAGTGATGACGGTGCCTCGCATGACCCGAGGAAGCCGGAAGGCAAGGGCGTGGCAGGGGGGACCTGCCGGGGCCACAACGAACACAGCGATGCCCCGCCCACACGGAGCAGAAAGACAGAAACGGTTGGGGAGGACCTGGCTGTGGCGGTAACTTGGATAAAGAACGGTGTGGAAGGGGCGTGTCAAAAAGCCACGTGATTGTGCTCATGCCTCTAGGTCGGCATCTACTGACACGCTTGCTTCTCTAAAGCCCCACACAGTGCCAGGAAGCTACCACGGTGTTTGTGCCTGACAGGTGGCCGCGTGCACAGGTCAAGAAGGCAGTACTCCATTGAAAGGCTGCCAGCAGGCAGGGGAAGATGTCCAACCAGGAGGGCCCCCAGGATGCAGGCCAAGACATACAGGTGCCAGACCCCAATGCCCCTCACCTCCATATCGATTACCAGACTCTCTGGCAGTACAGATGCCAGGGGCCTTCCATAAGAAAGATACCAGTAACATGGGGCCGAGGTGGGCCAGATGGAAAAGAGACTTTGATTTATACATGGGGGCCACGGGGCTCATTGATGAAGAAAGACAGAAATGTCAACTCATACTGGCAGTGGGGCCAGCAACACGAGACATCATAGACGAGATGCCCGCTCCGACTATTCACTCCTGCCAAGATCTAAAAGGGGCCCTAGCATATTTCACCCCACACACCAACGTAGACTATGAGCGCCACCTATTCCACAGCACAAAACAGGCGAGGGGTGAGACCATGGATGCCTGTGTCATGAGACTGAGGATTACGATGAAGCATTGTGACTTCTCAAACTACTCCAACACAGAGGCTCTGCGCTCCCAAATTATTGCAGGGTGCGAGTCCCATGCTACAAAAGGCCTGCACCTTGGACGGAAAACTGACACCTGCTAGGGCTGAAAGGGCAGTGCACTCGCAAGTGGAAAGCTTTAACACCACAGCACCCATAGAGTCTGTACACCGGCTACAGCAGGGGAGGAGGCAGGACAAGCCTTTCTGTTTCAGATGTGGTTACAAATACCCACATGAAGGGACATGTCCTGCAATAGGCCAGCGGTGAGCCACGTGTAGCAAAGAAGGACACTTCAAATCTGTGTGTCGAGTGCCCAGAGAGAGGGGCAGGGAGAGAGGTAAGGAGTTGGCTTCTAGATATAAAGCCAGACCTCTTTCCCCAGCACGACAGCCATCGGGGGCAACGTCTTAATCCTCGCAGAGACCCAAAGACCCTAAGCTCGAGGAGACGGAATCTGGGAGGAAAGACACAGGAGGAAACAGAGAGAGAAAAGGAGGTACGTCACTCAAGTGAGGCCAGAGCGCAGATCCCAATGACATGTTTCCTACCTAGTAAAACAGTACCTGTCGGAGTTGGAAGTCACCTGTTCAGGAAGCGAACAGAGCAGGAAAGGCTACGTCTCTGCCTTGGGCAACCCCGTGGCAACAGAGCACAGCTCAACATTAATAATGAGACTGAATGAAAGACCCACAGAATTCCTCATAGACACTGGGGCCACTGTGAACCTGGTTACTGAGCAAATATACAAAGAGCTACCACAAGCCCCAAAACTGAGCCCAGCTAGGTTCGACATATACCTGTATGGAGCCTCAACGCCCCTCAAATGCCTGGGACAATTTGAGGCAGTATGCCACTACAAGGTACAAGAAAACAAAGTGCTACTGCATGTGCTGGCGACCGCAAGTGAAAGTGGCTGTATACTCAATTTTAAGACTGCCATGGACATGGGCCTAATACACGTGTTATATAAGCTCATGGTGCACAAATACGTTGACCCCGTGCTCATGAATAAATAATTCTACCCCATCCTCTTCAAAGCCATAGGGGAACTACGGAACAGACAAGTCAAGCTGCGCATTGATGAAGGTGTTCGCCCAATAGCACAGCACTACAGCGGAATATCAGTGAATATCAGATGAAGGTTGAAGATGAGCTGCATAAGCTCTTAGAACAAGACATCATAGAACAGTCCACAGGCCCGACCACTTGGGTCTCGCCCATCATCCCGGTGCCGAAGAAAGAATACGCTGCCAATCGGATATGTGTATACATGCGCAGGCTCAATGAAGCCATTCGGAGGGACAGACACATGGCACGACACGTCACCCATATGATCCACTTATTAAACAGAGTCAAGGTCTTTTCAAAACTGGACCTGCAAAAGGGTTACCACCAACTGGCACTGAGCCCCGAGAGCCGGAACATCACTACCTTCATCACACACCTGGGATTATACTGGTACAAGAGGCTGAGCTGTGGGGTATCCTCCGCCGCAGAGATTATCCAAGTGGAAATCCACAATGTGATCAAACACATTCCAAACTGCATAAACTACAGCGATGACATTTTGGAGTTCGGGACTGATGTGGGTAAACACGATGAGACATTGGCCAGGGTCTGCATGGCATTGGAGCTTGCCACCCTTACCCTTAACCAGGAGAAATGCGAGTTCAGGAAAGGAACATTGAAGCTCTTGGGCCACGTATTTTCTGAAAATGGCATGACACTTGACCCTGAAAAAGTCACTGCGATAAACGAAACACCACCACCGACCAACGTGTCTTAGGCCTCGCCAGTTACTGCACGTGTTATATCAAAAACTTTGCCATGGTCAGCGAGCTTCTCGGGGCGTTGACCAAGCAGAACGCAGCATTTAAATGGTCGGAGGACTGCGCACGTTCCTTCGGGACAATTCGTGAAAGGGTGGCTCAAGCGGAAAACACGTCCTACTTTAACTTGGACTGGAAAACTGATCTGATTTTGGACGCAAGTCCAGTGGGCCTGGGTGCAATTTTAGTGCAAATCGACCCAGCTGATCCAATGCAAACCCACATAGTCGCATATTCCAGTAGAAGCCTTTCCGCCACAGAACATGCATATTCTCAGGCGGAGAAAGAAACCTTAGCACTGGTGTGGGCGTGCAAACACTTTCACCTCTTTCTTTACGGCAAACCATTTAAGGTAGTGACCAATCACTAGGCTCTATTGTTCCGCTATGGCAACCCACAGGCCAAGATACCACCCTGCATTGTAAGGTGGGGGCTCAGGCTACAGGACTACTCCTTCCAGATAAGGCAGAGAATCCTGCTGACTTCCTCTCCAGACATCCACTAAAACGGAATGTAATAAAACTGGCTCATGAGGAACATCGAGTAGTGGTCTCCACTACGTGCATGCTGCGCCAAAAGGAGTGGTTTCCGCAACTAGACGCCGTGGTGGAGGAACTCCTGAAGCAGTGCCCTACTTGCTGCTTCCTCGTGCCCAACCGGCTCCCCGAACCATGGCGGATGTCTGAATTTCCAGAAGGCATATGGGAGGCCGTAGCCGCTGATTTCTTTGGACCTATTGAAGGCAGGAGGTATGTGCTTGTCATCATGGACGAATACTCCTGGTACCCAGAAGCCCAAATTATATCCTCGACAGTGGCTAACCACGTCATCCCAGTACTGGACTGCATGTTCACGGCATACGGCATCCCAAGGAAAGTAAAGACAGACAATGGACCTCCATTCAATGGACAGGACTTTGCGAAATTCAGTGAATACATTTGTTTCCACCATCGCAAAATCATGCCACGCTGGCGGCAGGCTAATGGGATGATTGAACGTTTTATGGCCAACCTTAAGAGGGCCCTGCAAGTGTCACGACTCACAGGACAGTCATATGAGCAAGTGCCCCCTCAGCTGCTGAGGGACAACCGAAGCACACCCACAACTCCACAGGGAAGAGCCCGGCGGAAGTAATGTTCGGGAGAGACGGACCCGACTACCGCAGGCCAGCTCTCCGGAAAACAGGCAGCTAGGGAGCGACGAGTTAAGGGAACGAGATCGAGCCGCCAAGACTCGCATGAAGGAATATGCTGATGGTCGCAGAAATGCTTGTGACCCTCAATTAGAAGTGGAGGACATCGTAGCAGTAAAGTAACGACAGACCCACAAACACACCGCAGCTTTCCAAGAGGAACCCCTAATCATCATGGCAAAGAAAGGCTTCATGATCAAGGCTCAAGGAGACAGAGGACCGACCACCCGCAATTCCTCCCATTTCAAGAAGGTTCTCCTCGCGGGATCGAGGAGGATAAGTGGAAGAATCCCAATACCTGATGGAAATGAATACCTATCTGATGAATCTTATCAAGGAGATCAAGAAGACTCCGGTCAAGAGGACGGTGCCGAGTATCAGAGGATCCGTGGAGCGCACCTGCACCAGACCGCAGCAAGCCAGAAACAAGCTTTGCCGTCTCCTCGAAGAGATGGGCTAGTGGACCACGTTTATGTTTGTATACCACCCCTGTGGGGTTACTGTTTCAATTGGCAGGGGATATCCTCTTGACACACGAGTTCCGGGTCACCAGGGAGGTAAGTGACCCGGGAGGGTGGGGTTAAGTTATTGTACGGACGATCGTGAAGAAAGTAAGTAATTGTTGAGAGAGCTCTCGTCTCCGTCTTTATTTCCTACGCCGCACGCGAAGCCCTGGCGGTTCATCCCTCGGTGAGGGTTAGTCCCCACAGCCCCTTAACTCGATTTGTAGGGAAGCCCTGCACCCCCTATGCACACCTTTTTGATCCCACTTACAGCACCCATGTTACGTCATCCAAAAGAATTAGTCTTAGGAGATATTATATGCAGTGCTGGAAATAGAAAACATGTACTGGGGAAACACTCTCCTCCTTGGAGGGGCGGGCCGAGTAGAGGGGAGGGGCCGAGGGACGTGGCCCCAGGCTAGGTCCCACAATGCAGTATCTCTGTGAATAATAGCAAGAGCATTATGGGAACATAAGAATGACTACCATGTATTATTCTAACCATGTTTTATAGTAACTTAGGCTCTAAAGTTGTGATTGGTCACACTAGTCACCCTAAGACATGTCTGTATCTTAAAGGACAGACCAGATCGGGCTGCAAGCACACGTATGTGAGGCGTTGGGTGTTTCTATGCTCAGTGCTGAGTCTACTGAAAGCGTCTGCTTGTTGAAACGTGGGTTGCTCCTGCAGGTGATACCGTGGCTTGCAGGGAGGGTCCTGTTAAGCCGACTTATCACAAGCAACCAGCGCTTCGAAGAGCAGACTGCTTTCAGAAGACTTCGTTGCGCGTGAGAGAGGGGTTCGGGCTCGTTTTCTGCACTGGTATATATATATACATTTGGAAGAAATGGACAGCACAGGTTAAACACCTCACTTAATTAAGCCTAGGGCATAAAGGCAGGGGAAAAGGACAGGGCTGGAGCAATACACCCATGTGATCTGAGAAAGTGCTTCTGGAACACTGGAGCACGGGGTGGATTGGGCACAAGCTTCTGGCTTCTGACAGGTCGGTGGGGCTGGGGCAGAGTCACTCATGATGATGCGCAGACATGAAATGCTATTGGTCCTGGGCAGAGCCAGGCTGAGATCCTCTGAGAGGCTGATGGGGACTGGGCATATGCCCTTTACCCTGGCATTCGAGGCACCGGCCGCTTGTCAGGGAGCCTCCATCTTGCCCAGGACAGTCTCCCTCTGCCTGGCCGGCCTCTGAGCCCTTGTCAGCTCCCGCCAAGTCTTGACGATCACATAGGAGAAATCTCTCTTTCCCGCCTAATTGATCCCAGAAGGCCTGAGATGAAAGAGAATGCCAGGCTGCTCCATTAATCTTGTCTGTTTTCTTTAGGACGCTCTCCTAACCTTGATTGCGAGGCCAGTAAGTACCTGTCCTCTGACAGGGTCTTATTTATGAGGCCTCGGGCCTGCCCCTCGGCCTGGCCCGCTGCAAGGCCTCCCTGGCCGGCCTCACTCCCACTCCAGGCCGGCCCCAGAGCTTAATAGGCTCCGTAATGGCAAATTACAGAGTGTTACAAGGGGAAGATTAATCGGAGGTAAAACGGAGGCCTCGGGCCTGGAGGTAACTCGAGATCCCTGATGAAGGCGAAACTATGCAGACGGTTTACCTCAGTGTCCGCAACACTGCTAACACACGTGCCTCTAACGTGACACTGCGCCGCCGCCTCAGGCCTCTTTATTTCCTCGCTCTCTCTCTAGAACCATCTGGATTTTAAATATGATCAAGTTTCAGAAGATAGCACAGCAGTTCCACAAGCGCTTCATCAGGACAATCGCTTCATCAGGCGTCCAGAACAACTCATGAGAAATAGCTATTTTAATTTTTCTAAAAATATTCAGTACATTACTTACAATATTTTGTGGGAGTTTGTTTGCGGTTTCCACCCTAACATATATGCCATGACGTCACAGGCCATCCGGAAAATGCTCATCCTGCCCATTTCGTTTCCTATGCATTCTGGGACTTGCAGTGTGGCACGTCTATTTTAATTCCAGGACTACAGCTTCCACAATGCTAAGTAAAAATAGGTCGGAGTGGGGCATGTATGACATTACCCTATTATACAAGTGGCATGGCTCAGTGGCACAGTACCACATTCGGAGGCTCACCAGTGAGCCCTGGTGATGCCCCCCCCAAGCTCCCCGCAGAAGTGTAGGCCTCTGTTGACCGAGCTGCTGCAGGGGTGGCTGCGCTTTGCACCATGTGTACAATGTATTTTTATTAATACAATTTTGCATATTACACCTAACATACAAACAAGTCGGCAGTGACGCCGGACCCCTGGCACACACATGCGCCAGCCACTGTTTGTGGCCAGTGATATTGTTATGCATATGCCAGTAGCAGAGGGGGATGGACAGCTACTGAGGGGCACTGACATTTTGTACCATTCAAGGCCTGTGGCGGCAGGTGAATTTCTTTTGGGGCAGGGGCATTGACATCTCGCACAAGTGACGTGAGTGACAACGTGGAGAAAGAGAGTTTAAAGTAATGTAGGAGGTATCAGGGGGCAAAAGGGGCTGGCATAAATAGGGTAAGCCATACAATTTATAATTAGCTCTCTAGAGTAAAGCGTGAAAAAATACTGGTAAATACCATGTCACAAGCAGTACTCAGGTGCGACTGGCAACATTTTCATGATGCCTGTGTCTACAACATATGCCAGCATTGCCAGTGTAAGTCATTATTATTTAGCTGCACTCCTACTATATGGCAGCTTTGCCACTGTAAATCATTTCATAATAGGTGCCAGCATTCCCTTCGTACGTCACTTTGATTTTTCTGGCACAACCACGCCATTATGGTCATGTAAATCACTTTCAGGAATGTGCCTGGGCAATATGTGCCGGTATTGTCACTGTAAAATACCTTTGTGAAGCTGCAGCCCCAGTTCATGCCAGAATTCCCAATATAGCACAAGCACAATAAGCCAGCATTGTCACTATGAATAAGTGTTGCCGCTCAGCCCCCTGCTGCCTAAAGCATTTGGATGTATTAGCACACGGACACATCACTCACACACGCCACCACACGTGCGTGAGTGCCCACACAGACACACACACACATATCACTCACACAATAAATCATGAGACTCTGCAAACATGTATTTTGAGTCAGTCAGCATGGTCTCTGGCGGTCTTGTTTTTATTGTAAATACATTCTGTAAGAATGTTAAGAAATCACTGTTTATAATATTAAATAGTCACTCACTCATTATATCATCAATTGCACGCGAGAGAACATCTCCCTCATACTGTAAATACATCCAGTGTAAAGGGCCTGGGGATGAATAACTCAACAGTTCCTGCTGCTTTGCATAAAATCAATGAGCATTCTGGGAACATACAAATTCACATGGATGTTTAAATGTAATCTAAATGTCGTTTATAGTGATGCAAAGAAGCAACTATTGTTTTATTTTTTTTATTTTGAGACGGGTTATAAAGAAAAACCTACAAGATACAAAGCAACAAATACATAATTCATGTATATAAAACTACAACAGAAATATCCTTATAAGAAATGTTTACCCTACAATTTAAAGCTACTCAATATCTACTATAGCTAGTGTATTTCTAATAATCAAATACAGAGTTGATTGCTGCTCTGCGTGGTGAGATGTGTGTACCATGTATAAGGCGCTTCCATGTAGGAGTCATTGACGGATGGTTAAAGGGTTCAACGAAACATGAAACATACAAAGGTCTTCCAAAACGGGGTGGGGGCACTCCACAAAAAGATGCTCTAATCTTTCGACTTTAGAGCACTCATGGGAACAGCTGCACATTTGCAAATGTCTCTGGAGAGTCGATCGAGCCCCGTCTCCCGGGGGAGGCAGAATGAGGAGAGTCTCAAAGGGTTTAGCCTCGATCTCCTGTTGAGGGATTTCCTTAAATAGTTGTAGATAAACCCCAAAGTTTCTTTTTTATGCCCCGAGGATCGGCCAACGAATCTTGATCCGAGATGTTAATTGAAGCCATCATATGCCTTAGTTTTTATGCCCAATTATTTAAGGCGTGCCGTGGTATGTCGTGAAGTTCCAAACATGCAAGATGTTTGAGTGCACACAGAACACTGGGCTTCATTGGTCAGAATACTCGCTATAGCAATAAAGTGGTTGCAAACTATGAGTCCCATGAAAGAATGTGCACAGACTTCAATGTGAGGAGTGGCCTTCTCTACCGGAGCAAAAGATGGCGAGTACACGTCCCTGGTGGTCTCCACAAAGGGGACACAGGCTGTCCGAGCCCCTGCGCTGCAGGGCTTAGGTCGAGGGTACACGCAAGTGGATGGAGTCCACCCACTTTTTTTCAGAGAGTGGACTCCCCAGCTAAAATGAGAATCATTGAAAGTCTTCTTTGAATTAACCCCTTAAGTGCCAAGGACGAGTATGCTCGTGCTTTTTGCATAGACTTGCATAATAGCCTGGCAAGCCGACCTCGGAGACCGTCAGGTTTGCAGGCTGGACACTTTGCCACTGCACTATATAACCTGATGAACCCTAGCCTCAGAACTCTTTAGTTTTTTTGTATCAGATTTGGGAAGAGCGTTTTTGAAGTGTATCACTGATCCTCCTAGACTAGCCAATAAGCCCATTTTGTTTCTCTTGTGTGCTGATGATCTGGTGTTATTTTCAAAGACGCCAAAAGGCTTAGAGGGTTGCTAGAGGGCCAACCAAGACGGCCACCTCCTAGTGAGCTCCTGCACGGTCTTCATAAATCCGTCATAATCATCCTTTAATCGGTTCACCCTCACGAAGAGGAATGACATCCCGTGCCACCCAGACTCCGCTCCACCATACTGCGAAAGCTAGATGAAAATCGGACCTGCAAAGGCATAAAACGCAGCCTCCCAGGCACGCACACCCCAGAGCAGCAACTGAGCCCCCTGGGCCCGCTAGGCCACACCAGGCCGCGATCAAGCCAAGGCAGAGGGGAGACCCCAGGGTGAGCGGTGTGGGCTCGGAGGAGCCCCCCACCCTCCCACCAGATCAACCCTTCCATTGGGAGACCAGCAGCCCGGAACGAACACCTGGAGACCCGCAAGAAGCCACGGGGGGGCTGCGCGGTCACCGGTCCGCCTACGCAGGACGGCCGCAGACAGCAGGGCAGGCCCGTGCCGCCCCCGGCCTCTCCCTCCCCTCGCCCAACAACTCCCACACGGGGCGTGGGACCACAGCACAAACGCTGCAGCCGGAATATCCCGTGCACCAGAGGTCCTCGGCTTCAGTTTGGGGGAGGCCTCCCCCCGTGACAGAAACCCACCCGTCAAGTCTCCAGCCTGAACGAACTCCCCGGGTCCACGGGGAGCAGCAAGAAGGCTGTGCGAACACCGGACCACCCGCACAAGTCACCCGCTGACCTGAAAGCGGTCCGCGCCGCCTCCGGGCTTCCCCTCCCCACGCCTCACATTTCAGCACACGGCGTTAGACCCCAGCGCCAGCCCAGCAGCCACAACTCGGGGACAGAGAACGGCGCCCCCCTCGAGGCAGGAGAGACGAGACAGAGCCGTGAAACAGAGCCCAGCAGCCGGCTCTCCAGGTACGGAGCTCATTGGGGAGAGGGACGGCCGGCTAACTGGCGGGAGCCGGACTGGGCCAATTAACTTTTAATTCAAGCTGGACATAAATGATTCTCGGGACACAGGGTGCACCGTTGAAGTCAGGCTCTAACCCCTCATAACCTCAGCATTGGTCCACTCTCCCCCATCAGCGGTGACCGCCACCACCCGGTCACCTCCCGCCACCTTACACAGCGACCCCTGGTTACAGGAACACGTTTGCCAGGCGGTGTCCGGCACGCTAGAACTTTCTCCCCCCCTTGCCAGAAACCTAGGCTGCACACTAAATTTTGATCCAGAAACCCACAGCAGCTCCCTGCACTCAGCTGCCACAGTGAACTCGCCCAGCCCTTCTCTCCCATCGGGCATCCTCGAGTGACCAGAAAAAGACCAATCACCGCCTGAGCAAATCTTCAAGATAGCCATACCTGTCACTACAAAGGTACCTACCCATCGAGGCACTACAATATAGTGCAACTAAAACCCGCCTCTAAAGACTCGCAGGCAGCGAAGCGACTACCCGCCCTCAACAATTTCTACAAGGCGAACCCACGACCCCCGGCCCAATGGGGAAAACCAACAGATCGCAAAGGAAATTAACCTTTGAATCCGGCACACTCCCTAAAACCCCCAGGCTCCAAGAGGACTCTGAACCTATGTCAAGCGGCACCCCCCAGGCATACAGGATACATCCTCCACAGATATCAAGAGCCTTTTTCTGGACCTTAAGGTCGGATTAGGGATCCTCAATAACAAAATGGACGGGCTCTCCTCTAAGGCTGATCTCTTACAACACGCCTCAATGAGGTGGAACAACGGGTCTCAAATCTAGATGACGGCACGACAACCCTGGCAGCCACAGTCAACCGACTGGAAGCCCAAATGAAAGCAGCCAACGCCAAGTGCGAAGATTTAGAAGGCCGCTCCAGAAGGAACAACATTAGGATCATCGGAGTGAGGGAACAACAGACGCAGCTAAAAATGGAGAACTTTGTCGAGGAGCTACGCACTACCCTCCTTGGCTGTGAATCCCTCTCTCACATGTTTGTAGTAGAAAGGGCACACCGGATTCCCTCTTCCAAGCCCATCCCAGGAGCACCCTCCAGGCCAATAATCGCCAGACTACTAAATTACAAAGATCGTGACAACATCCTTCGTCTAGCCAGAGAAAAGGGAGAGCTACACCGTGATGGAGACAAAATACATTTCTATCCAGGCTTCTCCCCGACAGTCCTGGAACAACGGAGATCCTTCACCTCCGTCAGGCAAAAGCTTAAAGACAATCAACTCACATATTCCATGCTCTTCCCGGCGCAACTCAGAATCCAACACAACGGCAAAGTACATTTCTTCCAGACACCAGAGGAAGCCAACACATTCCTAGACCGAGCAGGATGTCCCGGGCCAAACCCCAACAAAGCCCGCCCACAACGGGAGAGAGCACATAGAAGCCCACCCTAAACATCACAGGATCGACGTCTTGTACCTTGTACACAAGAACCTTGCCGACAGAACCGAAACATACACAGGAGCTAAACACTCCAAGGCCGTGCAGATTGGGAAGCCCCCTGGGATCCCTTGCACAGCAAATGTTTTCAAACAAGTTCAACAGTTAGTTAATAGCAGGAGGGACACCAGTTGGCGGCCTGGCAACGCCTGAAGCCGCCTCCTGCATCAGTTTGCAAACGGGCGAGTTGGGGGTTGCCCGTGAAAGCAAGACACCAATGGGAAAGGGAGGTAAATGCGCCGCCTGTTCAATGCCCCCCGTCAGACCTCCATCCCTCAAGCCACCTCTGCCTCTACTACCTCATCCAGCCAAAAACCCTCCAAAAAGCTGCCTAAACCCTGAGTCAAAACTAACTACAACCTCTCCGAATGATACACGCAAAATCAAAGCAAACATACAATTCAACCCACTCCATTCAAAGTTGCAACTTGGAACATAAGGGGAAGTAACGTCCCGTCTAAAACCAGGAAAATCCTGCAGTACCAGAAAAGGCACGAGATTGATGTGGCCATGATCCAAGAAACGCATCTACTTCTGGGGAAAGATCACCTCTGCGCCAGGAGCTGGGGCTGCCACCGATACTTCTCCTCATACTCATCATACTCCAGAGGAGTCGCAATCTTAATCAGCAGAAGGACCAACTTCCGCCTAGTCCACACAGAGAAAGTCTCCGAAGGCAGATCAATTCTAGTGTGTGGTATCGTGGCGGGCTAAAAAAATTACCCTTGTCAACTCCTACGGCCCCAACGTGGACGGCGCCAACAATTTCGTCTGGGTATTGACCCACCTCTCCACTCAAGACCCGACAACATTAATCTGGGGAGGCGATATGAACACGGTGCTTGACCCAGCGAAAGACAGAACGCGGACCACACCACAGCCCATCTCCAAGGCCAGCCTTCAAATGAGAGAAATCTGCAAGGCATTCGACCTTAAAGACGCATGGAGAACAAGTAACCGAGACCAACAAGGCTACACCTTCCACTCGGCAGTTCACAACACGAGTTCCAGGATTGACTACCTATTCACCTCAGCAAACGGTCCACTGATATGCGGCCCTTGCCACATGTTACCGAGAACTCTCTCTGACCACTCTCCTGTAATCCTTAGCCTCAGCCCATCCAACCCCAGACACCCGTTACTGCGCTGGCGCTTCAAGGCAGGCTCCATGCGAGACAAGGTATTCGCCTCTGAATTAAGAGAAGAGATCACGCCATTCTTTGACACCAACATAGACTCTGTCCCCTCGCCGAGCACAGTCTGGGAAACTCTTAAGTGCTTCACTAGAGGAGTCTGCCTTGCCAAGGAGAACGGCATCCTCAAACTCATCAGGCGAGAACTGGCAGCTAGCGAAGAGAAACTTAAACGTCTCAAGCTCAAAAGCGCAGGCACAAACGACCCGGGCTCACAGGCCACCCTAAAAGAGGAATTACAAAAGTTCAGCAACACGGCAGAACGCAAAATAAAATTCCTAAACTGCAGCAGCCAAATCCGACAATACAGAGAAGGTCAAAAACCAGACGTGCTCTTAGCAAAATTGATAAGAGCTGACAACAAGCTGTCACCAATAGACGGAATACGCACCAAGCAAGGCGAGTTAACCCACACCGACGAGGGAATTGCTGAAGAATCCAGACTCTTCTATCAGGAGCTTTATAGTTCCAAACACAACACAAACTCAAATGCCCCACTGGAGTACCTTGAAAATACGGAACTATACTAGGTCGAGAGTCAGCTGCGGGAACCACTCAACAAACTTGTTACGCCAGAGGAGATCATCGAAGCTATCAAATCCCTCCCGAACTCCAAAGCTCCCGGCCCAGATGGTCTGATTGGTGAATTCTATAAGCCATTTGCAAGCACCCTGGCCCCCCTCCTGGCTGCGGTATACGAAGAGGCGCTAGAAAAAGGAGGCCTTTCCCAGTCAACCTGCAACGCCAACAAAGTTCTCCTCCATGAACCCGGTAAACCTCCAGAGGCATGCACATCATACCACCCCATTTCCCTGCTCAACCTCGACAACAAAATCCTAGCCAAGGTACTCACTAATAGACTAATGCCACTGATGCCTACTCTGGTGCTCGTAGACCAGGCAGCGCTTATACCCGGCCGCAACACGACCTTTGGAATCAGAAAACTTTTCGGCGTTATTGAAGCTCTGGACCCCCCCCAGCAGGCAATCGCGGTGCTGCTCGATGCTGAGAAAGCATTCGATTCAGTGGAATGGCCATTCCTATTTGCGGTGCTCACCAGGATGGGCTGGGAGCCTGGTTCATCAGCTCGCTCACTTAGATCTACCCTGAACCAGAGCCTACTGATACCTAGATACAAGCTCCAAACAGCTGGTGGATCTAGCTTCCCAGTCCTGGCAGCCAAATTGTGAAACGCTGTCCCCTTGACTATCAGAATCCTCCCCTCCTTCAACCTATTCAAACACAGAGCCAAATGTTGGCTAGTCACTACCAATGCCCAAGCTACATTCTAAAACGTGATGCAATAACCTATGTATGGATGTACTATTCGACAAACCATGTATCGCTGCACTACTTACCTATGCCTACTTCTATGCTATATGTATTCACTGCTATATAAACACTGTGTGCAATTTATGTAACCATTGCTTTCAAGATATGCGCCCTGTATCCTCCGAGCCTGGTTTGCGCTATACAAATAAAATAAATACAAATACAAATACAAAATGGTTTTATGTGCATATTTGCAGTATTGAGTATTTATAGGTAATGTGCGTTATTCACTGTGAAAATCAAGGATAGAAAATGTTGTTTAATTATTTTATCACATATTATAGTGTAGGGTGTGCCGTATTCACTAAGGAACATACACCGATCTTCCAACAACAGGTCACCATCCTGGAACAGGGACATGTGCTCCTACACGAATGCCCTAGAAGGCCTTGCCATGGCTTTCCCGTACACAGTGGCGTGTGGCTTAAGCTTGTATATTTTGTTGATCACCGGCCAATTCATTACCCAATGCAGGGGTCTATAGCCTTTGTTGTCGACTATTATAACTCCCACCAGCCCTAGCTAGCACAGTCAATGGTGAGGGATCATGGAGTCATGCACAGTCCAAAACATCTGGAGAGCCGCAGGTTGCAGAATACTGCTGCGTTTGGGAATGCAGCCATGCACTGGTCTGCATGACTGACCAGTAGCGGAGGCAGCTTTTGGTGCCAGCGGGATGCTGGGGGTGCACTGGGCACCAGGGGAGACCCAGGAGGGATGTACGCCACCCCGTCCCTCCCCTGAGTCTGCCACTGTGACTGACCTATACCTTAAGGGTATAGGTGCAAGTGGTGCAGCATGCATGGAAATCTGCACCAGTTGTAGCTGCATTGACATGTGCATAGCAATTGAACCCAGGCGTGTGAAAATCATTTACATTCCAGAGAAACATCAAGCCTCAGCCCTGCCAACCTCGTTCACGGACATCCGCCTGATGAAACGAGTGTCAATTGCTGCCTGTGCATCCACCTTCCTCTCACCCTCTCCTCCCACTGCAGACTCTACTTCCGACTTTGTTCTTAGCAACCTCAATCTCACCATCTCTAACCCTCTCAACATTCTTGCCCCAGTCATGAGGATCTGCCTGAAACATGCCACCAAGCACAACACTTGGTACGACCCTAATCTAGCAGATCTGAAACATAAATGCAGAGCAGCAGAAAAGAAGTGACAGACCGCAGGCTCATCCTCTAACAAACTGGCATGTCACATTCTCCAAAAGCAATACCCTCTCACCATTCATTCTAAGAAGAGGGCCCACATCCAGGCTTGTACCTTTGGAGTGTCCAACAACATGGCTATACTCGTTAAAATCTGCAAGAACTAGCCAATCCTTCTGCAGTCGCCACCTCTCCTCTTGACTCTCACGCCCTCTGCACTGCTTTTGCCACCCACTTCACTGCACAAACCAGGACATACTGAGCATTCTTTCTTCCTCCCATTGCCCCCCCCTACTGCAACCCCTGGCTTCCCAACCTTCCTCAGTCTTTCTCTCCTCCTTCTCTCCTATCACATCTGATGAGGTCACGAGAGTTGTCCGCTCTATGAAGTGCTCCTCCAAACAGGTCTCCCCCTGTTCTTCCAGATCTAATAAGGACAATATCGCCTCCCTTCCCCATGTACTTGCTGAGTTTTGCAATCACTCTCTTGCTACTGGGACTTTCCTCTCTTCCTTCAAGCACTCGTTTGTTCGTCCCCTCCTGAAAAAACCTTCTGCAGGCCGCTCCCGTCTGGCTAACTACCGTCCCATTTCTATCATTCCCTTCCTTGGGAAACTCCTTGAACAACTGATCTACCCCTAAATGGCCCAGCATACTGAGCTCGATGGCTGCCTACACGACCACCAATCTGGATTCCGTGCATCCAGAGGCCCGTAAACTGCTCTTCTGAATAGCTGTTAAGAACTGCTTGCATCTTTTGATAAGACCTCTCCTGCTGTCCTCATTGTCCTTTACCTTTCTTCTGCATTTGACGCGGTGAACCATTCCATCCTCATACAAAGACCCTGTGATACTCTTGGTGCCACGGAGCAGGCACTGGACAGGCTGACCTCCTTCCTCACTGACCACACTTGCCAGGTCATCCTGGGCTCTTTCTCCTCTCCTACCTCTATCTCCACTTGTGGTGTTCCCTGAGGGCTCTAACCTCGCCCCCTGGCTCTTTCATGTCTATTTCGCTCTGCTTGCTCACCTTATCTTTACTTTCTCTCCCCACTTCCAGTGTAATCCAGATGACAGCCAACTCTTCTTCAAACTTCCCTCTTCCTCCATCATTCCTGACTGCCTATCTGCCGTTCAGTCCTGGTGTGCCCCCAATGATCTCTGCCTCAATGCTAGCAAGACTGAGATCCTTACGGTTGGAACTCCTACTCTCTCCTTCCTTCCTTCACTCTGCCATCCTCTTTGGGGGCTTCCCCTTCTCCTGCATCTGAAGCCAGAAACCTTGGAGTCATCTTCAACTCCTCTCTCTCTTTCCTCCCTTACATCTTCGACCTGGCCAAGAAGGCCCGTTTTCAACTCCACCGCCTTAGAGGCATCCTTCCTTTCCTCACTTTTCTTCAGAAGCTCAACGTCTCCAGAGCATTGGTACTCTCTAGGCTTCAATATTGCAACAGCCTCTTCCTTAATCTACCCTCCTCCTCTCTCCACCCCATCAAGCCTGTCCAGAACAGGGCTGCAAGACTTATCCTTGGCCTCATGCCCAGGCAACGTTTCTCTTCAGCCCTAAAATCCCTCTACTGGCTCCCAGTTGCTGCAAGGATCAAATTCAAATCCGACAAATAAAATCTTCAGCTGGTGATGGTTTTAATTTGTCATGAAGTCAGCTGACTTCATGACAAATTAAAACCATCACCAGATGAATATTTGACACAGACTCATTTCAGTCATTCTTTTATTACATATGAATTTACTTTGAGAATCCAATAGCATTTAGGCAGAGCGCGACTAGCCTACACCAACATTTTATTTGTCTAGTTTGTCTTGCGGCCCTATTTGGGTGGACCCCGTGGATTAGGCTGCGCAGTCTGCCGATACACTGTATCCAGGTGGCCATAGCGCATGTTTTTTAGAGTCAAACCCAAACATTCTATTATTCTGAAATTCAAATCCCTCTGCATCATCCATATGGCTGTCTGGGGCCGGGACCAATCTCTCGACAAGTTGCCGTCACCAAATACTCTCCTTCCAGATCCTTACGCTCCTCTGGCGCCAACTCTCCGCGCGTCAGGCACTTCTCTAAGCAGCGAGCTGATGGCAGACCTCCTTGGTAGGCTTCTCCCTCTGGAACAGCCTCACCCCTCCTCTCCATCTTGAGCCAGATCTCCTCAAATTCTGGAAACTCTGCAAGACTTTCCTCTTCACCTACTTCTTCTCTCTCTCACTCCCATGCTAAAAACCCACAGTCAGCTCGATTGGTGGCCTGGGACAGTATGTGTCTTTCTGGGTCCCGTCCTCCACCCAATTGCCTGCAGCCTCTCGCACCCCCTGCCCCACCCTGGCTTTCAGGCACCCACTGGCTTGTGTTCTCACAGGCATGAACTTATTAATGGCTGGGGATCACTCTGTACCAAGCAACCTCTTCCAGGCAGTTACTGCTGCACACAACTTACTCCTCGGCACTTCCTGGACCTCCAAGCACTTACCCCCCCTTCCCTGTCCCTCTCTCTCTTCATGCACCTGCATGTTCTGACTGCTCACATAGCCTAGTAGGAGCGCCCCTACCCTGTTCGCCTGTTTAT
Organism: Ambystoma mexicanum; assembly: GCF_040938575.1. Taxonomy (NCBI): domain Eukaryota; kingdom Metazoa; phylum Chordata; class Amphibia; order Caudata; family Ambystomatidae; genus Ambystoma; species Ambystoma mexicanum. Next base: position 1,659,417,244 of record NC_090937.1, read on the forward strand.
CCTGATCGCCTTTGTTCCCCTGTTCCCTTGCCTATGACCTGTGGGTGCTTTGAAACACAATTTCTGAAAGCTAGAAGCGCCTTGCAAATGCACAATAAATAAAATAAATAGTGCGTTGTTCAGTCAGGCGTGGCTGTTGTTTGTTCTAGACGTGGTTCTTTGTGAGCACCAATATTAAGTTGCAACAAAACCTAGGCGTAACTTGCACCTGAGCATGGCATTCTTTAACAATTCCACCAGTGTTTCCATTCGTTTTTTTGTGGTGTGAAACTAGACTTGAGCACCTGCGACACTGGGATGCAGGAATCATGATTAGGCACCAAAACCTTTGCAAGATACTGCCATGCACCACGCAGCTCACACTGACAACCATTGCAAGATACCACGCAGCTCACACTGACAACCATTGCAAGATACCACGCAGCTCACACTGACAACCATTGCAAGATACCACGCAGCTCACACTGACGAGCATTGCAAGATACCACGCAGCTCACACTGACGAGCATTGCAAGATACTGCCATGCACCGCGCAGCTCACACTGACAACCGTTGCAAGATACTGCCATGCACCGCGCAGCTCACACTGACAACCGTTGCAAGATACTGCCATGCACCACGCAGCTCACACTGACAACCGTTGCAAGATACTGCCATGCACCGCGCAGCTCACACTGACAACCGTTGCAAGATACTGCCATGCACCGCGCAGCTCACACTGACAACCGTTGCAAGATACTGCCATGCACCGCGCAGCTCACACTGACAACCGTTGCAAGATACTGCCATGCACCGCGCAGCTCACACTGACAGCCGTTGCAAGATACTGCCATGCACCACGCAGCTCACACTGACAGCCGTTGTAAGATACTGCCATGCACCACGCAGCTCACACTGACAACCGTTGCAAGATACTGCCATGCACCACGCAGCTCACACTGACAGCCGTTGCAAGATACTGCCATGCACCACGCAGCTCACACTGACAACCGTTGCAAGATACTGCCATGCACCACGCAGCTCACACTGACAACCGTTGCAAGATACTGCCATGCACCACGCAGCTCACACTGACAGCCATTGCAAGATACTGCCATGCACCGCGCAGCTCACACTGACAGCCATTGCAAGATACTGCCATGCACCGCGCAGCTCACACTGACAACCATTGCAAGATACTGCCATGCACCACGCAGCTCACACTGACAACCATTGCAAGATACTGCCATGCACCGCGCAGCTCACACTGACAGACATTGCAAGATACTGCCATGCACCGCGCAGCTCACACTGACAACCATTGCAAGATACTGCCATGGACCACGCAGCTCACACTGACAACCATTGCAAGATACTGCCATGCACCACACAGCTCACACTGACAAGCATTGCAAGATACTGCCATGCACCACGCAGCTCACACTGACAACCATTGCAAGATACTGCCATGCACCACGTAGCTCACACTGACAGCCATTGCAAGATACTGCCATGCACCGCGCAGCTCACACTGACAGCCATTGCAAGATACTGCCATGCACCGCGCAGCACACACTGACAACCATTGAAAGATACTGCCATGCACAACGTAGCTCACACTGACAGCCATTGCAAGATACTGCCATGCACCGCGCAGCTCACACTGACAGACATTGCAAGATACTGCCATGCACCGCGCAGCTCACACTGACAACCATTGCAAGATACTGCCATGTACCACGTAGCTCACACTGACAACCATTGTAAGATACTTCCATGCACCACGCAGCTCACACTGACAACCATTGCAAGATACTGCCATGCACCACGCAGCTCACACTGACAACCATTGCAAGATACTGCCATGCACCACGCAGCTCACACTGACAGCCATTGCAAGATACTGCCATGCACCACGCAGCTCACACTGACAACCATTGTAAGATACTGCCATGCACTACGCAGCTCACACTGACAACCACTGCAAGATACTGCCATGCACCGCGCAGCTCACACTGACAGCCATTGCAAGATACTGCCATGCACCACGCAGCTCACACTGACAGCCATTGCAAGATACTGCCATGCACCACGCAGCTCACACTGACAGCCATTGCAAGATACTGCCATGCACCACGCAGCTCACACTGACAACCATTGTAAGATACTGCCATGCACTACGCAGCTCACACTGACAACCATTGCAAGATACTGCCATGCACCGCGCAGCTCACACTGACAGCCATTGCAAGATACTGCCATGCACCACGTAGCTCACACTGACAACCATTGTAAGATACTGCCATGCACCGCGCAGCTCACACTGACAACCATTGCAAGATACTGCCATGCACCGCGCAGCTCACACTGACAGCCATTGCAAGATACTGCCATGCACCACGTAGCTCACACTGACAGCCATTGTAAGATACTGCCATGCACCGCGCAGCTCACACTGACAGCCATTGTAAAATACTGCCATGCACCACGCAGCTCACACTGACAACCATTGCAAGATACTGCCATGCACCGCGCAGCTCACACTGACAACCATTGCAAGATACTGCCATGCACCGCGCAGCTCACACTGACAGCCATTGCAAGATACTGCCATGCACCACGTAGCTCACACTGACAGCCATTGTAAGATACTGCCATGCACCACGCAGCTCACACTGACAGCCATTGTAAGATACTGCCATGCACCACGCAGCTCACACTGACAGCCATTGTAAGATACTGCCATGCACCACGCAGCTCACACTGACAACCATTGCAAGATACTGCCATGCACCACGCAGCTCACACTGACAAGCATTGCAAGATGCTGCCATGCACCGCGCAGCTCACACTGACAGCCATTGTAAGATACTTCCATGGACCACGCAGCTCACACTGACAACCATTGCAAGATACTGCCATGCACCACGCAGCTCACACTGACAACCATTGCAAGATACTTCCATGCACCACACAGCTCACACTGACAAGCATTGCAAGATGCTACCATATACTACACAGCTCACACTGCTAGACATTGCAAGATACTGCCATGCACCGCGCAGCTCACACTGACAGACATTGCAAGATACTGCCATGCACCACCAGCTCACACTGACAGCCATTGTAAGATACTTCCATGCACCACACAGCTCACACTGACAACAATTGCAAGATACTGCCATGTACCACGTAGCTCACACTGACAGCCATTGCAAGATACTGCCATGCACCACACAGCTCACACTGACAAGCATTGCAAGATGCTGCCATGCACCGCGCAGCTCACACTGACAACCATTGCAAGATACTGCCATGCACCACACAGCTCACACTGACAACCATTGCAAGATACTGCCATGCACCACGCAGCTCACACTGACAACCATTGCAAGATACTGCCATGCACCACGCAGCTCACACTGACAACCATTGCAAGATACTGCCATGCACCGCGCAGCTCACACTGACAGCCATTGCAAGATACTGCCATGCACCACGTAGCTCACACTGACAACCATTGCAAGATACTGCCATGCACCACGCAGCTCACACTGACAGCCATTGCAAGATACTGCCATGCACCACGCAGCTCACACTGACAACCATTGTAAGATACTGCCATGCACTACGCAGCTCACACTGACAACCATTGCAAGATACTGCCATGCACCACGCAGCTCACACTGACAGCCATTGCAAGATACTGCCATGCACCACGCAGCTCACACTGACAGCCATTGAAAGATACTGCCATGCACCACGTAGCTCACACTGACAGCCATTGTAAGATACTTCCATGCACCGCGCAGCTCACACTGACAGCCATTGCAAGATACTTCCATGCACCACGCAGCTCACACTGACAACCATTGCAAGATACTGCCATGCACCGCGCAGCTCACACTGACAACCATTGCAAGATACTGCCATGCACCACGCAGCTCACACTGACAACCATTGCAAGATGCTGCCATGCACCACGTAGCTCACACTGACAACCATTGCAAGATACTGCCAAGCACCACGCAGCTCACACTGACAACCATTGCAAGATACTGCCATGCACCACGCAGCTCACACTGACAGCCATTGCAAGATACTGCCATGCACCACGCAGCTCACACTGACAGCCATTGCAAGATACTGCCATGCACCGCGCAGCTCACACTGACAGCCATTGCAAGATACTGCCATGCACCGCGCAGCTCACACTGACAACCATTGCAAGATACTGCCATGCACCGCGCAGCTCACACTGACAACCATTGCAAGATACTGCCATGCACCACTCAGCTCACACTGACAACCATTGCAAGATACTGCCATGCACCACGCAGCTCACACTGACAACCATTGCAAGATACTTCCATGCACCACACAGCTCACACTGACAAGCATTGCAAGATGCTACCATATACTACACAGCTCACACTGCTAGACATTGCAAGATACTGCCATGCACCGCGCAGCTCACACTGACAGACATTGCAAGATACTGCCATGCACCACGCAGCTCACACTGACAGCCATTGTAAGATACTTCCATGCACCACACAGCTCACACTGACAACCATTGCAAGATACTGCCATGTACCACGTAGCTCACACTGACAGCCATTGCAAGATACTGCCATGCACCACACAGCTCACACTGACAAGCATTGCAAGATGCTGCCATGCACCGCGCAGCTCACACTGACAACCATTGCAAGAAACTGCCATGCACCACGCAGCTCACACTGACAACCATTGCAAGATACTGCCATGCACCGCGCAGCTCACACTGACAACCATTGCAAGATACTGCCATGCACCACACAGCTCACACTGACAACCATTGCAAGATACTGCCATGCACCGCACAGCTCACACTGACAGCCATTGCAAGATACTTCCATGCACCACACAGCTCACACTGACAAGCATTGCAAGATGCTGCCATGCACCGCGCAGTTCACACTGACAACCATTGCAAGATACTGCCAAGCACCACACAGCTCACACTGACAAGCATTGCAAGATGCTACCATATACTACACAGCTCACACTGCTAGACATTGCAAGATACTGCCATGCACCGCGCAGATCACACTGACAACCATTGCAAGATACTGCCATGCACCACGCAGCTCACACTGACAACCATTGCAAGATACTGCCATGCACCACGTAGCTCACACTGACAACCATTGCAAGATACTGCCATGAACCGCATAGCTCACACTGACAAGCATTGCAAGATACTGCCATGTACCACGTAGCTCACACTGACAGCCATTGCAAGATACTGCCATGCACCACGTAGCTCACACTGACAGCCATTGTAAGATACTTCCATGCACCGCGCAGCTCACACTGACAACCATTGCAAGATACTGCCATGCACCACGCAGCTCACACTCACAACCATTGCAAGATACTGCCATGCACCGCGCAGCTCACACTGACAACCATTGCAAGATACTGCCATGCACCACGCAGCTCACACTGACAACCATTGCAAGATGCTGCCATGCACCACGTAGCTCACACTGACAACCATTGCAAGATACTGCCAAGCACCACACAGCTCACACTGACAACCATTGCAAGATACTGCCATGCACCACGCAGCTCACACTGACAGCCATTGCAAGATACTGCCATGCACCACGCAGCTCACACTGACAGCCATTGCAAGATACTGCCATGCACCGCGCAGCTCACACTGACAGCCATTGCAAGATACTGCCATGCACCGCGCAGCTCACACTGACAACCATTGCAAGATACTGCCATGCACCGCGCAGCTCACACTGACAACCATTGCAAGATACTGCCATGCACCACGCAGCTCACACTGACAACCATTGCAAGATACTGCCATGCACCACGCAGCTCACACTGACAACCATTGCAAGATACTTCCATGCACCACACAGCTCACACTGACAAGCATTGCAAGATGATACCATATACTACACAGCTCACACTGCTAGACATTGCAAGATACTGCCATGCACCGCGCAGCTCACACTGACAGACATTGCAAGATACTGCCATGCACCACGCAGCTCACACTGACAGCCATTGTAAGATACTTCCATGCAGCACACAGCTCACACTGACAACCATTGCAAGATACTGCCATGTACCACGTAGCTCACACTGACAGCCATTGCAAGATACTGCCATGCACCACACAGCTCACACTGACAAGCATTGCAAGATGCTGCCATGCACCGCGCAGCTCACACTGACAACCATTGCAAGAAACTGCCATGCACCACGCAGCTCACACTGACAACCATTGCAAGATACTGCCATGCACCGCGCAGCTCACACTGACAACCATTGCAAGATACTGCCATGCACCACACAGCTCACACTGACAACCATTGCAAGATACTGCCATGCACCGCGCAGCTCACACTGACAGCCATTGCAAGATACTTCCATGCACCACACAGCTCACACTGACAAGCATTGCAAGATGCTGCCATGCACCGCGCAGTTCACACTGACAACCATTGCAAGATACTGCCAAGCACCACACAGCTCACACTGACAAGCATTGCAAGATGCTACCATATACTACACAGCTCACACTGCTAGACATTGCAAGATACTGCCATGCACCGCGCAGCTCACACTGACAACCATTGCAAGATACTGCCATGCACCACGCAGCTCACACTGACAACCATTGCAAGATACTGCCATGCACCACGTAGCTCACACTGACAACCATTGCAAGATACTGCCATGAACCGCGTAGCTCACACTGACAAGCATTGCAAGATACTGCCATGTACCACGTAGCTCACACTGACAGCCATTGCAAGATACTGCCATGCACCACGTAGCTCACACTGACAGCCATTGCAAGATACTTCCATGCACCACACAGCTCACACTGACAACCATTGCAAGATACTGCCATATACTACACAGCTCACACTGCTAGACATTGCAAGATACTGCCATGCACCGCGCAGCTCACACTGACAACCATTGCAAGATACTGCCATGCACCACGCAGCTCACACTGACAACCATTGCAAGATACTGCCATGCACCGCGCAGCTCACACTGACAACCATTGCAAGATACTGCCATGCACCACGCAGCTCACACTGACAACCATTGCAAGATACTGCCATGCACCGCGCAGCTCACACTGACAGCCATTGCAAGATACTGCCATGTACCACGTAGCTCACACTGACAGCCATTGCAAGATACTGCCATGCACCACACAGCTCACACTGACAAGCATTGCAAGATGCTGCCATGCACCGCGCAGCTCACACTGACAACCATTGCAAGATACTGCCATGCACCACGCAGCTCACACTGACAACCATTGCAAGATACTGCCATGCACCGCGCAGCTCACACTGACAGCCATTGCAAGATACTTCCATGCACCGCGCAGCTCACACTGACAAGCATTGCAAGATGCTGCCATGCACCACGCAGCTCACACTGACAACCATTGCAAGATACTGCCATGCACCACACAGCTCACACTGACAAGCATTGCAAGATGCTACCATATACTACACAGCTCACACTGCTAGACATTGCAAGATACTGCCATGCACCGCGCAGCTCACACTGACAACCATTGCAAGATACTGCCATGCACCACGTAGCTCACACTGACAACCATTGCAAGATACTGCCATGAACCGCGTAGCTCACACTGACAACCATTGCAAGATACTGCCATGCACCGCGCAGCTCACACTGACAGACATTGCAAGATACTGCCATGCACCGCGCAGCTCACACTGACAACCATTGCAAGATACTGCCATGGACCGCGCAGCTCACACTGACAACCATTGCAAGATACTGCCATGCACCGCGCAGCTCACACTGACAGCCATTGCAAGATACTGCCATGCACTGCGCAGCTCACACTGACAGACATTGCAAGATACTGCCATGCACCGCGCAGCTCACACTGACAGACATTGCAAGATACTGCCATGCACCGCGCAGCTCACACTGACAGACATTGCAAGATACTGCCATGCACCGCGCAGCTCACACTGACAACCATTGCAAGATACTGCCATGCACCGCGCAGCTCACACTGACAACCATTGCAAGATACTGTCATGTACCACGCAGCTCACACTGACAGCCATTGTAAGATACTTCCATGCACCACACAGCTCACACTGACGAGCATTGCAAGATGCTGCCATGCACCACGCAGCTCACACTGACAGCCATTGCAAGATACTGCCATACACCACATAGTTCACACTGACAACCATTGCAAGATACTGCCATGCACCACACAGCTCACACTGACAACCATTGCAAGATACTGCCATACACCACATAGTTCACACTGACAACCATTGCAAGATACTGCCATGCACCACACAGCTCACACTGACAGCCATTGCAAGATACTGCCATACACCACATAGTTCACACTGACAACCATTGCAAGATACTGCCATGAACCGCGTAGCTCACACTGACAACCATTGCAAGATACTGCCATGCACCGCGCAGCTCACACTGACAGACATTGCAAGATACTGCCATGCACCGCGCAGCTCACACTGACAACCATTGCAAGATACTGCCATGGACCGCGCAGCTCACACTGACAACCATTGCAAGATACTGCCATGCACCGCGCAGCTCACACTGACAGCCATTGCAAGATACTGCCATGCACTGCGCAGCTCACACTGACAGACATTGCAAGATACTGCCATGCACCGCGCAGCTCACACTGACAGACATTGCAAGATACTGCCATGCACCGCGCAGCTCACACTGACAGACATTGCAAGATACTGCCATGCACCGCGCAGCTCACACTGACAACCATTGCAAGATACTGCCATGCACCGCGCAGCTCACACTGACAACCATTGCAAGATACTGCCATGCACCACGCAGCTCACACTGACAGCCATTGCAAGATGCTGCCATGCACCACACAGCTCACACTGACAACCATTGCAAGATACTGCCATGAACCGCGTAGCTCACACTGACAACCATTGCAAGATACTGCCATGCACCGCGCAGCTCACACTGACAGACATTGCAAGATACTGCCATGCACCGCGCAGCTCACACTGACAACCATTGCAAGATACTGCCATGGACCGCGCAGCTCACACTGACAACCATTGCAAGATACTGCCATGCACCGCGCAGCTCACACTGACAGCCATTGCAAGATGCTGCCATGCACCACACAGCTCACACTGACAACCATTGCAAGATACTGCCATGAACCGCGTAGCTCACACTGACAACCATTGCAAGATACTGCCATGCACCTCGCAGCTCACACTGACAGACATTGCAAGATACTGCCATGCACTGCGCAGCTCACACTGACAACCATTGCAAGATACTGCCATGGACCGCTCAGCTCACACTGACAACCATTGCAAGATACTGCCATGCACCACACAGCTCACACTGACAACCATTGCAAGATACTGCCATGCACCACACAGCTCACACTGACAACCATTGCAAGATACTGCCATGCACCACACAGCTCACACTGACAACCATTGCAAGATACTGCCATGCACCACACAGCTCACACTGACAACCATTGCAAGATACTGCCATGCACCACACAGCTCACACTGACAACCATTGCAAGATACTGCCATGCACCACACAGCTCACACTGACAACCATTGCAAGATGCCACCATATGCCACATATCTGGCAACCCCAACCATGCAGGATGCCACCATACCGCACACAGCTAATGCCACCATACACCACACAACTTACATCAACATCCACTACAAGATGCCACCATACACCATGCAGCTCACACTGACAACCATTGCAAGATGCCAGCATACACCACACAGTTCACACCAGCACTAATTGCAAGATGCCACCAAACACCACACAGCTTATACAGAGTTTAAAGTTTAAAGTATCCTTGAACAACGCGCCCGGTTACCCTCGGGTTTGGTGCGCGCTATAAATAATAAACAAACAAACAAAACAGAGAACCATTGCAAGATTCGACCCTACACCGCACAGCTCACAATGACAATTATTGCAAGATGCCAACAAACACCACAAAGCTTTGCCACATGGGCAACTGTCAAAACATCATTCTATGGGGGTGGTTGCTGCAGCTGTATGTCACATGGGCAATCGCCAAAGCAGCGTCCTATTGGGGTGGTTGCTGCAGCAGTATGCCACATGGGAAACCGTCAAAGCAGCATCCAACGAGGTGTTTACTGCAGCAGTATGCCTCATGTGCAACCGTGAAAGCAGCATTCCATGGGGGTATTTGCTGCAGCATTATGCCACATGGGCAACTGTCAAAGCAGAAATTCTATGTTTTTTTTTTGCTGCAGCATAATGCCACATGGGCAACTTGAAAGTAGCATTCTACGGGGGTGTTTACTACAGCAGTATCCCACATGGGCAATCGCCAAGGTAGCGTCCTATGGGGGTGGTTGCTGCAGCAGTATGTCACATTGGTAACCGTCAAAGCAGCGTTCTATGGGGGTGTTTACTGCAGCAGTATGTCACATTGGTAACCGTGAGAGCAGCATTCTATGGGGGTGTTTACTGCAGCAGTATGTCACATTGGTAACCGTGAAAGCAGCGTTCTATGGGGGTGTTTACTGCAGCAGTATGTCACATTGGTAACCGTGAAAGCAGCGTTCTATGGGGGTGTTTACTGCAGCAGTATGTCACATTGGTAACCGTCAAAGCAGCGTTCTATGGGGGTGTTTACTGCAGCAGTATGTCACATTGGTAACCGTCAAAGCAGCGTTCTATGGGGGTGTTTACTGCAACAGTATGTCACATTGGTAACCGTCAAAGCAGCGTTCTATGGGGGTGTTTACTGCAGCAGTATGCCACATGTGCAACCGTGAAAGCAGCGTTCTATGGGGGTGGTTGCTGCAGCAGTATGCCACATGTTCAACCTTCAAAGCAGCATTCTATCGGGCTGTTTACTGCAGCATTATGCCACATGGGCAACTGTCAAAGCAGAAATTCTATGTTTTTTTTTTGCTGCAGCATAATGCCACATGGGCAACCGTGAAAGCAGCATTCTACGGGGGTGTTTACTACAGCAGTATCCCACATGGGCAACCACCAAAGTAGCATTCTATGCAGGTGTTTGCTGCAGCAGTATGCCAAATAGGCAAGCATCAAAGCAGCCTTCTACCAGGGTGTTTACTGCATCAGTATGCCAGATGGGCAACCGTCAAAGCAGCGTTCTATGGGGGTGTTTACTGCAGCAGTATGTCACATTGGTAACCGTCAAAGCAGCGTTCTATGGGGGTGTTTACTGCAGCAGTATGTCACATTGGTAACCGTGAGAGCAGCGTTCTATGGGGGTGTTTACTGCAGCAGTATGTCACATTGGTAACCGTGAAAGCAGCGTTCTATGGGGGTGTTTACTGCAGCAGTATGTCACATTGGTAACCGTGAAAGCAGCATTCTATGGGGGTGTTTACTGCAGCAGTATGTCACATTGGTAACCGTGAAAGCAGCATTCTATGGGGGTGTTTACTGCAGCAGTATGTCACATTGGTAACCGTGAAAGCAGCATACTATGGGTGTGCTTGCTGCAGCAGTATGCCACATGGGAAACTGTCAAAGCAGCATTCTATGGGGGTGTTTACTGCAGCAGTATGCCACATGGTAAACTGTCAAAGCAGCATTCTATAGGGGGTGTTTACTGCAGCAGTATGCCTCATGTGCAACCGTCAAAGCAGCATTCTATAGGGGTGTTTACTGCAGCAGTATGCCACATTGGTAACCGTGAAAGCAGCATTCTATGGGGGTGCCGCGGTGTCTATTTCAGGATCAGGAAGATCATTAACCAACAGACAGGGGACAGGGATGGAGTCTTTCACTGCTACATGGCACTGGGTCATTTCTCCTCGCCAACTGAACTCTACTGTCACCAAGGGGCACTTAGTGTTACCATCAAACCTACGTACGCACAAATCAGGCTGAGCAATATACTGGCCTGCCTGTACCCATTGTCGGAATATAGTAGCTAGCCGCGGTGTCTCAGACCGCAGGCGTTTTGTGTCCATTGATATGCACATGTTCTAGATAGAGATGAGTAATATTGGGACCTGGGGTTTCTTCTGGAGACCCGATACCATTCCCACTCAGTGTAACCAATCCATATTTAGCCACTCCCTGGCCAAGTGGGAAGTCCTCCTTTAGGAGGCCCACACTAATGATGGCCTTCTCCACAAGTACAACATTAACTATGGCTTGCGTGGCTAAGCCCTTGCAAGCAGGACCCCCTTTTAAATGGCTGAACTCCTTAAACATTGAAACAAACTTTGGGTCGTGAGAACGCAGGTGTGCCAGTGTTAGGGGATACTGTGCTCTTCTTTTCGGTGTGCACGACCGAACAAAAGTTTTGGGATTTCCCTTCATTCTTTTGCGGGACCTGACTTGGAATAGGATTCGGTTGGACCTTTGCTTCCCCATCCTTGTTTACTTTTTTTTCTGCCAATTTCTCTTCTGGCTTGGGTGGGCTCACCGGAGCCTTTTTCTGGACTCGAGTACTCACAAACCTGTTGGCAGCCTTTGCAAGCTCCCTAGGTCTGTGATAGTCTTGTCCACAAGATGCTGGTGTAGGTCAACCTCACCATTTTGTAACACAGCTCACACGCATTCAAATTGTACATCCCTTTAAATGTGTTAACTTTGTTACCAGTCACCCACCCGCTCAAATATTTCAATGACAAGTGTGTGATCGCTTCAAATGTCTGCCCACGTTTCTTTCCGAGATCTCTGCAGATCTTGAAATACTGTTCTGTGGTTTTCCAGAACTTCCTGAGGAGTGCTGCCTTCATGCTCTCATAAACAGGCATTTCCTCAGGAGTTAACTGATGAATTGTATCAGTCCATGGGGTCGGTAAGTGACTCATCAGGTCTGCACCCAACAGTACCTCACCCACTTGTTGTAGCTGGAAAGCCAGCTCAAGCGCTTCTACCAGTCAAATATATCCTTCCCCAATTCATAAGCCTGTACTAAGTCTTTGGGCATGTGCAGTCGGGGCTTATCCCAGGCACTCTGGTTCGAGTCACTACTGCTGCCTTTGCTAGAGGTGGATCTGTTGGCTTCCTTTTGCTCTTCAAATGCCAGTTTGCGCAGCTTTATGGTGACCTTGTCCTGCTGTTTCTGTTCCAGTAGCTCTAGTCTCCTCTCCTCGAGAAAGAGCTTTCTAGCTGCTACCTCATTGACAGCCTGAACAATTACTGGGCCACTTAGAGACAGTGCAGAGGCCTGGGACCTGCGGGATGTTGCACTAGCCCCTTTCCTCACTGACGCTCTCAAGTGTTGAGAAACCACACTTACCACCCAGCGGGATGATTGGTGAGAAACACTGCTCATGCAGTCGTCCCCACCATTTTCCCACACCAGAAGGTCTTGTCTGTTCGGGTACAACACTGGGGGCTTTTCCCCAACTGCTCTCGCTTCTACCAAGGTTTGGTCAGCAACTCAGGTTTATTAACCTTAGTGCTGTGGGGAAATCCCCTCTCTTGACATCCTTGGTCATGACTTTTATAGTTTCCATGTCATGCTCCATGGCTATTACTAATACCTACAAGTGACTAAACGTTGCCTGTAACAGTACTTTTATCGTTGGGTGACTAAGCTGTGAGCAAGGCTCCAACTGATCCGACTGCTTGCCAACAATGTGACTAATCAACTTCTGGGGCCCCAGTGATCCAGGGATGAATATCGGTTTCTAAACCATCAATCAGCCCCACACCTCTAGTACACCAGAAGGGATCCAAACAGATTGGAAACACAAGCAAATTGTAAACCTCCTTGTCAAATTTTGGTAACGTGGACGGAATGTCAAGCTTATCTCTGCAAGATCGTGGATCGTTGGTTAGTTGCAACACAGCAAAAATACAATTATTACCCACTGATAAAAGGGACTGTCCAGTCACAGTTGTATAAAAATATCTACTTTATTATTACTACAACAGACAGTTCTAGCACACTACAAAATACAACCCACCCTCTTAAAGGAACACAGAGGACAGTTTCACAAAGGAAAGGGATGCACTCTGGATACTGACAGGAGGGTAGTTGGCAAAGTAATCAGTCTTACTGTTCAAGGTTATTTGGTTTCAGAACCAAGGGGGCAAGGGTTGCAACTGTCTCTAGGGGCCTTTGGAGAAGAATCAGTGGGGCAGAACCACAATATACCAGGTGCTTAAGAGGTTCTTGATGCTCGACAGCGTTAAGGCATTTCCAGGGCACTTTGCAACTCCTGAGACAGAGTTAGAGGTGGGAGACAGCTGCGGGTATCAGGTGGCAGGCATTTTGGCAAAGAAGGCTGGACGGATGGCTGAAGGCTGGCATACACAGAGGAGGCTCATCGTCTCTGTGCTGGTTGCGGTCTGGGATGCTGGTCGAGGCGTCTCAGACAGCTCTGGCGCTGCAGCGTGACAACAGTTTGCAGCACAGCCAGTTGTCGTTCGAGGGCTCAACTGTCTCGAAAATGTCCTTAAAAGATAAGCGCTGGTTGATGCTTTAGGGCACTCTACCTTGCTTCTTCGCAGGGCTCGTGTTGTCCTCTCAAGGTGGATGGCCCAAAGCATAGGAGAGTTTTTGCAGGCAACGGTCTTGTCCTTTGTTCAGATACTCTCCGGCAGTTCCCACCTAGGAAGCTTGCTGGCAGAACCTAGCAGGGCACGCTTTGTGTTGGCTGGGTACCGGGTCTGAAGCTGCTGGATGGGTCCTCTGAGTCCGGTACCTCGCTCTGTTCCCTGGGAGATGTTTAGGGGAGGGATCTTGCTTACCTCTAGGAACTCCTGCCCTTCCTTCACTGGCAGAAGATATATGGTAGACTGTACATTCGGCCCAGGTATAAATTAGTCCTTCTTCTTACTCCTTTCAAAGTCGTCGGATGATCTGCTAAGTGAGGGATTCAGCCCTCTTTTAAAGCCAAATGGTCCCAGTGATTGGTGCAGGCTAAGTCTACCTTAATGAACCAGTCCTGGGTCCCCACCAACACTGTTATGCATGAGGTCAGGACCAGAGTGCTCTGCAACAGGAAAGGTAAGGGATGACAACAAATACCTAAGTCCCACCCATCTTCCTGTCTGTTGTAGATCAAAGTGTCTCTCTGGTTAACTGTGACTCTTGACCAAAACGCAAGTCTCCCTTGAAGTTTGTGATGAGAGCAGACTTCCTGTCTCCCTTAAATCACATAGTTCTCCCTCTGAAAGGGGTCCACTTTTCAGGGGTTTGCCTACAGTAAATAGTGGACCCAAACATGCATTTCACTGCCTTTCCTACAGAGGAGTGGAAACCAGATTCAAGTTGACACATTGCATACCAAATTGGAGTTAGCCCCGCTTTCCTGGTGTCTGTCCAGCAACCAAGCCCAATCCAGAGTTGCCCCTATTATCTCTCATTAGTATGCACTGCCATTAGCCGAATTAAACAATAGGAAATCAGATCCATGGAGCCTTCCCCTTTCTTGAGATTTTTTAATGTACCCGTTGCTGTCACATTCCAATCCTTGTAGGCTGTGTCCTCCCGAAGTACACATGGCTATGCATTTCGTGCGGTGAGCAGAGAAAATGTGGGCAGAATGGCCTCACACATTTTCAGAGGTTGATCTAACATCATTTATTTTCATTATTAAAAAATCAAAAAAAAAGCCCAGGTGAGTGCAAACTCCCACTGCGGATGGTCGAATTCCTCAGATAGATGTAGCAGTGTTCGTTCTTCAAAATTGCAGTAGTATCACACCTGAAGGATCGGCACAGAGGGGTTCACTCTTAGAGACTGCAATAGTATCACACCTGAAGGATATGGTGCAGCAACGTTCTCTCTCAGAGGTTGTAGCAGTATCACACCTGAAGGGTAGATGCAGCAGTGTTCACTCTTAGAGCTTGCAACAGTGTCACACCTGAAGAATAGATGCAGCAGTGCTCGCTCATATAAATTGCAGCAGTATCACACCTGAAGGGTAGATGCAGCAGTGTTGACTCTTAGAGAATGCAGCAGTATCACACCTGAATGGTAGATGCAGCAGTGTGGACTCTTAGAGATTGCAGCAGTAACATACCTGAAGAATAGGTGCAGCAGTGTGAACTCTTAGTGATTGCAGCAGTATCACACCTGAAGGATAGGTGCAGCAGTTTTCACTGTTAGAGATTGCAACAGTATCACACCTGAAGGGTATATGCAGCAGTGTTGACTCTTAGAGATTGCAGCAGTATCACACCTGAAGGAGAGACATAGCAGTGTTCAATCTTAGAGATTGCAGCAGTATCACACCTTAAGGATAGCTGCTGAAGCGTTTCCTCTTAGAGATTGCAGCAGTAATGTTCCATTTGTGGGGTTGCTGCATCGGAAATCCATCAGGGGGAAATAAGGAGCAGTATTTCATCTCAAGAATCGCTGTGCCAGTAAAGTTTATAACATCAGAAGGTGTGTGCAGGAGTGGCGCCTCTGGTTACTTGCTGCAGATGTATGCTATCTAAGAAATGTATGCAGCAGCATTTGAACTGAAGGATTGCCGTGCCAGGAATGCTCTTGGGGGATTTTGGCAGTGTGCCATACATAGCATTTCCAAAAAGTACTCAACTGTGGTATTCTCTGCTGCAGTATTCCATACAGTGAACTGCTGCAACAGTGCTCCCTCTGGTTACTTGCCGCAGCAGTCTGTGCAGCAGTGCTCCCTCTGGTTACTTGCCGCAGCAGTCTGTGCAGCAGTGCTCCCTCTGGTTACTTGCTGCAGCTGTCTTCCACCTGTGGGACTGACTAAATCTGGTCCCCACTGAGACAATGGTCCACTTAGACATTTGCCTGATAATATATATATATTTTAAATAAAAAATAAAAGTCATTTAAATAATGGTTACTTGCTGCAACAGTCAGTGCAGCAGTGCTCGCTTGGGTTGCTTGTCGCAGCAGTTAGTGCAGAAGTGCTCCCTCTGGTTACTTGCTGCAGCAGTCAGTGCAGCAGTGCTCCCTCTGGTTACTTGCTGCAGCAGTCAGTGCAGCAGCAGTGCTCCCTCTGGTTACTTGACACAGCAGTCAGTGCAGCAGTGCTCCCTCTGGTTACTTGCCACAGCAGTCAGTGCAGCAGTGCTCCCTCTGGTTACTTGCCACAGCAGTCAGTGCAGCAGTGCTCACTCTGGTTACTTGCCACAGCAGTCAGTGCAGCAGTGCTCCCTCTGATCACTTGCCACAGCAGTCAGTGCAGCAGTGCTCCCTCTGGTTACTTGCTGCTGCAGTCAGTGCAGCAGTGTTTCCTCTGGTTACTTGCTGCAGCAGTCAGTGCAGCAGTGCTCCCTCTGGTTACTTACTGCAGCAGTCAGTGCAGCAGTGCTCACTCCGGTTACTTGCCGCAGCAGTCAGTGCAGCAGTGCTCCCTCTGGTTACCTGATGCAGCAGTCAGTGCAGCAGTGCTCCCTCTGATCACTTGCTGCAGCAGTCAGTGCAGCAGTGCTCCCTCGGGTTACTTGTTGCAGCAGTCAGTGCAGCAGCAGTGCTCCCTCTGGTTACTTGACACAGCAGTCAGTGCAGCAGTGCTCCCTCTGGTTACTTGCCACAGCAGTCAGTGCAGCAGTGCTCACTCTGGTTACTTGCCACAACAGTCAGTGCAGCAGTGCTCACTCTGGTTACTTGCCACAGCAGTCAGTGCAGCAGTGCTCCCTCTGATCACTTGCCACAGCAGTCAGTGCAGCAGTGCTCCCTCTGGTTACTTGCTGCTGCAGTCAGTGCAGCAGTGTTTCCTCTGGTTACTTGCTGCAGCAGTCAGTGCAGCAGTGCTCCCTCTGGTTACTTACTGCAGCAGTCAGTGCAGCAGTGCTCCGTCGGGTTACTTGCCGCAGCAGTCAGTGCAGCAGTGCTCCCTCTGGTTACTTGCTGCAGCAGTCAGTGCAGCAGTGCTCCCTCTGATCACTTGCTGCAGCAGTCAGTGCAGCAGTGCTCCCTCGGGTTACTTGTTGCAGCAGTCAGTGCAGAAGTGCTACCTCTGGTTACTTGCTGCAGCAGTCAGCACAGCAGTGCTCCCTCAGGTTACTTGCCACAGCAGTCAGTGGAGCAGTGCTCCCTCTGGTTACTTACGGCAGCAGTCAGTGCAGCAGTGCTCCCTCGGGTTACTTGCCGCAGCAGTCAGTGCAGCAGTGCTCCCTCTGGTTACTTGCTGCAGCAGTCAGTGCAGCAGTGCTCCCTCTGATCACTTGCTGCAGCAGTCAGTGCAGCAGTGCTCCCTCGGGTTACTTGTTGCAGCAGTCAGTGCAGCAGTGCTACCTCTGGTTACTTGCTGCAGCAGTCAGCACAGCAGTGCTCCCTCAGGTTACTTGCCACAGCAGTCAGTGCAGCAGTGCTCAATCTGGTTACTTGCTGCAGCAGTCAGTGCAGCAGTGCTCCCTCTGGTTACTTGCCGCAGCAGTCAGTGGAGCAGTGCTCCCTCTGGTTACTTGCCACAGCAGTCAGTGCAGCAGTGCTCCCTCTGATCACTTGCCGCAGCAGTCAGTGCAGCAGTGCTCCCTCTGTTTACTTGTTGCAGCAGTCAGTGCAGCAGTGCTCCTACTGGTTACTTGCTGCAGCAGTCTGTGCAGCAGCAGTGCTCCCTCTGGTTACTTGCTGCAGCAGTCTGTGCAGCAGTGCTCCCTCAGGTTACTTGCCACAGCAGTCAGTGCAGCAGTGTTCCCTCTGGTTACTTGCTGCTGCAGTCAGTGCAGCAGCAGTGCTCCCTCTGGTTACTTGCTGCAGCAGTCAGTGCAGCAGCAGTGCTCCCTCTGGTTACTTGCTGCAGCAGTCAGTGCAGCAGTGCTCCCTCTGGTTACTTGCTGCAGCAGTCAGTACAGCAGCAGTGCTCCCTCTGATCACTTGCCGCAGCAGTGAGTGCAGCAGTGCTCCCTCTGGTCACTTGCTGCTGCAGTGTTCCCTCTGGTTACTTGCTGCAGCAGTCAGTGTCCCAGTGCTCCCTCTGGTTACTTGCTGCAGCAGTCAGTGCAGCAGTGCTCCCTCGGGTTACTTGCCACAGCAGTCTGTGCAGCAGTGCTCCCTCGTGTTACTTGCTGCAGCAGTGCAGCTGTGCTCCCTCTGGTTACTTGCCTCAGCAGGCTGTGCAGCAGTGCTCCCTCTGGTTACTTGCCGCAGCAGTCTGTGCAGCAGTGCTCCCTCTGGTTACTTGCTGCAGCTGCCTTCCACCTGTGGGACTGACTAAATCTGGTCCCCACTGAGACAATGGTCCACTTAGACATTTGCCTGATAATATATATTTTAAATAAAAAATAAAAGTCATTAAAATACCAAAGATGGTAACTACGACCTCGGCACCTGTAGGCTGTAAAGGCATTCCTGCGAGAAATGCACGTGGGCACAGCAGGGGGGCGTGGCCGGCGGCAGGGCTCGTGCCTTTAAACTTGGCTGCAGAGCCCTGATCCCATTGCAGCCTGCCCTCTCCCTGACCCTGGGCTTGGTAACTCTTCCCCTCTCGTGAAACCCAAGCCCCCTCACCGCCTGCCACCACCACCCCCTGCTGACTTCTAAAGTGGTTTCCAAGAGCTATAAATCAGGACTGGAATTAAGAGACATTGAAGTTTGACTGCTGGTGTCTCCCAAACATCGCGGGGCGGGGCACGGAAATGCACTTTACATTCTGGCTGTACTAATGACCGTGCTTGGGTTTAATGCCCGGGGAAGGCCAGGCGGGGGCACACGCGCCGCCATCTTGCTGCAGAACTCGCTACATTCCCCAGTGCTCAGAGACCTGCTAGCGCAGCCACCAGAACCTCTGCTTCAGGGACCCAGGAGTAGCCTATGCCTAGTCCAAGCCACCGGCGGGGACGTAGGAGCTGACCCTAATAACCCCCCCCCCCCGCTGACCTTCTACGACAGTGACCCAGCAAGTGGCCAGTGCATGCCCAGTCCTTCTGCTGAGCCCCGGACGCTCCCATGTGGGGAGAGCTAGGACTAGCGTTTGCCTTTCCCGAACCTGGCGCCATGACAGATTCCATACCTTCAGGAGAGGTCCTGCATAGCACAGACTCCCTCACTCAGAGACACAGGAGACGATCCTACAAGCCACGGCCCTAGTGATGTAGAGACCCATGGCCCGCTCCTACATAACATAGAATGACTCCCATAGAGAGATAGTAACTGCCCCCACAAATTACAGGCCTAGAGATGTAGAGAACGTTGAGCTGTACCTACATACCACAGATTTACTCACGTATAGACCAAGTAACTACCCCTAGAAACTACAGATCTACTGTCGCTGTCTAGCTGCAGGTTGAATGACTGCAGCTTGACAACAGTCAGTGGTGCAGACGGTCGCTGTTCGAGGGCTGGACTGCCTCGGAAATGTCAGTTAGAAGGATGCTGGTTGATGCTTGTGTGGCACTCCTCCTAATTTCTGTGCAGGGATCGTGGTATCCTTTCAATGGTCAGCTGGCCCAAGGCTGAGGAGCATGGTTGCACGCAACAGCCTTGTCCTTTGTTCAGAGACTCTCCGGCACTTCCCACATAGGAAGTTTGCTGGGAGAATCTAGAAGGCCAGGCTGTGTGCTGGCTGTGTACTGGTTCTGGATTTGCTGGACCGGTCCCATGAGTCCGGTATCTCCCTCTGTTCCCTGGGAGATGTTTAGAGGAGGGAACTTGGTTCCCTCTTGGAAATCCTGGCCTTCCTTCACTGGCAAAAGATGTAAGGTAGACTGTACCTTCAGCCAGGGTCCAAGTGAGTCCTTCTTACTCCTTTTGAAGTCGTCGGATGATCTGCTAAGTGAGTGGTAAGCCCTCTTTTAAAGCCAAATGGGCCCAGTGATTGGTGCAGGCTAAGTCTACCTTAATGAACCAGTCCTGGGTCCCCACCAACGCGGTTATGCATGAGGTCCGTACCAGAGTGTTCTGCAACAGAAAAGGTAAGGGGTGACAACATATACCTAAGTCCCACCCATCTTCTGTCTGTTGTAGATCAAAGAGTCTCTCTGGTTAACTGTGACTCTTGATTAGTGCAGGTCTCCCTTGATGTTTGTGCCAAGAGCAGACTTCCTGTCTCCCTCAATTCACATACTTCTGCCCACTGAAAGGGGTTAGCTCTGCAGGAGTACCTACGGTAGCTGATAGACCCAGATATGCCATTCACTCCCTTTCATACAGAGGGGTGGGAACTAGCTTCAAGGTGACACATTGCATACCAGAGGGGTGTTAGCCCTGCTTTCCTATTGTCTGTTCGGCAACCAAGCCTTTTCGACAGGCTTGCCTCAACTATCTCTCATTAGTATGCACTGCCACCAGCCAAACTAAAGAATAGGAAAGCAGATCCATGGAACCACTCCCCCCCCTTCTTGAGATGCGTTGATGTACCCGTGGCTGTCACATTCCATCTGAACATGACAGGGGAGGACGGTGCCTGAAGGCTGTGTCCTCCCGGAGCACACAAGACTATACATTTCGTGCAATGAGCAGAGAAAATGTGTGCAGAATGGCCTCACACATTGTCGGAGGCTGATCTCCCATCATTAATTATCATTATCAAAAAAATGAAAAAATCCAAAGCGAGCGCACACTCCCATTGTGGATGGTGGAATTCCTTGCATGTTCCACAGCCTCAGCATGTGAACCACCATGCAACTGAGGGTCTGGTTCATCATGAAGGTGAAAGTACCGGCTGGGCCAGCTGCATTTCCATGCTGGGAGAAGGCGTGTGCTGGATGTCCATATCTATATCTAATCCCTGCAGGGATATGGCCCAACGCACAATCTTAGGGTTCTCCCCGTGCATAGCCATTAACCATTGTAGAGTCCTGTGGTCTGTCTGGATCGTAAAGTTAGACCTTAACATGTAGGGCTTCAGCTTCTTTACGGCCCACATGACCGCATAAGCCTCTTTTTCAATGACAGCCCAGTTCCTTTAACTTTTTGTCAATCGCCTGCTAATGTAGGCGACAAGTTGCTCTACCCCTTCAGAGTTCAGCTGCGCTAACACGGCTCCAATCCCAAAATCACAGTCGTCTGTCTGGATAATGAATTCCTGACCATAGTTTGGCACTTTCAGAACTGGGGCCTGCACAAGCCAAATCCGGAAAACAGGTTTGACAGGCAGGGGACCAAGTTACCTTCTTTGGCTTCTTCTTAGACGTTACATCCTTCAGGGGCATGGCAGTGGTCCCATACCTTCTGATGAAAGACTGGCAGTACCCGGTGAGACCTGGAAAGGCTCTCACCTGCATCTGTGTGGTGGGGATATCCCAATCCTTCAGTGCCTCTACCTTTGCTTTGATAGGTTGTTTCTACCTCCACCGACCAGATGGCAATGGTAAGTCACAGTACCCTGCGCTATCTAGCACATCGTGGCCTTGATAGTCAGGCCTGCATTCTGCAGCAGCTGAAGCACTTGTTTCAGGTGGGATACATGATCCTGCCAGGTGTGGATGAACACAGCAATGTCGTCTAAATAGGCGACACTGACTTTTCCAGTCCAGACAAAACCTGATTAACCATCCTCTGAAAAGTGGCAGGGGCATTATTCAATCTGAAGTGCATAACAGTGAACTGATAGTGTCCTTCCGGGGTTGAGAAGGCCGACCTCTCTTTTGCTCCATCTGTCAAGCCAACCTGCCAATACCCTGCTGCGAGGTCAAAAGTATTCATGTACTTGGCAGCGCTGAGCTTGTCAATGAGCTCATCTGCCCGAGGAATGGGTTGAGCATCTGTCTTCATGGCAGAATTGAGCCCCCTATAGTGCACACAAAAGCAAACTTCATTCTTCCCACTACTGGTCTTTTTAGGGACCAGTACCACTGGGCTACTCCAGGGGCTTCGGGATGGCTCTATCACTCCTAGGGACAGCATCTTGGAAATTTCCTCCTTGATGGTGTCCCTGACCTTATCGGTCATCACGTGAAATCTGCTCTTCACCATTTACTGTCTCAAGTGTCCACATCATGGGTGCACCAATCTGCGTGACCTGGAGTCAAAGAAAACAGACCTGCAAACTCTCCCAGTAAACGGCGACAGTCTGTCAGTTGCTATTCTGACAGGTCTGTTGCAAGGTTGGCACCTTCAACTGACCCATCTGTGACTTCAGTGTGCAGGAGGTCTGGGAGGGGATTGGTCTCCTCCTCAGTCTCTCTGTCTGTCACAAATGCCATGATGAAGTAATCGCGGCTATAATGTGTTTTTAGCCGGTTGACGTGAAAGATCCTGCACATCTGTGTAGGTCCTTTCACGTCTATGAGATAATTCACCTCACTGACCTTCTCCAACACACAGTAAGGCCCAGTCCACTTTTCCTGAAGGGCACTGGGTTTGACAGGCTCCATAATCCACACCCACTGGAATGGAGAATAAACCGTCACTGTGGCTTCTGGTCGAGCCAGTGCTTCATCAGCTCCAGACTGGCCTTCAGATTCTTTGTTGACTGTTCCATGTACTTTGCCATTCTAGACCGAAGGCTGAGTACATAGTCCACAGCATCTCATGACTGGAATGAGGGTTTGCTTTCCCATCCCTCCTTCACTAGACTGAGGGGACCTTGTACAGGGTGACCAAACAGAAGCTCAAAGGGGCTAAACCTGCTCTTTTATGTGCCACCTCCCTGTAGACGAAAAGAAGGGATGTCAGGAGAAAGTTCCTTTTGGATTCGGCTCAGCAAATTTTTAAGAGGGTCACTTGGGAGTGACTAAGACATCGGACTGTGTAGTCTGCGTACTTTTACTGGCCGCAGTTGGTGTAAATGTTAAGGAATTTGTCTGGTCCTGCCTGACTTGTCAGGCTTCTGGCAAGTCAGGTGGTTCCACAAAGGCCCCCTTAATTCCACTACTTGTGGTTGGGTGGCCGTTTCAGAGAATAGGCACGATATGATGGGCCCTTTGGATCCTGAAACCAGTGCAGGGAACGAATATTTCTTAGATACCCTGAGGCTGTCCCTCAGAGGAACATCAAAGCCCCCCCCCTGGTTGCAAAGGCTCTAATTGGGATATTCTCCCTTGTTGGATTCGCCAAAGAAGTCATTTCTGACAGGGGATCAAACCTTCATATCGGAATAATCGAAGGCTATGTAGGAAGAGTGTGGGGCCACTTGCCGGGTCTCTACCTCCTTCCATCCAGAAACCAATGGGCTTGTTCAGCCGTTCAACATGAACCTGAAAGGCAAGATAGGTGGCTTTGAAGTACACCTGAGGAGAAAATAGGATATTCTGTGGCATTGGGCATCACCAACCTTCTGGTGCCCTCACCCTCAGAATCTTTTGGCTCACTGTAGAGGAGTCTATCCTACCAGTACAGATGCCTCGCCCTTAGCCTGCTCCCCCGTCTGCTTCTGCAGACCTGCCAGAGTGGGACACTATTTCTGGGCTGTGAAGAAGTCAGTCTGACCTGGGCTCCCATCTGAGGCGAACTCTTGGGCAGACCGTTCAGATCTGCTCCCACCTGGCCCTCCAGCTCATGTTCCTGTGCTGTGCCAGGCAACTCTGAAGTCACTGAGTCCCCTGCTACCAAAGTAGGTTCCTCATTGGCTACTAGCCCCTCTCTCACAGGAGTAGACAACTCAGTATTCTGTGGAACTGGACTAGGGGCTACCGGCCACGCCGGTCCTTCCAACAAACACTCTGGGACCATTGCAGACCCTAAGGCTCTCAGAGTGTTCAATCTGGCGCTCTCTTTGGCTCTTGGCTCTCGATCGTGTAGCAACTGCGACTATTTTGGGATCAGGAAGATCATAGCCCAACAGACATGGGACAGGGATAGAGTCTTTCAGTG
Source organism: Ambystoma mexicanum (assembly GCF_040938575.1). Taxonomy (NCBI): domain Eukaryota; kingdom Metazoa; phylum Chordata; class Amphibia; order Caudata; family Ambystomatidae; genus Ambystoma; species Ambystoma mexicanum. Next base: position 1,659,441,965 of record NC_090937.1, read on the forward strand.
CTACACAGCATTGCATTGTTTCACCTAGCTAGCTGAACCCTCCTATCTCAAAGGGTACCTACCCTTATCATCAAACCCACTTACACACAAATCAGGCCTGGCTGTACCCACTGCCGAGTGGCAGTAGTGACAATAGCTGCGGTGTCTCAGACAGCAGAAGTTTTGTGTCCATTGATGTACACATTTTCTAGATGGAGTTGAGTATTTTTGGGAACTGGGGCCTCTTCGGGAGACCCGGTACTGTTCCCACTCAGTGTAACCAATCCACATTCGGCCACTCTCTGGCCTAGTTGGAAGTCCTCCTCTGAGAGGCCCACACTAATGATGGCCTCTTCCAAGAGTCCAATGTTCACTATGGCTTGGTTGGGTAAGCCCTTGAAAGTAGGATCCCCTTTCCTATGCCCCAGTTCCTTACATACGACACAACCTTTAGGTGCTGAGAACGGTGGTGTCCCAGTGTTAGGGGTGCCTGCGCTCTTCTTTCTTTTGGGCACCTGACTTTGAAGAGGATTGGGTTGGATCTCTGTCCTTTCCATCCTTGTTTACATTTTGTCCTGCCGATTTCTCTTCACGTTAGGGTGTGCTCGCCTGAGCCTTTTTCTGGACTCGAGTACTCACAAACCTGTTGGCATCCTTTGCAAGTTCCCTTGGGTCTGTGATAGTCTTGTCCACAAGATGCTGGTGTAGGTAAACCTCAATTTTTCAACACATGCTCACATGCAATCAAATTGTACATCCCTTTAAATGTGTCAACTTTATTACCAGTCACCCACCCGCTCAGATATTTCAACAAGTGTGTGAATGCTTCAAATGTCTGGCCACTTTTCTTTCCGAGTTCTCCGAATCTTTTGAGATACTGTTCTGGGGTTTTACAGAACTTCCTGAGGAGGGCTGCCTTCATGCTCTCATAAACTGGCCTTTACTCACGAGTTAACTGAAGAATTGCATCAGTCCCTGGTGTCGGTAAGCGACTCATCAGGGCTGCAACCCACAGTACCTCATCCGACTACTGTAGCTGGAAATCCAACTTCAGTGCATCAAACCAGTCAAAAGAATAATTCCCCACTTCATAAACCTGTACTAGGTCTTTGAAGATGTACCACCAGGGCTTATCCAGGGCACTCTGGTTTGAGTCACTAATGCTGCTTTCACTAGACGGATCTGTTGGCCTCCTTCTGCTCTCCAAGCGCCAGCTTGCGCAGCTCTATGGCAGCCATGGCCCGCTCTATGGTGACCTTGTCCTGCTGTTTCGATTCCACTAGCGCTAGGCTCCTCTCCTCAAGCAGGAGCTTTCTAGCCGCTACCTCATGAACAGCCGGAACAATTACTGGGCCACCTAGAGACTGTGCTGAGTCCTGGGACCTGCAAGATGCCACTTTAGCCCCTGCCCTCACTGACACTCTTGTTTGTTGAGAAACCACACTTACACCCCAACGGGAAGTTGGCGAGAAACACTGCTCATGCAGTCATCCTAGTCATTTTCCCTCTCCGGAAGGTCTTTTCTATTTGGGTACACTGGGTCTAGCCCATCCCCTGGGGTCTTCTCCCCAACCACCCTCGCTTCTACCCAAGCTTGGAGGCTGGTCAGTGTTACACTCACCTGGTTCCCACGGGGGCGTCGACCGGAACTGGGCCGCTGTTGTTTCCACCAGCGTGACGTGTAGCGCAGAGATGACTGACTGGACTGGCCCACTCAGCCTAGTTTGTCTGGCTCGCAATAATATTCTTCTTCAAAGGAGAAGAGGAATTAACCACCCGTGGAATTGAGTGTCAACCCGCCTTCCCCACTCCCGTTGTCTTCCCACAGATCACTCTTGATGTCCCCTCCTTAGTCTCACCTGATGGTTTGGAAGGATGAGCTCTCCATCCTGCGTCGACTGCAGGGGCGCGTTGATGACCAGTTACTTCACTGGCGTAGAGGAATTGGTGAGTTCCAGTATTGACTCTAAAGTCCAATTGTTCATAAGAGTTCAAATATCTGATCTTCACTCTGTCCGATTCCTTGCAGGTTGCCGATTAATCCACTCGAAGATTTCCAAATGGCACTTGGTAAGATTCAGGTAAGTCTATTGTGGTTTTCCCCTTAGGGGCCGGGATACGGCGATGAAGCAGAGTTGACTGTGCCGACCCGAGATGAGGTGAGACCCCCGTGGTAAATCAGGTAAGTTTTGTGGGGGGTAACTGGTATTGTCTTTGCTTTCTCCCCTTAGGGGCCCGGGTACGGCGATGAAGCAGAGTTGACTGCGCCGACCCGAGATGAGGTGAGTACCTCCCGTGGTAAATCAGATAAGTCCTTGGGGGTAGCTTGTATAGCCTTAGAGAGTCCCCTTGCTCACCTTGCTGTCTTTGTCTCCTTAGGTGTCGGAGGGCGGCCGCGAGATGGAGAGAGCGTGATGGAATGCTGAAGTACCGCCAAGCAGGTGAGTTCAGCGCGGCGCCGTAGGAATGCAAAGCGATGCTTCAAAGACTTCTGTCTTTCAGTTCCATGGTGAAATAGATCAGGATTCAGGTAAGGATTAAAGTTAAAACTCCTGTTCTAACCTTTATCCTTCTTTTCTTCTTGTTTCAGGAGTCCCAGGACTGAAGCGGGCGTGGCTGAAGACTGGAGCTGCTGAAAACACGGTGAGCGTTACGCTGCAGCAAGCAGAATAACGCGAAGCACATGTGGCTGTCCGGGCGTGGTTTAAATAGCCTTGGAAGAAGATCCAGGTAAGTATTCTTCCACAGCCCCACCCAAGTAACAAAATAGTCCCTTCAGTAAAATAGTCCCTCCTAAGCCTCATTTGGCTTGAGTCTTCATGTAGCATGGTCTGCCTCAGGTGAGTATTCAGCATGGTCTGCTTCAGGTAAGTTATCAATAATGAGCCTGGCGCCCATGGCGCCAGGACTGACTTTATCTTTATGAGCCTGGCGCCATAGGCGCCAGGACTGCACCCAAACAGCCCCTAACTGGGGCTTTTGGGCATGCTCCAAGTGGCATGATGCCTGCTTCCGGGGCTGCTGGGCCTGGTCTGGTCTTCCGGGGGCAGGCATCATGACAGCACTCCCCCCCAAGGCCCCTCCTAAAGTCGTTCTCTCTCTTGGCCGTGGTTTGTCTGGAAATTCCCGATGGAACCTCTTCATTAAACTAGGTGCATGCACGTGGTCACTAGGTTCCCAAGACCTTTCCTGCGGACCATAACTTTTCCAGTCAATTAGGTAAAAGAGTTTTGATCTCACTCTTTTTGAGTCCAAAATATTCTTGACTTCGAACTCGGGCTCCCCGTCTATGAGGATAGGTTCAGGTGGAGTGGTTAGCCTAGTTCCTGGTTGCACTGGCTTCAAAAGAGACACGTGGAAGACGGGATGGATTCGCATATGAGCAGGTAGGTCCAACTTGGCGGCCACTGGGTTAATAATTGCCTTGACAGAAAAAGGTCCCAAATACCTGGGGTTAAAGGTCCGAGTCCCCTTTAGTGGTAAATGCTTAGTGGCTAACCATACTTGGTCCCCTATTTGGTATTGAGGAGCTTCACTCCTGTGCTGATCCGCATCCTTTTTGTATTTTTCCTTAGCCTTTTGCAAATGGATGGTTGCTTCTTTAAAGGCTTGTGTAATAACAGCGTGGAGATGGTCCACTGCAGGCATCTCTAAATGCTGGGGTGAGTCCAAATCCGAGGTTCGAGGATGGTGCCCATAAATGGTAAAAAAAGGACTTTGTCCAGTTCCTGAGTGTACTGAATTATTGTACGCATACTCTGCGGTCCACAGAATGTCTTTCCAATTCCCCTCAGACTGATGTAGCATACAATGGAGGTACTGTTCAAAAGTCTGGTTGGTCCTCTCCGTTTGACCGTCGGTCTGAGGGTGGTGACTGGTCGAAAGCCTAACATCAATTTGTGCCAGTTGGCAGCATTTCCTCCAAAAATGTGAAATGAATCGACTGCCCCGATCTGAAATTAACACTGAAGGAAAGCCATGCAGGCGGTCAACATGTTCAAGGAATTCCTTGGCCAGGATTGAAGCTGAAGGTATCCCTTTTAAAGGAATGAAGTGGGCCATTTTAGAAAAAAGATCTACAATAACTAGAATGGTATTGTAACCTTGGTACAGGGGTAAATCCGTGATGAAGTCTAATGACAAGGTATGCCAAGGGGTAGGTGGTATGTCTAATGGTTGCAATAATCCAGCTGGTTTTTTCTTTTGCCCTTTATTTTGTGCGCAAATGCCACAAGACATGACAAATGACTTGGCATCCTTTCGCCAGGTGGGCCACCAAAATTGCTTCCTAATTTTAGCTTCGGTTTTTGCAATACCCGGATGCCCTTCTATTAAGGTGTCATGGTAATGGGAAATGACAAGTTCCTGTAGTTCCTTTTGCGGTAAAAATAGCCGGCCTTGGTAATAAGGTAAATCATCGATGACAGAGTACTCTGGACCTTTCTTTTCCCAGTCCTGTAGGGCAACGGAATCAAAGAGTTGATGGATCTTGTTTTGAATGTCCTCCAGTGTCTGTATGGATGTCAGGCCAAGGATTCTCTGTTCCGGAATTATGGGTACGGGGTCTAAAGTTATTTCTGCGTCTCCCATTCCAATCCGGGACAAGGCGTCTGCTTTACCATTCTTACAACCTGGTCAATAGGTTATTACAAAATCAAACTCGGCGAAGAACAATGCCCAACGGAGTTGGCGCGAAGATTGGGCTTTGGCTGTCTTTAGGTATTGTAAGTTGCGGTGATCGGTGATGACCGTGATGGTATGTCTGGCACCCAGTAGATAGTGCCGCCAAGCCTTGAAGGTGGACTTGATGGCCAGCAGCTCCTTGTCGGTTATGGCATAGTTTAATTCGGGGGCTGAGAATTTTCTTGACCAAAACTCCACTGGGTGAAGCTGGTTAGTTTCGGGATCCGTTTGGGAAAGGACTGCCCCCATGGCTGAACTGGATGCATCTGTTTCCACTATGTAGGGAAGCTCGGGGCGCGGGTATGGGTATGGGTCTTAATATGGGAGCAGATCTGAATTTAGCTTTTAACTCTTGGAAGGCATTCTCGGCTTCCTCTGTCCACACAAAGTGTTTGTTTTTTCGCAATAGCGTTGTAATGGGATGTACAATGTGCGAGAAGTCCGGGATAAACCTGCGGTAGAAATTGGCAAAGCCAAGCATGCTTTGAACTCCTTTGATTGAACTTGGCGAAGGCCAATTAAGAATGGCATCCACTTTTCGTGTATCCATCCGGATTCCTCTCGGGGTCAGAATAAATCCAAGGAATTCCACTTCCGTAGTGTGGAAGATGCACTTTTCCAGTTTAGCATATAATTTATGCTGGCGTAACTTCTCTAGGACTGCTCGGACGTGTTTTACATGCTCAGATTCTGATTAAGAGTATACTAAGATGTCGTCGATGTAAACGACCACACAAACGTCGATAAGCTCTCGGAGGACATCGTTCATGAAGAACTGGAAGGCTGCTGGTGCATTGCATAGTCCGAAGGGCATCACCTGGTACTCAAATCGTACTTGGTGCGAAAAGCAGTCTTCCATTCGTCACCCTGTTTGACACGTACCAGATGATATGCCCCCCGAAGGTCTAGTTTCGTGTATATACAAGCGTCCTTCACCTGGTCTAGTAGTTCTGGGATCAAAGGCAGTGGGTATCGATTCTTGATGGTTATCTGATTCAGTGCGCGGTAGTCTATACATGTTCTAAGGTCGCCTTCCTTTTTCGGTACGAAGAACAAAGCTGAAGATGCAGGGGACTTGGACGGGCGAATGAAGCCATTAGCAAGGTACTGGTCTAGGTACTGGCGCAAATGGAGATTTTCGGGTTCCGTAAGGGCATAGATTCTGCTGCAAGGTGGTTGTGCTCCAGGTACAAGATCTATTTGACAATCATACGATCTGTGAGGTGGTAAGGTGTTTGCCTGTTCCTTTTGGAAGACATCCTGAAAGTCTTTGTATTCAACAGGTAATTGTATGTCTACTGGAATTACTGGGGCCAGGACTGAGTTTTGAGTTTTCCTTGGGTAGCAGGTGTGAGCACATTCTGGGAAGGTTAGTCTCTTCTCTCGCCAATCAATACAGGGATTATGTTTTTCCAACCAAGGTATCCCCAGTATCAGCTGAAACTGTGGGGCCTTGATTAAGTCAAACATCATAGCCTCTCGATGCCCATCTTGACTCAGCAATGTCATCCCTGCAGTGGAATGAGTTACGGGTCCAGAGGCAATATCCGTTCCATCCACAGTGGTGACAACATCGGCCGTGGTCTTGCGGGTGAGAGATAGATTCATCCTGGTAGCCAATTCCCAGTCCAAGTAATTTCCTATGGCTCCACTGTCTACGTACGCCTTTACCGCGTGCATGTGTGATGGCTGCTCTGGATCTACAAGGACCATGGGTATGGTGAAATGCGAGGTCAGAGTGTCCTTCTTTAAGCTCGGCAAGCGGACCTCTACACTTGCCGGGCGTGGTCGTTTCCCAAGTCAGATTTCACATGGTTTTCGTCTGCTGCTCCTATAACTTTCTTGGGTGGTTTTACAGGGCAGTTCCGAAGAAAATGACCAGTAGTTCCGCAATATAAACATAATTGCAGTTGCTGTCTTCTATCTCTCTCCTTTTGGGTTAAGGGTCCTTTAACCCCCCCGATTTGCATAGGTTCTGAGACATCTACTCCCTTGGAGCTTACGTGGGTTTTAACCAACACCCTGTTCTCAAACTTGGTTCGGTCAGCCTTACTGGTTTGAAGTCTGTGATCGAGCTGGACCACTAGATCTATATATTCAGCACAGTCTTGAGGCGGGTTCGCGATTTGGGCCAAAACATCTTTGAGTTCTCCCCGAAGTCCTCGATGGAATAATGTGATTCGCTTGGCTTCAGGCCATTCGGTTTCCACTACTAATCTATTGAAAGTTGCAATGTAAGATAAAAGATCCTGGTTACCTTGACGTAGGGATAAAAGTTTGTTGTCCAAAGCCTGTCCTCAGGAGTGTCGGGCGAATAGTCTTTCCATGCTTGTTCGAAAACCCTGGAAATCTCGAAGAATCGGGTCATCCTGGTTAACTAGTGGAATGGACCAATCCGCCGCACTGCCACTGAGGTACGACAGTACAAAGGCTACCTTGGCCTGATCATTTGGGAAAGCTCCAGGTCTACATAAAAAGTGCAAGCGGCATTGATTCATGAATGTTGCAAACCCTTTTGGGTCTCCGGCAAAGCGTTCAGGCGGAGCCAAAGGAACGGCTCCAGGTAAATTTATCTGCACCGGGTTACTCGATGGTACAGGAGCTGGACTTGCCCCAAGTCCTGGTAGAGGTGTTTGTCCAGCCTGGCTCTGTAATAGTTGTCTGGCCAACTCATCAGTTCGTTCTTTTGACACTATCAGTTCCCTCCTGAGGGCATTGGTTTCTTGGCGGGCGGAATGCACTTCGGCCCTTAATTCCCCTAATAATTGGGCCAACTGATCAGTTTCCGAGGTCTCCATGACGCCCAGGTGGGTATTTGTGGGTAGGCTTCGCGTTCTGTTACGCTCACCTGGTTCCAACGGGGGCGTCGACCGGAACTGGGCCGCTGTTGTTTCCACCAGCGTGACGTGTAGCGCCGAGATGACTGACTGGACTGGCCCGCTCAGCCTAGTTTGTCTGGCTCGCAAGAATATTCTTCTGCAAAGGAGAAGAGGAATTAACCACCCGTGGAATTGAGTGTCAACCCGCCTTCCCCACTCCCGTTGTCTTCCCACAGATCACTCTTGATGTCTCCTCCTTAGTCTCACCTGATGGTTTGGAAGGATGAGCTCTCCATCCTGCGTCGACCGCAGGGGCGCGTTGATGACCAGTTACTTCACTGGCGTAGAGGAATTGGTGAGTTCCAGTATTGACTCTAAAGTCCAATTGTTCATAAGAGTTCAAATATCTGATCTTCACTCTGTCCGATTCCTTGCAGGTTGCCGATTAATCCACTCGAAGATTTCCAAATGGCACTTGGTAAGATTCAGGTAAGTCTATTGTGGTTTTCCCCTTAGGGGCCGGGGTATGGCGATGAAGCAGAGCTGACTGTGCCGACCCGAGATGAGGTGAGACCCCCGTGGTAATCAGGTAAGTTTTGTGGGCGGGTAAATGGTATTGTCCTTGCTTTCTCCCCTTAGGGGCCGGGGTACGGCGATGAAGCAGAGTTGACTGTGCCGACCCGAAATGAGGTGAGTACCCCCGTGGTAAATCAGGTAAGTCCTTGGGGGTAGCTTGTATGGCCTTAGAGAGTCCCCTTGCTCACCTTGCTGTCTTTGTCTCCTTAGGTGTCGGAGGGCGGCCGCGAGATGGAGAGAGCGTGATGGAATGCTGAAGTACCGCCAAGCAGGTGAGTTCAGCGCGGCGCCGTAGAAATATGAAGCGATGCTTCAAAGACTTCTGTCTTTCAGTTCCTTGGCGAAATGGATCAGGATTCAGGTAAGGATTTAAGTTAAAACTCCTGTTCTAACCTTTATCCTTTTTGTCTTCTTCTTTCAGGAGTCCCAGGACTGAAGCGGGCGTGGCTGAAGACTGGAGCTGCTGAAAACACAGTGAGCGTTACGCTGCAGCAAGCAGAATAACGCGAAGCACGTGTGGCTGTCCCGGCGTGGTTTAAATAGCCTTGGAAGAAGATCCAGGTAAGTATTCTTCCACAGCCCCACCCAAGTAACAAAATAGTCCCTTCAGTAAAATAATCCCTCCTAAGCCTCATTTGGCTTGAGTCTTCATGCAGCATGGTCTGCCTCAGGTGAGTATGCAGCATGGTCTGCTTCAGGTAAGTTATCAATAATGAGCCTGGCGCCCATGGCGCCAGGACTGACTTTATCTTTATGAGCCTGGCGCCACTGGCGCCAGGACTGTACCCAAACAGCCACTAACTGGGGCTTTTGGGCATGCTCCAAGTGGCATGATGCCTGCTTCCGGGGCTGCTGGGCCTGGTCTGGTCTTCCGGGGGCAGGCATCATGACAGTCAGCAACTCAGTTTTATTAACCTTAGTGAGCTTATGGCCCTTGGAACATGCATTTGTTAATGGATAGGATTACACCAGAATCATTCTGAGTCCAAATGACCAGACAAACTCAAGAAGATGGCAAGTTACTATTTTATTAACAATTATCTAAAACAGGGAGGTCACAACGAAAATCAACGGACGGACGCTATGCTCAGTCTCTCAATGATTCCTACAGAAAATATACTTCATATATTCCAATATGCGTCAGAATGATGTCATACTACGTAGGGTAGGGAATCCAGTGTTCTAGTTGGAAAGTACCTACATGTCGTGGTGACTTTCCCTTCTATTCCTTCTGGCATTCCTATCCGCCTGATGTTATGCCTTCCGCATCCTCTGCTCTCTCCTCCAGCAACATTACTTGTTGTTGTAGCATGGGTACTTCTGTTTGCTCTGCATGTATATTGCTGCTGTTGTCTTTAATCTGTTTCTCAGTGCTATCTGTTCTTTCTGCTAGTGCACGCACATCATTATGTAGCAAATGAACATCAATCAATGCAGCTTTGATCTTGGTTTTGAGCACAATTTGTAAAGCTACAATTGCAGCCAGTATCAGTTGTTCCCCTTCTGTCTTTGTCACTGTGGCCTCCTGTTTCTGTTCCATACTTCTGTTATTGTCTTCTGGGTTTCTGGTATATGGTTGCAGTGTTGTTTGCTTTCCCTTTCCTCTACTTTGCTTGCTCGCCATCTAGACCTTCTATCAGCTCTATTCCGTGGTTGTCGATGGTTCTTTCCATAGTCCTCTTGTGGCTGAGTAGTGTGTTATCACTTTCTGTCCAAGGCTCCCGGGGATACTTATGTCAACCGTGTCAACCCCTTCTGCAGATCGGTTGCCCCATTAAGAGCAACCCTTCTCGGCCTTAGATCTTTCATCTGCTCTGTTCTTCTACGAGGGTGTGCGCGCAATGATTGCTTCAGCCCGGCCTTGGTTTCCTGCTGCTCCTCCTTGTATTTGTGCCCTGGGATATATCTGTGTCTCCTCTGTTCACAGTTCGTAAATGGCCATACCACGTTTAATGTCTCTACTGTGAATATCAAGTGTTGCGTGCAGCGCCGCGACTCCTCTCACATCTTTTTCCGCAGTGGAAGCCCTCTCTTCGGTCCCGTACTCGCTTCTTGGGCACTTTGGTCGCCAGACTCATATGAGCGTTGGGCGTCTGGTCTGCCTCTCTGCTGTTTCACACTTTCTCCCTTGTGCCCACCACGTACAATCCTCCCACTGGTGGGACATTGTCTGGGCTGTCCGCAGCAGTAGTGCGTTGTGCTCAGAAGATCGTCAGACAGATTGACTCCTGTTCCTTCTGTTGCTGCCGTGTCCTCCTCCTCACATTCTCTGGCTGCCGGTCACCATTTTCTCGGCTTCTACCCACTGCTCACACCCGGGCATGCAACGCGAATAACTTCGCTCACCTGTTCTTTTCCCCAGTCTCCACCGCAGTCTCGTCTACTCAGGATGTTCCGCTATCCTGTTCAGATTTTTCTGTGTCGGACACCAGTAAACAGCACCCTTTTCATTGGATATTTGTTAGGATTGAGCAGGAGCCATCTCAGAAAGCACCTTTACTGCATGTCTGCTGGCAACGCCTCCCTGCAGCATATCAACGTGATATACACATTTTGAAATGGACCATTCAGACGAGGTATTACTCCTCTAATCGTTCTCAGTGTATGCCCCGCTGTAAACCTCTGACACACAATGCAATTCACCATGAACTGTGTAACGTACTCCAATAAATTAGGAGTAAACCAGTCTTCTGCAATGACGTTCTCAGATTATCTGAGCGGGTTAATGCAACTGCTCAAGTGCAGTTTTTTAACAATGCCGCTGGCATCACTGGTTTTCCAGTGCTGTCCTGGCTCCATAATGCTTCAGTGGGGGATAATGAACACCCCCTACATTTCCATAGCTCCTGCTCTTCTTGTGGGGCTCTACCCTGAATCTGTATTCGTTGCATAATTGACAGCATTTTAAACTCTTCTAGTATTAGCATACTTCTATTCAATATTTCCTTGACATTCTCGGTATCAAAAATTGAAATTTCTGAAAAATATGCAACCATTTTGGCTGCCAAATCTGCGGCTTTGATTCTGCACAAGATAAAGTCTGCTTGTTTAGTACGCGCTGCACATTTTATGACCGCTATGGCTGCTGGGAGTTGTAGTGACTTAATGAGCCTGTCCAATAAAGACACATGTTGCACTGGAGTTCCGTCTGCGTGGAGATAACCCCACCTTTTCCAGCGTGACAGCCCTGCATGTACGGTTGACGTCACATAGGCAAGTCACTGTACACTGCCACTTCCTGAACTTTGGAGTACGTTACACAGTTCATGGTGAATTGCATTGTGTGTCAGAGGTTTACAGCGGGGCATACACTGAGAACGATTAGAGGAGTAATACCTCGTCTGAATGGTCCATTTCAAAATGTGTATATCACATGAACTTTGTTTTTTTTTTCGAGCCAAACAATACGCTCTAACAGTTCTGCTGCTTGTGCTGAAAAATGGGATGGTAGTCTTGCACTTGCCACTACCTCAATTTGACCATTTAATCTGATCTGTGTCTTACAACCGCAGAGCCTGAATGCCTCTCCCCACTAGTTTGGTCAATTTTCGAAGAACCATCAATAAAGAGAATTTACCCTCCCGCTAGAGAATTTTCTCTCACACGAGATATATCATCATAAAATCCGACATAATTTGAGCAGTCATGCACATGATCACCTTCTTCTAAAGGTTCAGCTACAAATGTGGGTGGGTTCACTATTTTACATCTCACTACCTTAATTGCTGTATTAGAGATCGCCACCTTCTATGCAGATGTTCTTTGTGACATCAATGTACATTTGGGTTTCTCTAAGATGGCAAATAAGGTGTGTACCACGTAAAGAGTAATAACAACAGCCCATAATAATACCTGCAGACATCTCAATTGCAAATGTGGCAGCAGCCAAAGATTGTTTGCATGGAAAATGTCATCTCATAATTGGATCTAGAATCCCACTGTAGTATGCCAAAGGTTTATACACTAATGTTGTCCTTTGTGTGAGTACTGCTGTCATTACTGACCCATTGGTTTGTGAAAACATGTACAACTCTTTGCTATAATGGGGAATTCCTATAACTGGAGGTATACAGATTGGTCTTTTTAATTCCTCAAATCCTTCCTCCATTTCTTCAGTCCATTCTATCTTTTCCTTACCAATGTGTGCTTTCTTAAGTGTTTGAAAAAGCAGTTTTATATATGTGCTGTAGTCAAACACCCAGGCCCTGCAATAATTGCATAAGCCCAGAAACTGCTGCATTTTCCTTACTGTATTTGGCTTTGATGTCTTTGTGATAGCCTCAGCTCTTTCATTTGTCACCTTATTTCCTTCATGTGAAATTAACTGGCCTATGCACAACACCTTTTCCTGACAATATTGTAATTTCTCCTTGTCTACCTTGTATCCTTGTCTGCCAATATAGTCATTAACTGGATAGAGTCTTGTCTGTATTCATCCTTTGTTTCACTACAGATTAATAATGTACTGAATTACTGCACTTTTGAGTTCAATGTTACCTAGATCCATCTCTAGGACTCTGTTAGAAATTGACGGGGACTGACAGTAACCTTGAGGTAAAAGAGTATATTGTGGTCTTTTTTGTCTGAACGTAAAGGAAGTAAGGTCTTGTGAGTCTTTGTGCAACGGGATCGAGAAAATCGCATTTTTGAAATCCATTAGTGTGACATACTTAGCTTCATCAGTGTCAATTGGGATAGAATTGCATTCTTCATGGACTGTGTCTATAAACATGTTTCCTTTTGATGCATGAAAGTACATTCAATGGACGAGTAACAGGTTACGATTTGCGTCACATCAATCAATTCTGTATGAAAGTTATCCTAGTGTATAGTCTACTACGCTACACAGGATTTGCTTCTGTGACAAAAACAAACATTGCTTAGAAAAATGTATGATATAATTCCATCTTTCTCATGCATTCATGTAAAATAATGTTTTAACAATGTGGACTTTTTTTGTACAGATTTTTCAAGAATGCCTGCTTGTATGGTTTACGGTTGCCATTCTAAGACACATACCAAACCCAAGGGTACAATAAGGCATATATTCCCGAGGAATATAGATCTAATAAGAAAATGGGTCAGATATTGCGGATTTGCACCAGACGAGCTTGAAATTAGAGCCCAGGATGTTGCATTGACTCAGAACATCTCATAAATTGCTACCAAATGCAATTCCAACTCTATTCATGCACACGCTGCCCCAGGTGAGTCAGGGTTCATGAATTAGCTGTAGGCCTTGGGGTAATGAACCGATAACTACATGAATGGATTGGTGCTGTCTGTGTAAATGTTTCTTACTAAACTTTGTATATTTACCAGATTGTATTGCTTTATAACTATGCTCCATTTTGCTAGACATCTGTCCCTGGTTTTAGGAGCAGCATAGTAAATTATTTATGAACACAGAACACTATCCTATAGTGCCCTTCGAAATAAGCATAATCTTATGTAATCAGTTGCTTCACATGTCAATTCTTTGAGATGAGTGTATTGACTGAAGCGCAGACTATCGGTAGTGACATCACTGACACGTCCAGTATGCCAATGGTGAGCCACACAGACTTGCTTAAGTTCTTATTCTTGGATCTTCCCACATATCTAATTCGTATCTAATTTTCCCTTTACCACTTCATGACAATGCCCTGAAAATGAAGGAGCAAGATTCTGCATCCATTTATTTTCCGGAGTAAACAACAACTTTGAGCGCCTATCAGGTAGTTTTATTTCGCTTTTCGATTACGCAAATGTATTATGCATGAAATTTTAAATTATATGAAATAGTTTACGTATCCTGTCGTTTGTTTACACAATAGTTTCATTTGTGGGTTTCTATTTATATATAACATTGTCTGCATCCTATTGTCTCTGTTCAATTTCACTGCTTTCATCTATACTAAAACAAGTACTGTGTTACAGGGGGATGCTGGTACTTCGACTACAAGTACATCATCCTTTGATGTTGGTCCAGAGTATGAGGTATGCATACTGACTCTTCCCTTGAATGAAAGAAAGAAAATCTTACATCGGATACTATTATACAGTGACATTCAAATAAACGTGCAATGTTTCAATCAAACTCTTATCATTTCAGTTCTAATGTTACAATTTCTACCCTAATGCAGAATACAATGCAAAAAACTCAAGTGCAACATTACAATCAGTAGGTTTTGCACAGCGATCTCTGATCGAGTGCACTTGCCATCAATCTGGTGAAATTTTAAATGTCTATTTTGACTAAATGACGTACACTGTTTACGAGGGTATGTATGTAAGTGATGTGTGTGATGAAAGACTTTGAGTTCAAATATGATTGTCTTTTGTTTTTTAATGAATATTCCATTCAAGGAAAGTATACAAGGTCGGAAATTTGAAGAGGAGGCAAATGGATCAGAGGTGGTGGACCAGCTTGCTGGTGCGGTCGTTACAGTAAAGAGCATGGGTTTCACAGAAAATCAAGAAAACAAGGGTTACTTACAAACAATTTTGTTTACTAAAAGTGTTTTGGGCTGGTGTTGTCTTCATAACATTTTTTTTTAATCTAAAGTGCGATATACTGTATGTTGGATTTACATTGAACATGTTTTTACAACCCATCTCCTAGAGGCCCAGAAGAAAAAGAAGTATGAAGACACAGGCAACAAATGAAACCAAAGATGCTGCTTGCCAAACAGACTTCACCATGGAGCAACTATTATTTGAGGCACAGCGTGGTCCAGTCAATAAGCAGACTCAAGATGCTTATGCCCAATGGCCAGAAAATGAATTGAATGTGACCGGCGAAGCAAGCAAAGTGTCTTTGGACCATTACTACAGTATGAGAACTCAACACGATGAAGAAGAAACTGAATATAAGGAAGATGCTTTTGAATTACTCAGTGACCACTTCACACAATCTAAACCCGCAAAAAAAGGGCCACCTAATAAAAAATCGACATTGATGGTTTCTCCAATTCGTGTGCAAATAAAACAAGCTGAAATTACAGAGACTGAAGCCTCAACAGAGTTGACTGCGGAATTTGCCAAAGATCTCGATTTGAGTGTGTCCTGTTCAGCCAATATGTCCACCACAGTTGAGTCACAAACCACATTCCTGCAGGACGATAGTCTAATAAAAGAGCATAAATGCATTGTATTCGACAGCTGCCTGGTAGAGATTATACTGATGCTGAAATGTGTCCATCCAGTGAGGGGGTTAGTATGCGGGCAGCCATTGGTAAATGTGACTCATGTATTACAAGGCACTAACCTGAAAATCCAAGTCACCTGTGGCCAGCTCCATGCTACATTTTCATGGGCTGCTCAACCGATGCTGGCCAAAGTGCCAGCTGGAAATATACTGTGTGCAGCAGCTTTACTTTTCAGTGGCTCTACTTTAAGTAAGTTGTCCAGTTTCTGTCAATTTGTGGGTCTCCAGTTCCTTTCTAAAACACAGTACTACAAATATCAATTAGAATATTTATTCCCTGCTATTAGTGAAGCTTGGAAAATTGAACAAATGTCAGTTGAAAGGACATTCTCTGACAAACGGTTCTGGCTGGCTGGCGATGTGTGACAGTGTGTCAGCCCCAGATTTTTAGCAAAGTACTGCACATACCACTTTCAGGACATGGAAACTAAAGAAATAGTGAGTTCTATGGCCATGCAGGGGTCCCAATGTAAATCCTCAGTGGCCATGGAGAAACATGGTTTTATACAATCCCTGGAAGATCTCCAATCGAGGGGAATGCAAATGGACCTCATAGCCACCAACAGACATGTTTCAATAGCCAAGGCCATGCGAGAGCAGCTTCCAAACATTCTCCATCAATTTGATTTATGGCACAATGCCAAATCAATCAATAAAAAAATCACAGCTGCTGGTAAAAAAAAAAAAAGGGTTCTGAAAATATTTTACAGTGGTCCCAGTCTTTGAGCAACCATCTTTGGTGGAGTTCCAAAACTTGTGGTGGTTCTGTGGATTTTCTACTTGAAAAATGGCCTTCATTTTCACAAATGTGCACATGGACCTTTATCGGAAGAGCAGGAATGCAAGGAGAAGTGGTTGGTTCCATCTTCACCTCCACATAAAGATCGTGTTTGATCAAACTCTATAAAGAGATCTGAAGGGACATACACAATTCTGTCACACAGGAGATTTGGAGATGTTCCACAATATGTGCCTAAAGTGCAGGAACAAGAGATTGCATTTTGGCATAGACAGGATGCAATATCGAACACTACTAGCAGTATTAGCGCATAATGAGAACGTGGGGAGAGAACAATCGAGGACTGTGGGAAACTTTGGGATGCTTCGTTACACAATAGCCTTTACGAAAAGAAGCAGAAAATGGGTGGTCAAGCCAATATACCAGCAATGGAATTTAATTTTGTGAAAGATCTCACTCTTACTGTGTTGGACATACATACTCATGGAATCGCTCATGATTTTGTTCCTAGGACACATACATTGCCACTAAACATTGCAAACGTGCCCTGTCCACCCAAAGCAGACCTTGTGGAACCGTTCACTTCCCGGTTCAAATGATTAGCAGCTATTTATTTGTTCAACAATGTTTATATAAATTGTCCAAAGACAGCATCCAAATTGTCTTTTGAAATATATCCTCTTTGTCAATTTCTTTTGCAAGAAGTGCCTTTTGAAGGATGCCATACAGTGCAACGCTGTGTTTTCACACTTCCCGCTTTCGTCAAGCTCTTGTGGGTCCTTCACTGATCGGGTGAGGGTCAGATGGATATCAGCATGGAAGCAACTTTGGGGTTCTGCAGTTGCCTTACCAAGCATGTGTACAAATAGCTGAATAAATACGTGTCCCACAAAGGAATGAGACCTTGGCTAGGTAAGAAACGTGGCATGCAAGGACTACTGACTGTAAGCAAAACAACGCATGAAAGCGGGTTGTTTGTGAGATATAGGTGCATTCTGACCTATATTTTTATGGGTGCATATATTAGGGGTCATTACTATTGGATGCCTTATCAGAGGCGCCAATCAGAGGCGACAATTTTTGATTTGCGTCCTTTGGAGTCTTACGATTTCAAATGCAGAGAGGATATTGATATTGATATTGATATTTTATTTCTATCGCGCTCATACACAAGTGTTTCAGAGCACGACAAGGCAAGGGAAGGCGAACAAGGGAGAACAAAAACAACGATCTTACTAGGCACAGTGACATTGAGAACGCGCAAGTGCAGGGTAGAGGGGGAACGGGGAGAAGTGCATGGAAGGGGGAACAAAAGGAGAGTGCGGAGCGAGAAGGAAAAAAAACAAAATAATAATACAATAATAAATAAAAAGGTAACAAACAATGGGAATGCAGCCAGCAAGTGGCAAGTGCTGGGTTTATGGCATACAGGCCAGGTAGGTCTGAAAGTGCAGGAAGAAAAGGGGAGGGCTGTATGGGTACAGATACAGACCACAGTGCAAGGGATGGCCCGAAGGCAGTGGGTGAGGGTGGTAAAATGAGCAGGAACCTGGGCCCGGAGGACAGAGGGTGGCCAGGTGCATGGTGCAGAGGGAGAGTAGAATTAGCAGGGGAGAGGAGAGGAGAAGGAAGAAGCAAAGAGGAAGGTTTTGAGGTGCTTCTGGAACCGGAGATGGTTCTCCTCAAGTTTTAGAGTGGCAGGGAGGCTGTTCCAGAGGGAGGCCCCAGCCGAAGACAGAGATCTACCCCCATCTCGTTTCTTTGAGAAACGACTGACCCTGAGGGAGTTAGAGGTAGAGGAGCGCAGTGCTCGAGATGAGAGGTATTTGCAGAGGGATAGCTGAAGACATGTTGGACCAAGGCCCCAGAAAGCCGTGTGGACAATGCAGAGGGTTTTAAATTTAATCCTTGCATCCACTGGGAGCCAATGGAGAGATTTCAGAGCTGGAGAGATACGATCCCAGGGCTTGAGGCCAAGGACAAGTTTCGCAGTCCTGTTCTGGATAAGTTGGAAAGGGCGGAGAGTAGAGGCAGGTAGATTAAGAAAGAGGCTGTTGCAATAGTCCAACTTAGAGAGAACCAGAGCTTGGGAGACAGTGAGCTTCTGGGGGAATGAGAGGAAAGGAAGAATACCTCTGAAGAGGTGCAGTAGGAAGTTTGACTTTTTTTATACATCAGCGATGTGGGCGCAGAAGGAGAGTGTGGAATCAAAGGTGACACCAAGGTTCTTGGCCTCTTAGGTGGGGATAGGAGGAGGGCCAAGGGAGGCCGGCCAGAGAGTGAGGGGAAAGGAAGGTGATGGTGTGCCAATGAGGAGGATCTCTGTCTTGCTGGCATTAAGACAAAGATCGTTGGCAGCACACCAATCTTGAATGGCAGTTAGGCAATCAGTGATGAGAGAGGTGGAGGAGGTGGCCGAGGGCAGCCTGAAAATGAGTTGAGCACAGCACTGGAAGTTTGAGTAGAAAATGGCAATACAGCAGGCGAGAGTTGCCAGGTATTGGTTGAAAAGCCAGGGTGAGAGGTTAGACCCCTGGGGAACACCACAGGTGGAGAGGAAGATAGATGATAGGAAGGACCCAAGTTGGACCTAGTTGGGTTGATCAGAGAAGAAAGAGGTCAGCCAGGCCAGAACCTGATCAGTGATGCGTAAGTTATCCCAGAGACAGTTGAGCAGGAGGGTATGGTTGACCGTGTCATAGGCAGAGGAGAGATCAAGTAGGATGAGAACAGAGGGAATGCTAGAGTCAAGGTTGGAAAGCAGATCTTCACAGATTTTCAGGAGAGCAGTTTCCGTGCTTCTGCCAGATTGTAAGCCAGACTGATGGTTGTGGAGACAGCCAACAGAATCAGAATGAAGGTTTAGCTGAGAGATTACCAGCTTTTCATGGAGTTTGCCCAAGAAGGGGGTAATGGAAATTGGGCGATAGTTGGCCGGACAAGGGGGATCCGCTGTGGGTTTCTTGAGGAGAGGATACACAAGGGAGTGCTTAAGAGGGGAGGGGAAGGATCCTGAGGCAAAGGAGTGGTTGCAGAAGTCGGCAAGGGCCGGAGCAAGGGTATCAATGTGGTCCTTGAGAGTTTCAGAGGAACAGGGATGAACCTGTTTAGACGAGGCCTTTATAGATCGGACCTGTCTAGCGACCTCATCAGGGAGAAGAGAGGAAAGAAAGAGAAGGAGGGTGGGGCGGTGGCTGGAGGAGGGTGAGTGAGTACCGACGGAGAGGGGGGAGGAGAGGGAGTGGAGGAGAGTGTGGACAGGATGTCCTGGGTTTTCAGATAAAGTGTGAGGCCAGGGCATTGCAAAGAGCCTGAGAGGAAAAGGGAGGGGTACTAACAGCAGCAGGGTTGGCCAGCTCCTTACAAATTTTAAAGAGTTCGGCCAAGCTGTTAGATGCCGCAGAGACATGGGCTTGAATGTGGACTCTCTTCTTAGTACGGACAGAGAGACGGTATTGCCTTTGGAGTAGGCAACAGGCCAGTTTGTCAGAGGATGAGCAGGAATCCCTCCATTTTCTCTCAGCCGCCCTACACCTACGTTTAAGTGTTGCTAGGTCGGACTCATGCCAGGAATTGCACTTGGCTTTGGAATTCAGGCGGATGCTCATGACAGGGGCAAGAGCATCAAGAGTATCAGAAATAGAAGATTAGAGAGAAGACAGGACTGTGTCAGGGTGTGAGTCAGCCAGAGGAAGAGAGGGTGGGGAGAAGGTGGAAGCAAAAGCCTCGACTGACAGACGCTTCATGGGCCGGATGTCCAGGAAGGTAGGTGGCAGTGTTGGGGTAGGCTTGGCTTGGGGGGAAGAGAGAGAGAGATGAGAGGTGAGGAGGTAGTGGCCATTCCAGGAGAGGGGAGTGGAGAGAGGGATAGATAGGGGGAGGTTAGAGGAGATCAAGACATCAAGTCTGTGCCCTGCAGAGTGTGTTGGGCCAGAGGGGACGATAGACAGGGAGAGGGAATCACAGAGATCGCGAAAGAGCAAAGTTGAGGGACAGGGAGAATCAAGGTGAATGTTGAGGTCACCAAGGAGAAGGAGTTGAGTGGCTGAGGCCAGGAGAGAGGAGGAGAGGTCAGCACACTCAGAGAGAAAAGAGGTGATTTGACCAGGGGGCCGTTAGAGAGTGGCAACAGTAAGAGAGTGGATAGGAGAGATTGAGAGCCTGCAGGCGAGGCATTCGAAAGAGGAGTAGATCTGAGTGGGAATTATAGTGGCAGGAATCCACTCAGGAAAGATCAAGGCTACACCCCCTCCAAGGCGAGTGGATCTGGGTGGGGGGAGGATCTTGTAGCCATCAGGTAGGAGAGTGTCAAAGCTCATGACAGAGCTGGTCGTGAACCATGTCTCTGTAAGACCGAGGACATCAAGGTCAAGTTCTTGAAGGAGGTGGCAGATGTCAGAGGAGTGTTTGACAGCAGAGCGAGAGTTGAGAGTGGCAAGATGAAGAAGGTTGCCGGCCTTAAAGACCTTCCGGGGAGGTGTACAAATCAGAGGTACACCCTGCGGAGTTGTGGAAGTAGCCAGAAGATGGGCAGAGGAGGGAAGAGTGGGCAAGGTAGCCAAGGAATGAGAGGAGGGTACAGCCGGAGAAGAAAGGAAGTTGATGAGGCGAGGGAAACGCCTATCGAAGAGGAGGAGATTGGCCTGGGTGTGAAAACCAAATCAAAATATCGAGGCTGAGTACCCCAAAAGGAAATACACCGAACACGGGTTACAAAGGAACATACAAAGTACTTTAATTTATACTGAATTCAGTTACAAAGAACAGAAAAAAATCTGATAGCTATCGGCCCTCAGTGCAACACAACGAACTCCAGCGTGGTTCAGTGTGTTCAGTGAGAGACGCTGTACATTAGAATTCCTTGCTCTTTTATACTATTCGCGAACATGATGTCCAACCCTACTTCGGATTAATATTCCTGTAATACATCACTGATCTAGGGTTCATGCCGAGTTCGCATACCCACATGTAACTGGTTTGCTTTTAATACATGTATCACCAAGCCTACACGGCAACTGTGTATTCTGGGATTTCCCATGCAGGTCTTCTCAAACATTAATACAATGTAGTTAAACAAGTGTTCTATGTTCAGTATTTGAATACATTGTTCTTAACATATGCTCGCTGATTAGTTTCATTGCACGAGTAATCCTTTACACACAGGTCAACGAAGAACAAGGTCCCAGTTCACGACCTCAACAAGTGGCCTGCAGGCAAGTTACATATTAGCTACATGCAGAGGTCAAGACGGCCATGTTGTATTTCGGAATGACATCGTCCACCATTTTAACTCACAGGGTGACTTTACAAAGCGAACCTAAAATGGCGGATTGACCTAAAATGGTGGCTTACATTGATTTTTAAGGTCAGGACCTTGCAACATGGATTTCTTCACAAGTGACTTACAAGCAGCTTGGCGTAGGCCAATATACATATATTCACTGCAATAGGAGGCACAATATAATTTCTCATTTGACAAACCCTCCTTTAGGCCTATGCCAAGTGCTAAACTACTTCTGATCTCCATGCAAATAACTCCATGCATCGTCGTCCATGCACCCTGAATCGCTGTCAGAAATATCTATTGCCATTAGGTCATTCGCTAGAATTTCTTTCAACACATATTCCTTGGAAGTTTTATCCGGGGCATACACTTTATGTCCTATCGTACCTATCACTTATCATCCCCCTAGCATCGAACACATACTAGGTAGACACTGAATACAGCAACAAAGAAACAACAGAATTCCCAAAATAATCAGTAAGACTAAGTACCTTCCAACCCCAAGACCGCAAGTCCCAGAACCAAGCGCTAAGATCCCAGTTTCCCTCAGGAACTTCATGCACTTCTGAACTAAGGACGTGCAGATTTTGTATTGCCTTGAAGATAGTTGGGGAGGAATCTGGGCCGAAAACACAGCAAGCGGACCCCACTAATTTACATACTCCACCACGTTCAGCCAGAATGACATCCAATGCCATCCGGTTCTGAAGTGCTACTAGGCTTATCGCCTTCTGTTCTAATGTCCTATTAGAGAGTATGTTCGTGGTCCGGTTGACTGTCCTCTCCAGTACTCTCGCTAGTCTTCTGATATCTGAATTCGCTATCTGCCCCCAAAATGGCACAACTGATTTTGCTATATCTCCCAAGATTTGTGCTGGAGTGTCACCATTCTCGTCCCGCCGTGGACAAGCCTTTGAAACTTCTATTGTACAAGCTATAAACACCCCAGGTAACAGGATCCCTAAATAACAGGTTTCCTGCCAAACCCTGGACAATCATGGAAATGCTACATTACCGCAGACAAAGTAGACAGGTTCGCCTACATACAAAGGTCTGTTTTCCCCAGTCAAATTTGCAACATTGGCACAACCTAGAAAATCTCCCATTGACTGAGTGCCATTCCTCTGTATGCAAAAAGAAACTGAATCGGGGCTATGGTTAACAGTGTAAGAAGGAGGCATGGCATCCTTATTGCCTATCGGAGCCATCTTACAGGAAATCAAATATTGGAAAGGACGAGACAGTCTATCAGAAGGCCTAATAGAAGCAAGGTTAGGTTTACTTCTATTTGCAAAAAGCGAGCATCCTAAGGGAGTCAAAACACGTTTCTCAAAACTATTCAAATTAGTGCCATCAAAGTTCCCTGAGATGCTATCATTCCAACGGCCAAAGAACAGTGCTCTAAGAGAAGCATAACAAGCAGTTGTCAAAGGTAAAGGATGAGTATACCAACCTAGCCCCTTATCCCCATGTTGCGGTAAATGTGAGCAGACCCAACAGTTAGACTTATTAAAAATGGCATGCGTTGCATTCATGATAAGTAGCAGAGTATTATTGTGGTACCTTTGTCTATGCTGAGAGTCCCTAGGGGACAGAGTATGCAAATGTACAAAGGGAGTAGGAACAGTAGGTACATTTTCAGTAGGCAACAAGGATTCTAAAGGATGCGTTTCCTCGAGGTACCACAAAACTAAGACAGTGACTATTATAAAACCAAATATCATTATAAAAACACAGCAATACGTTTTTGGGGCCCAGGTGCATTGACCATTGTCCCGGTTGGTCACACAATCATTTACAAGTCCCATACAAGCGGTAGTGATGGCAGGCATTGTAGTCTTCAAACGGAAACCCCCAATGTTCTTTGCTGGCGACCTCCCGGTCGCGTGACTTCTTAGTCCTTCCACAACCCTAGCCAACAGAATCCCTTTTCTCATATTTGGTCAAAAACAAGCCCTCGAGGATCCTTTCCTTCTCTGAATGCACAGCCAAACCGTGCCGTAAGTTTATCAGATGCACAGCAAAACCGTGCCGTAAGTCTATTTTCTTGGATGCAGATTGTACCATGCTTTTCCCGGTACTGATTGATCCGGAAACAATGTGTCATCACTTCCAGTTGTAGGCAACGTAGCAGAGACAAGTGAAGATGCCGAATTTGAAACAGCAGTTTCCTGATGCAAAACTTTTGGAGAGTGTGGAGACAAAATGGCTGCTTCCCCAAGCCTCACGGGCTCAGAAAGATTCTCTGACACACTCTCGGCGCTATTTACTGCTTTGGGATCGTTGGTTACAGCGTTAGCGAGGGTTTCTGTTTCTTCTGTATCATGTGGCACTGGGTGAGGAAGTTTCTTGACGTGCGACGCGTGGATCCAATTCTTTCTTCCAGAAACCCGCACCGCTGTTTGGGTGACCAACAGGACTTGAAACGGGCCACACCAGCGAGGTGCAAGACAGGAAGAGTGCTCAAAAGCCTTGATGAGCACCCAGCTTCCAGGCCGTATGCTGTGGCCCCGGCCCTCGTATCGCACAGGTAAAGCCTCTTGCACCTGGTGATAAATCAAATACATGTTTTTAGTCAACTGGCTGCAATAATCTGAAAGTAATACATTTTCAACATTTCTTAACAAGCTACATTTAGGAAGGTTCCAGATATTGGCAGGTCTCCCCATTACCACCTCAAATGGAGAGAGCCCAGTCTCAGTTTGAGGGGTTGTACGCATGGATAATAACACGATCGGTAAGGCGTCCGGCCATTTTAACTTAGTGCCAGCACATGTGTTAGCGAGCTTGTTCTTGATGATATTGTTGTGTATTTCTACTAGTCCGGCGCTCTGAGCATGTCTGGCCGAATGGAACCGTTTGTCGATCTGTAATGCCGCACATATATGTAGAATTACAGCAGCGACAAAATGTGGACCATTGTCCGACCAGATAACTCTTGGTAACCCGAACCGTGGGAAGTACTCCTTTAACATGGTTTTCGCAGTAGTCATGGCTGTAGCATCTTTAACGGGGAAAGCCTCAACCCATTTGCTAAAAGCACAGATGACCACCGGCACGTACTTCTTATTGTTGCATCGTTCCATTTTAATAAAATCAAAGTGGATAACTTCAAAGGGGACAGACGGTGGCCCAAAACTTCCCCCTTGGAGTTGCTGTACCCTTTCCCAAATTGTGTTGTAGGCAAATCATGCAATCCTGGACATAGTGCTGGGCAATTTTTGAAATTTTGTCATTTACCCAAACTTTCTCTAACATGTACGTTACTTTCTGGGCACATACATGCGTTGGACCATGGGCCATGATGACCATCATCATTACATAGGCGTCAGGGAGTAGCCATTTCCCTTCAACTATGTCCACCCAACACCCGTCATCATCAAGTTTCCCCAAGCCTTCAGCCCACTTCTTGGATTCTTCTAACGTGGCATCAGCTTGGATATCCCGTACAGACCCAACACCCTCATCCATTGCATAAGCATTTACAGTCTCCCTTGAAACATACATCTCCGTAAGGGGATCGGTAGCAGTTTGTCTAGCTATCTGATCAGTGAAAGCATTCCCTTTTCCTATGTCATCTGTAATCTTTTGATGTGCTGCACATTTCATAACAGCTAACTGAGTAGGGAGCGCAAACGCTGAGAGTAGTTGTACAATTAGGGAGCCATGTTGGATTTTAATGCCATGTGAAGTTAAGAACCCTCTCTCTGACCAAAGTCTCCCAAAGTTGTGAACCACGCCAAAGGCATACTGACTATCAGTATATATGTTTACTGCAAGACCTTCGGAAAGTTTGCAAGCTCGGGTCAATGCTATAATCTCTGCGGCCTGCGCAGAGTTATGCGTGATTCTCTTGGTTTCCACGACCGTGCTTAATGTGGTGGTTGCATAAGCAGCTGTGGATGTACCATCCGGAAGTTTAAAGCAGGGCCATCACAAAACAGCTCTCCTTGCGGATTATTCAAAGGAGTGTCTTTCAAATCAATTCTACCCTTTGTCTCTTGTTCGGTAGTATACAGACAGTCATGTGACTCTTCATCGCCGCAAGTAGTATCTTGCGGGAAAGGTAGGAGTTCTGCCAGATTAAGAACACAATACCTCCTAATTTGAATGTGAGGAGCAAACAAGATCAATTCATATCTTGTCAACCGTGCGGAAGTGAGGTGTTACGTTTGGGTTCATTCAATAGAACATCTACAGAGTGAGGCACCATCAGGGTTAGATCATGGCCTAGGACCATTCCCTCACTCTGTTTTACAGAAGCAGCAGCAGCAGCAACAGCTCGCAAACATCTTGGCAAAGCGCATGCTACAGGATCAAGGGCGGAAGAAAAGTAACCACACAGCCTATTCTTCCCTCCATGTTCCTGCGTTAATACAGCCAAAGCACATCCATCACGTTCATGCACAAACAACACAAAGGCCTTTTCATAGTTTGGTGTGCCCAAAACTGGTGCAGAGCATAATGCAGTCTTGAGCAAATCAAATGATTGCTGGTGTTCCGCGTTCCATGGCAATGGCGAAGAAATGCCCTTCTTTGTCAAAGCCAACATCGGTTTGATCACTAGTGAAACATTTGGGATCCACAACCTACAGTAAGAAGCCATACCTATCAAGGCTCTAACTTCCTTCTGTGTATTTGGGACAGACATGCCAGAAATGTGTTTTATACGTTCAGGTGTCAATCTTCTTCCATCCTTTGACAGGAGATAGCCTAAATAGGCGACCTCCTGGCAACAATATTGAAACTTTTTAAGCAAAGCTTTGTGACCATGCTTAGCTAGATGAATAAGCAACAACACAGTGCCCTCCTTACAGGCGCTCTCAGAGTCAGCAGCTAAGAGCAAGTCATCAACATATTGAAGCAATGTACAAGTAGAGGGCAATTCAAGGGTATCAAGTTGTTCTTTCAAAGCCCTACTATCGATGCTAGGATTCTCTGTGTACCCTTGAGGTGCACAAGTAAATGTGAACGAGCATCCCCCTAAGGTGAACGTGAACAAGTATCTACTATCCTTGTGTATAGGAATACTAAAGAAAGCATTCTTTAGATCCACAACAGTAAAGTAAGTAGCTCTAGCTGGCATCATGGTTAATATTGTCGTCACATCAGGCACAATTGGAAATTGCGGAGCAATGACTTTATTAATGGCACGCAAATCAATTATGAAATGGAATGGAATTGCATTATTGCCTTTCTTGTACACGGGTAAAATCGGACTATTGCACAAACTTCCTGAAATGTCTTCAACCACCCTGCAATGCACAAAATCGGAAACAATGCATTTCAAAGCCTGCTCGCCCTCAACTGAAATCTTAAACTGGGGAATGTGTGGCAGCTCAATTCCATGTTTCAAAACTATCTTAACAGGCTCAATCTGTAAAACACTGACTTCATTGTCATCAACAGCCCATAAGCTCTCTGGTACATGAATGAATTCTGGCGGCAAAGGTCTAGTCAAGAATTGCGAGACAGACAATTGCTGTGGTGAAATCGTCAAGCGCACTTCATCAGAAGAACAATAAATGACTGCATTTAATTCTTTTAACAGGTTCAACCCCAGCAAATTCTCTCCACAATTCGAAGTCAACAGAAATGGACAGTGGTCTGTAAAGGGACCCAAAGAAATGGGTACCGGACAAACAACTGGTGTGCCAGAAAATCCTACAGGAACATTGGTTTGCCCTGACAGTGGAATGTTTGGAACACGTGAATGATCAATGGAACACTTCTGTGCCCCAGTGTCTATCAAAAACTGATGTTTCCTATTTCCCACCACCATTTCAATCTAGGGACCTATCTGATTGACGGAAATAGGTGTAGGTTCCAAACCCTGCTTCGGGCAATCCTAACAAAACAGAATATCATCAAAAGGAAGCTCTTCAGATAGATATGCAGCAGAAGGATGATCAAATATGTTCCTAGTGTCCACACTTGAAGTCTGATTATCCTGCGAAAAAGGTTGCTGAGGATCCTGTGCAAACTGACCTCT
The DNA here is from genome assembly GCF_040938575.1 of Ambystoma mexicanum. Lineage (NCBI taxonomy): Eukaryota > Metazoa > Chordata > Amphibia > Caudata > Ambystomatidae > Ambystoma > Ambystoma mexicanum. The sequence continues at coordinate 1,659,469,226 of NC_090937.1, forward strand.
ACCAGGGCCCCCTACACCCGGGCGACCTCTGGATCGTCTACCCATATTCCCAAATGTGTTATTCGACCTCTGTCGAAGGACGGGGCATTGAGCACGCCAATAACCCTCTTGGCGACAATAGGCGCACTGGTTAAAGTTCACAGGACCCAAGGGCACATTCCCTTGTGGGACATACTGACCTCTAATCTGAGAATTACCCCCTCTGGGGCCTCTAACAATTTGCTGTAATAGCACTTTAGTCTTTAAATAACCTTTTCGTTTTTCAAGTCTATCTTTTTCATTATTGACACGATTGTCGTACTACTGAGCCATATGCAGTACTTCTGATTGGAACTTCGCCTGCCAAGCGCTCTCAGAAGACATAATTTGTGACTGGATGTCAGGCAGCAATCCACAAACAAATGTGTCCACAAATAACCATTTCCCAGATTCTGTGCCTAGGTCTTGTCCGCTGAAATCCGAGAATACCTGTTCGAACTGATTAAAGAACTCGGTAGCACCCTCAGACTTTCCTTGGACACAGGCCGTAAGTTTGTCCCAAATAATCCTTTTCTCAGGGATTATGGTTTTTAATTTTGCAATAATTCTATCAGGCAAAGTCAGTATCACCTGGGGCGGTCTTTCACCAGCTGGCCTTTCTCCGTCAAGCCTAGTTATGTTAACCCACGTTTCTCCCAACCCAGGTACGTCATCTATAGTTCTAACTTGTTTCCACAAATCTACGGGCAGGAGTACAGGAAATAACAAATCAATATCTCCTAAGGGGAACACTGAGGACTGCAAGACGGACTCTATTTCTTTATAGAATCCTGTCGTATTTTTCCTAATATCAGGAATAGATTGTCAAATAGTATTCACTTCCTGTCTTGAGAACGGGACATGAACAAACTGCGATACATAATGTGCAGGAATGTTCACAGCGACTATATTTGCTGCATGATCAGCCGCAATCTCAACTTTCGGGACAAATGTCGGAGGAACCTCTCTCATAGGCAACTGAGAAGTAGGTAATTCTGAATGCTTACTAAGCAACAGAGCTAAGTCGAGCGCAAAAGCAGTCGAAGAAGTGTCAAGTGAAAAAGCTCTCTTATAAATACTCAATAACTCTGTGGGACAACTAATCTTTCTTTTTACGCAATCATCCTGTAGGTACTCTATCATTACCTGTATCACTTTCCTCTTAATTTCTGGCGTATACTGACTATATGTGTCATGTACTTCAACTGGAGTTATCGACATATCTGAAATCCATCTAAGTGTGTCCTTCGTACACATTCGTGCTTCCTCAGATATCGATTTATGACAAGGAAGGAACCGTTTCTGTACATACATACTTTCCCCTCATCATCCTCATTCTGTAACCTTTCCAACTCCTTTCTATACCCAAATAACCTCTCGACATGCTCATTTACTTTCTCCACAGTGTCTCTAGAAAACGCTAAAGTATTTAGATCCCTTAACCCTTGCGGGAGATCTGTATTATTTAATTTGCCCCACATTACACATAAATGAACCCCTAAACCTTCAATATAAACATTTTTCTCAGGAAAATTATCCATATTATAAAGTGTGGCAAAAACATTAGCTTGATCATCCCTCTCCATACAATGCTTAGCCCATTCAATCAACTCATGTTTCTTCTCTGGTGGTACAGTATTGCAAGTGACAACCTTCAACCCTGCACCTCGATCGACTACAAGCGGCTCAGGACCACTTGGAAGAGAGGGAGCAGGCAAATTCAATGGAGGTACTGTTACTGGTGCGATAAGAAGAGGTGGAGGAGCTGGAGGAAGAGGAACATTAGGAGGAGCAGGAACAACGGGAACAACAGCAGGTAGAGCAGGAAGAGCAGGAGGAAGAGGCAAAGCAGCAGGAAGAGGAACATACAGAGGTGGCGCAGAGGCACCAGGCCTTCGTTCATTTAACAATTTGTCTATGAATTCGTTGGAAGCATGAAGGTCTTTAGAAGGATACATTTTCTGAATTCCAAGTGGGAAAGCCCTATCCATATTCCTTGTCGATTCAGAATGTTTATCTTGGTCATACATAATAGTTTTTGGCATTCGTCTTATGACGGCGCGCATGTTTTTCTCTACTTTTAAGTTGCTGCAACGCTTCTTTTTTCCAATTCTGCAAAACATCAAATGCTGCAGTTCTAGTCTTTTTCTTTAATAGAATTGACTCTAAATACTCAATACGAGGGATTTCGAAACTACCATTGATTGGCCACTGAAGTTCGGAGGCATGTCTGGTTTGTCTGTGCCAAATGTCATTAAATACTATACTTCCAATGCCATGCTTGCAGTACATAGTACATGCCGGCGACCCCTCCTGTGGTGCGAGACGGCTAAATTCCAAAGATTGTCTATCGCTGCGGAACAACGCCCTGAAGCAGGTAGACAATTTCCCAGGCATATCAAATTATTGGCGTTACCTGGTCAATAATTGTGTCTGCAGATACAATACGCCAAAATCAAATTATCAGGATTATATTAAGAGTCGGGTCACGACTCACCTGAGCAAGCCTAAGGAGGTCTGATCGGATTTCAAAGAATCTTACCTAACTAATCTTACCTGGTGTGTGGTGATTTCGGCAAATCATCCCGCCTCGATAAGTGGACCCTCCTCAAGATGCCGTTCTCGGACCACAAGCTAATCGTCCAGGGATCGGGTCGTGCAGCGCTGCTGAGGTGTCGCGTCTCGTTCAGTGGGGCCCCTTTTTGTCACACCGTCCGATCCCGGTCCGATAGCGAGGGTCATCCTTCGATAATCCGGCATCAATCTTGAGGGTCCCTATTCGAGCACCAACTGTGAAAACAAAATCAAAATATCGAGGCTGAGTACCTCAAAAGGAAATACACCGAACACGGGTTACAAAGGAACATACAAAGTACTTTAATTTATACTGAATTCAGTTACAAAGAACAGAACAATATCAGATAGCTATCGGCCCTCAGTGCAACACAACGAACTCCAGCGTAGTTCAGTGTGTTCAGTGAGAGACGCTGTACATTAGAATTCATTGCTCTTTTATACAATTCGCGAACACGATGTCTAACCCTACTTCGGGTTAATATTCCTCTAATACATCACTGATCTAGGGTTCATGCCGAGTTTGCATATCCACATGTAACTGGTTTGCTTTTAATACATATATCAACAAGCCTACATGGCAACTGTGTATTCTGGGATTTCCCATGCAGGTCTTCTCAAACATTAATACAATGTAGTTAAACAAGTGTTCTACGTTCAGTATTTGAATACATTGTTCTTAACATATGTTCGCGGATTAGTTTCATTGCACGAGTAATCCTTTATACACAGGTAAGCAAAGGACAAGGGGCCTCAATACAAGTACTCCGGTCCGGAATTAACACTGCCGGTAAAACCATACCGGCACCGTTTCCATGTCCGCCCAATCATGACCCGCGGCCCCGTTACCGTCAACACGAAACACTGTGAGCATCACAACTAGCGCGGACACGGAAATACCGGCAAAAAAATGGCGTAAATACCGTGATCACGGTGGCCGAACCGCCGCCACCGCGAACATGGCGTTATACACTGCCTGCTGAACTGAATCAGGGCACAGGTGCACCAAATCAGCCCAGCTGGACCTAGCAGGCCACTGGGAGCCTACAAAAGGGCCACACCCAGCCCAACACAACACAGAACCATGCAGGCAGCAGGTCTAGTAGCACTGGGACTGGGCCTACTCAACCAACAGGCAGCACTGCACATGGTGGCAGTAATGGCGCAGAGGAGGAGGTGTAGGCGCAGGAGGCGCAACCAGCCAACCCTGCAGCTATGGCAAACCCCATTGCCCAGGCAGCTCGACCCCGCCGCCAGCCAGCAATACCACGCATCAGGGCCTCACCCTGGAACCTCACCCCAGGACAGATCCACACACTGTACCGGCTGGACCTTGCAACAATCCTGCACATCACCGCCATGATTGAGGACAACATCAGCAGCCTAATTGACACCCCCACCGCCATCCCCCCCTCTTGAAGGTTGTCTCAGTACTGCATTTCCTTGGCACTGGCACCTATCAACACACGGTTGGTGAGCTGCACGGCATATCACAACCTTGTTTCTCCAAAATCCTGGTACAGGTACTGGATGCCCTGTTGCGCCATGTTTCGGAACACATAGCCCTACCCCGCACCCTCCCCGAGGTCATTGCCACCAAGTTGGCCTTCCATGCCATAGCAGGCATGCCAAATTTCATAGGCGCAGTTGATTGCACCCACGTTGAGCTGACAGTACCACGTTCAATTGAGGCAGTGTTCCACAATAGGAAACAGTATCACTCTTTGAATGTCCAGATGGTTTGTGATGCCATGCAACTGATTACACACTGCTGCGCACGTTTCCCAGGCTCATCACATGACTCAATGGTACTGCGGAATTCCACGTTGCCACGGTACATGGAACGCTATGCCGGACAAAGCACATGGCTATTGGGTGAGTACAGCTGACGATGCTACAACCCTGTCGAAGTGGTGTGCCGCTGTGACCGCACATGCATCACTCCCCTTCCATCTACCAAATACACAGTGGATGCCAAACATCATGAAGGAAGACATGACAGGGCACCACAATGTGCCCGTACACACGCTGGCACAGCCAATCCCGTCACTGTCCCATGAACCTTGTGCCACTGCAGACACCCACCCTCAATTGAAACACTGCCTCAAAAGGCACGAGAGGCGTGTAAATGAGACGACGTGTATTTACTACTTCCGTACAGTGGAGTCACTCTGCCATGTGTGGACAGCACTGCACCGTGACATGCACACAATCAAATGTCACCCGCAAGGCACAGTAAACATGCAAGTTAATGTGTAGGCCCATATCCAGTTAGCGACATACATCATGATGCCCAAAACATACCTCCATGCACTGCATGGTACATATGCATGAATGAATGATGATACAAGAATGCACAGCAGCAGATGAGGACATGATGCCACAAACATTGACATGTTCCCCCATCTACATCCCATGTAGGTGATGCGGGATATGCACTCACGCCATGGATGATGACACCTGTACGGAGACCAAGGAACAGGCATGAAGAGGCATACAATAGGGCACATATCCGCACACGTGGAATGATTGAGAGGACATTTGGACTGCTGAAGGCCCGTTTCCGCTGTCTGAGCAGATCTGGCGGATCACTGCTGTACAGCCCAGTGAAGACGGGTAAAATCACGCTCGTATGTGCCATGCTGCACAATATATGCCTGCGCAGGAACATCCCAATGCCACCAGACGCAGATGAGGAAGATGGGGATGGGGATGGGGATGGAGATGGGGATGGGGATGGAGATGGGGATGGGGATGGAGATGGGGATGGGATGGCACCGCCTCCCCCTGGCGGTCCACATGATGGCCAGAGAGCACGGGATGCCCTGATTCGCATTTACTTTTGAGTCACAGCACATTCACAGAAATGCACGAACATGGTGACGACAATGAATTAATAGTTGTACTGCAAAATAAATGATCAATGTCCACACATGTATGTCTTGATTCGAAATGGTGATGTATTGATGTAATAACAACAGGGAAGGAGGTGCATTGGTTAGGGAAGCTGTACACCCTGGGCCACCCACCACCCAAACGTGCCCACCCCCACCCAGACCCCATTGTTCAAACCCCCAAAACTACCTACCCCACCACCCAAACGTGCCCACCCCCACCCAGACCCCATTGTTCAAACCCCCACCACTACCTACCCCACCACCCAAACGTGCCCACCCCTCCCACACCCTTGTAGTCCACATGTGTCCTGCACTGCCCCACACACATGCCATCACTTCCGTGTGCGCTTCTGTGCCTGTGCAACCTTGCCCGAGGGACCCGTTAGCCTACTCGAGCACCTCCTTGGACTGGCAGTAGTGGAGCTGGATGGGGTGGTTGTGTTTGATTGGGCAGAATCTGGGATTGAGGGCATCCATGCCAGATTTGCCTGTTGGCCAACCAACATGGCCTCTACAAGCCTGGAGGTGTGGTTGTTGGCCTCCCGCACATGGCGTGCAAGGGTGACTATAGTGCTCGCAAAGCGTCCGATGGACCTCGACAGGCGACGCACTGAGGCGCTGTAGCTCTCCCTCTGCAGCCTGGATTCCTCTAGCTGCCTCTCCACCAGCTGGGTGAGGGTAGCCTGCTGGTCCTCCATCCGCTGCATGCGGGCATTCAGTTCGGCCATGGATGGGGTGGGCGACCTCATGGGACTCCCCAGTGATGTGGGGCTGAACTCCAGCTCATGGAAGGAGCCCAGGTCTTCCAATGTGGGCATCTCCCCCTGTGGCCCCGTTTCCGAATGCTCTTGCGGGGGACTGTTATCACTGCAGGCCGCCCCCTCTGCAGTGCTGCTGCCTTCGGTGTTGTGTTGGGTGGCCATGATAGGTTCCCGTGGCACCTGTCTAGACTCAGGCAGTGTGGAGACGGTGGGGATGTCAGTGGTGGTGGTGGGCCGCACATCTGTAGTGGCTGGTAATGTGGCCAGAGGTGCAGAACTGCCAGCAGCAGCCTCCTGTGTGGTGGCGGTGGCTTGTGTACTTGCCGGTACAGATTGGCTGGCCTGTTGTGCAGTATCACTGTCACTTGAAACGGCTGTGGGGACACAAAGGGCATGCAATTAGTGTTGTTGTGGTGGCAGATGGGTGCATCACATGCGTCATTAAGATTGTACATTGAATAGTGTTAGTCACATGCATCTGATTGCTGGTGTCTGCATTCAGTGATATTGGTTGCCATACGGATCATAATGGGTCCTTTGGCCCACACATGCACTGGCTGGGGGGGGGGTTGTTCATGGGTCCTTTGGCCCACACATGCACTGCCTGGGGGGGGGGTTGTTAATGGGTCCTTTGGCCCACACATGCACTGCCTGGGGGGGGGGTTGTTAATGGGTCCTTTGGCCCACACATGCACTGCCTGGGGGGGGTTGTTAATGGGTCCTTTGGCCCACACATGCACTGCCTGGGGGGGGGGGTTGTTAATGGATCCTTTGGCCCACACATGCACTGCCTGGGGGGGGGTTGTTAATGGGTCCTTTGGCCCACACATGCACTGCCTGGGGGGGGTTGTTAATGGGTCCTTTTGCCCACACATGCACTGCCTGGGGGGGGGGATTGTTAATGGGTCCTTTGGCCCACACATGCACTGCCTGGGGGGGGTTGTTAATGGGTCCTTTGGCCCACACATGCACTGCCTGGGGGGGGGGTTGTTAATGGGTCTTTTGGCCCACACATGCACTGCCTGGGGGGCGGTTGTTAATGGGTCCTTTGGCCCACACATGCACTGCCTGGGGGGGGGGGTTGTTAATGGGTCCTTTGGCACACACATGCACTGCCTGGGGGTGGGGGGGTTGTTAATGGGTCCTTTGGCCCAGTACTCACAACTGCATATTTTCATGTGGCATTCATGTTTGGGCACTTACCGGCATCTGCAGGTGGGCTCACTCCTGCCTCAGCCTCCCCGATCCCATGGATTCCCTCTAGGTGGAGGATGCTGCTGCAACGCTCCTCCCATGCTTGCAGCCTCAGTGGGGAAGGGGGTCCTCTGCCTGTCCCACTGCTGCGTTGGCGGTGCGTGGAAATGAGGTTGTGTACCCTCAGCCTCAGGTCGTCCCACTGCTTGTGGCAGTCCTTCACGCTCCTCGCTGTCACGCCCACAGCGGTGCACTTGCGTGCAGCTTCGGCCCACACCTCCTTCCTCCGCTGCTGTGTGGCACGCCGTTGGTCGGCGCTGAACAGCATCTCCGCATTGTCCACAATGTGCTCCACCAAGACGGTTAGCTTCGCCTCGCTGAAGCGCTGTTTGCGCTGCCTCTGAGCAGGAATCCTGGCAGACACGCTGGTGGTCCCTTTTGGCTTCTCAGAGTTAGGATTGTGCTTGTGCTGGCTCTGGATGGCAATGGAGTGTGCTTTTATATGATGGCCGCCTCTCTGTTTACTGTTTTGGCGATCATGGTATTTCCGGTTCCGTGTCCGTGGCGGCGGAGGCGGTCACGGGTTTTGCGCCACTTGTGGCTGCGTTATTTCCATTTCCGTGGGGTTTTCCGTGATGGCGGTAACAACGTTTCCGAGTCCGTGTGGTGCGCGCGTCCGACAGCGTGTAATCGGACAGTTTTTCCGCAACCTTGCGGACACGGAAACATTTTTACCGCCGTCACGGATTTTGCACGGTCCCGGACTGGCAGGTTGTAATGAGGCCCAAGGTCTCAGTTCACGGCGTCAACAAGTGGCCTGCAGGCAATTTACATATTAGCTGCATGCAGAGGTCAATACGGCCATGTTGTATTTCAGAATGACATCGTCCACCATTTTAACTCACAGGGTGACTATACAAAGCAAACCTAAAATGCCGGATTGACCTAAAATGGCGGCTTACATTGATTTTTAAGGTCAGGACCTTGCAACATGGATTTCTTCGCAAGTGACTTACAAGCAGCTTGGCGTAGGCCAATATACATATATTCATTACAATAGGAGGCACAATATAATTTCTCATTTGACATGGGGACCTTGGACCATGACAGTGTCATTTAGGTAGACGTTAAAGATGACTCTGGAGGAGTCAAAAGAAGCCATGAGGACTTCCCAGCACGTGCCACCATTTATGGAGTGGAGGAGACAGGACAAAGCACAGATATCATATGGGGAGTCCATAGATCCGGCGAAGGAACAACAAAGAGGATGTCGGTGAAGGTCTGTCTGGAATAGGCGCTGGTATAGGTATCAGCAATAGGGAGACCAGGGTTGGAGGCCAAGATATCCTTTTTAAACTTCTTCTTTCCAGACTTAGTGAGAAGGGAAGGATAGTGGATAGAGAAGCAGTTGGAATAGATAGAAGAAACAGACAGCGCCATGAGTATGAAGAGAGCAGGCGGGGGGGGGGGGAGTAAGCAAGTGCATCGGTATGGAACAGTCACTGGGCTAGCAGGATTACATTCAATGTGCAAAGTTAACTGCAAAAATAAACCCACGTTTGACTTCCAAGTTAAATGCAAAAATACACCCAGGTTTGACTTTCAAGTTAAATGCAAAAATATACCCAAGTTTGACTTTCAAGTTAAATGCAAAAATACACCCAAGTTTGACTTTCAAGTTAAATGCAAACATACACCCAAGTTTGACTTTCAAGTTAAATGCAAAAATACACCCACGTTTGACTTTCAAGTTAAATGCAAGATGCACCCAAGCTTGACTTTCAAGTTAAATACAAGATACACCCAAGTTTGACTTTCAAGTTAAAGGCAAAATACACCCAAGTTTGACTTTCAAGTTAAATGCAAGATACACCCAAGTTTGACTTTCAGGATAGATGAAGGTTGTGTAATTAAGGAGTCAAGTGGGAATCAGATGGTAATGGTGAGTACAGACACGACTACAATTTGAGAGCATAACAAGGAGAGCTGAAGGAGTACCAGCAGAGTAGGTAGTACAAAGGAAGTCAGTGTCAGTGTTACCAAAATATATGACCACTCCTGATTAAGTATATGGGAGGAGAATTTGAGGTGGTGCGGGGTAGGGTTTGGGGAACAGATGCGTTCTAAGGGAACAGGTGTCATGGGTTCAGGGGACCGCAGCCTGGCAGGAGGGGGCTGGAGGTGGCATGAGTCAGTGAGCAGAGACAAATTGTGCACTAAGGTTGGAGCAGGGCTTGCTCTGACATTCTCGTACGAGCACATTTTGTTAGGGCTCAAGACTCGCTACTTGCAAAAATGATTAGCTGCATTGCCGTGAGAACAGGAGATGGGCTGAGCTGACAGGTGGTGGGGGCTGGCTTTGCGAGGCGCTGGGAGAGTAAGCAGTTCAACAGATAAAATAAGGCATTTGGAAGTAAACTAACTATAACAGTTTTCATTAAAAAAGTAAATCACTAGAAATTTCCTGTGGCATTGGTGGATGCCAGCAAACAATTTGTTTTTCAAAAATATTTCAAATGTTGCGATGGTCTGAAGGGCTATTCGCTCCCATGGGAGTGGAGGTCAAAGCGTTTGAATTTTGCTTGTGAGCCATGCAAACCCACACATCCTACACAGTATAAGGTCTGATTGTTTTTCGTCCTTGGAAGAAAGGAAGGATTCGGAATGGAATGAATGAAGTGAGGTGTGTAATACCATTGAATATTAGAAAGGTTCACCATTCCAAAACTGGACAAAGGAACAAATAATTTCATTTTATGAAAATTTGTTGATCTTAATGGAGACTCTGAGTTACGCCGAGAGAATGGAAATGCCAAATATTATGTACGTTTTACTGTAGACGATTTTATAGACGAACGAGTCAAGGTTTCATTTTCTGACCGTTATTGCTGGCTTACATTGTAATGGGTTGTTGTTTGTGGCATATTGCAATGACACGCAAAAACAACCTGTGTGTACTTGTATGTCATGACCCTTGCCCTTAGCCCTCACTGGCAAGTCAGCCTTCCAGTTAGGGCCAGGTCAAAGGCCTTAAAACCTCATCCAAGACGCTCTTGGAGTCAGTCCTGGTGCCTTTGGCGCCAGGCTCATAACCATCATGAAGACCAACATTAGAATGGGACTATTTACTTGGGACTATTTAACTTGGGGGGGTTCAGTCAACATGGAGGCACACACATAGCTCAGTTACAAGGAACTGAGCTATGCGGTCTAGTCTTTTGGGTGTGGCAGGCCTGGGACTACTTTACCTGGACAACTTTGGGTCTGGTAGGCCTGGGACTATTTTACCTGGACTGCTTTACCTGAGACTATTTAAACCACACCCAAACAGCAGAACATGCTTTGTGTTATTCTGCTGTGGGCAGCGTAACGCTCTCCGTGTCCAGTTCTTTGATGCCAGCTTACCTGAAACCAAGGACCTGCAGAGAGGGAAAGAACAGTACGAAACTTACCTGGAACAGTATGCTGTCTTCAATCCATCACCGACTTCAGTTCCACTCACCTGAAGGTACGAACTCCATCATCTGGCACCGTATGCATCCTGGAAAACCATAACCCGGAAAGAGGAGAAAGAAAGAAAGCATTAGTAAGCGTTTACTCATGTTTCCTTCCGAATGAAGAAAGCCACACAATTCTTACCTGGGTAGTCATCTCCTGGTCAGTATCATTGCTGGAACATTAAGGCGCTCGGCGAGGAACATCGCAAACTGCAAAGAGAGAAAAGACACAGGTTAGCAATATAAAAGGCGAAACAGCTCCGCGCATCGCACATTAATGTTACACTTCAGGCTTCCCCGCGGGCCTCCTTGCAGAATACGACTTCTTTACAAGCTCCTCTATGGACCAGATACAGGCTACCATGGAGTCTGTTCAAACTTCGATGGACTCCGGGTCACCTGACATGTCTTGTACGTGGAAGATGTACGGCAAGCCACGCCCCTCTTACGACTATAAAACCACCGTCTTCCAAGGGGCTCGTTGTTGCTAATTAGCGTTACAAGCTACACGCGGTTTCGTCCGTTTCCTCTTCGTGTCTTCCTACACGATTCCTCATCTGAACTCCTGGTTTTGACCTTTGCCTGACTTCTGGATTGCCTCGTCTCCTCCTTTATTCCTGTTGTGCTCGTCTGTTTGTTTGACTTGGAACGTTACTGGATTCGGCTCCCTTCTGTCTCTTGCGGTTCTTCATTCCTGGTTGCCACTCTGCACTCAGAACCAAATTGCTGTCTACTATTCTGGGCCATTTCTACAGCTACTCGGTATACTTGTGTGTTCAGGTACATACTTAATTGGCTATCCCCATCTCTGCTATTGTTTACATCCACGACTTGTTTGGATATTTGTCTTCTGTTGGATTCTGGGACATTGAGTGACTCTACTGTGAGATTGCCCTTAAGTGCAGATAAACGCTTTCCTGAAACTGCACCAACCCGGTACTAGTGCGACCCTCGTGCCGTCCGGGGCTACTTCCCTATACTAACATCCCTGTTTGTTATTTTCTCCTGTCGTCTTCTGTTTCCTGGATTCATTTCCTCAATATATCCTTATTCAGGTCAGTTGTTATCAATTCTATATCTATAGTTGGGACCAATATTCAATTAGACCATTTCCACTCATTTTGTGTTATTCCTTGTAGATCATCCCGGGGAAGCTCCACTCCAATATCTATCTAGGTAGTTGCCCATTTAATTCAACTGTTCTAATCACTTGCATTAACCTCAACACTGTCTAATATCTTTGTATTCCTTTGCAGCATTGGTATTGGCGGTGTGTGTTCTCCCCGCTCTTTTATTCAATTGACACCTCTGTCTGTCCCAACTGAAACAGCAGAGAGGTACATTGTGGAAAAGAGCCCCTCTTTGAGGAAGCCTGAGTCTTGTACTCAGGGGAGCTGGGATGGAAGGCTGAATATCGATTCTTGTACCACCATTATCTCCAAGGTCACTTCTCTGCATCTTCGGCCTATTTCGGAGTGGTGAGTATACATTTCTCATCGGACAGCATCGCGCACACAGTGCTTTCGCCTACCGGCCCATGCTCATCTTCAAACTGCATGACAACTCCAAAATACCTTTCCATACCTAAAAGGAAAGAAGCAAGACATTATTATTCAAATTAAGAGGAACATAAGAACTGCATATAAAGACTGTAAAGCAGCAAACCTACAGAGTCGCAGCAGGCCTGGATTCCCACAGGGGGGGCTTGCACCAGTGAAGTAACTTGGTCGCTGCTCGCCCCCACATCTACGCACCCCTGCCACGAGAATCCACCTCTTACAACATTAAGGTGAGGAGAGGGCCCAAGGGGGAGGAAGGAGTTGAGGCCAAGGGAGCTGGGAAAACATAAAGACAATCTGGTATTGAATCCAGCTCTCCTATATTGCAGACCCATCTTTAACCAGAGGCCTTACCAAGGGACCGGGAGAGGGTTTGAGAGTGCAAATCATCCAACCAGGTCTGGGTGGCGTCCCCGTGGATACCAGGTGAGCGTAACAGAACGCAAAGCCTCTGTAACGCTCACCTGATTCCCACGGAGGCGCTGATCCCGGCTGGGCTGCTATCGTTTCTTCAATTGAGAAGCGTAGAGCTCGGACGACTCTCAGGACTGGGCTTCCTCTTATCAGATGTCTGACTTGCAGGGTAAGTTTTCTGCAGATGGAAGAAAAAGGGTTAATCACCGTTTGATGGGGTTCCTTCTCCCACCAATCGCCAGTTTCTCCCACAGCCTAGCTTTCTACTTGTCTCGGCGAGCTCTCACCTTAGGCGTATAAATGCTGAGCTCTCCATCCTGCGTCTGGTGCAGGGGTGTGTGGATTCCAGTTACGTCACTGGATGAGTTCAGTGTTGAGGCTCAAGTCTTTTGCGGCCTTAGTTGTGGCACTGGTGCTGGGATGCCGAAGAGCGATGCCGCCGTTACTGCACGAGCGGATGCCTGTAGGTATACTGTAGTCTTTAGGCTTTAAAAGATGGGCACCTCAATAATGTCCCTTTTCCTTTGTTTCAGGCCTTGGGATGCTGTGGGTGTAGTTTTCCGTTGCCGCTGCATGTGCCGATGCACGTAAGTATAATGTTCGTTGGCCGCTTTTAATGGCACCTCTAATAATGTCCTTTTTCTAGTTTTCAGGTGCCGGGATGCTGCGGGCTTTATATCCGTTGCCACTGCACGTGCCAATGCACGTAAGTATAGTGATCGTTGGCCGCTTTTAATGGCACCTCTAATAATGTCCTTTTTCTAGTTTTCAGGTGCCGGGATGCTGCGGTTGATGCGGCCGCTTCTGCGCGTGCAAAAACTGGTAAATTAAGATGAATGCGAATGCTTTCACCCGAACCCCTTTTTAATTATGTCCTTTGCCTTTCAGGTGCAGAGAAGCTGCCGAAGAGAAGGCCGCGGTTAGCTCCGTTGCAATCACGGATGGATCAGGTAAGCGGGCGCGGCTGCGAGCGAGTTGCACTTTTCTAACCTTATGTTTATTCTTTGCAGGTTTTGCCGGTGACTGGATTCCGGGATCTGGTAAGTATTGTTCTGTGTCTTTCTTCATCCACAGGTTGCTGCGCGGAAGCTGAAGATGACTCTGGACCTGGAATGCAGGAGCCGACTCGGTGAGCGTCCTGCTGCTGCTGCAGAATAACGCGAAGCACGTGTTTTCCATCGGGCGTGGTTTAAATAGCAGAGAAGTGCTTCCAGTGTGTGTTCTTCCACCGGTTCCACCTAGGTAAGAAAAGAGTTCCTGAATGGAGGAAATAGTTCCTCCCAGCCCTGATGGCTGGGGACTTCAACCAGACTGGATTGTTCTGGGTAAATATGCAGCATGGTCTGCCTCAGCCACCCAAGCATTATTACACTGTTTATCAATATGAGCCCGGCGCCTATGGCGCCGGGATTGAAACCCTTCATGAGCCTGGCGCCAGCGCCAGGACACGGTCCAAAGGGCCCCTGTAGGGGTCTGCTGGGTCTGGAGTAGTGGAAGACGGGTCTGCTTCCGAGGGCGCTGGGCTAGTCCTGGCCCCTCGGGAGTAGCGCCCATGACAGCACCCCCCCTCAAGGCCCCTCCCAAACTTGTCCTCCCCGGGGGTTTTGGTTTATCAGGAAAGGTTCGGTGAAATTTCTGGACTAGACGAGGAGCATGGACGTGGTCATAGGGTTCCCATGACCTTTCCTGAGGTCCGTAGCCTTTCCGGTCGATTAGGTAGAATAGCTTCGATCTGATGATTTTAGAGTCCAAAATGTCTTTTACTTCAAATTCGGGCTCCCCATTCACTTGAATGGGCTCTGGAGGATTGGTCAATCTGGTTCCAGGTTGCATGGGTTTCAAAAGAGATACGTGAAATACAGGATGTATTCTCATATGGGTTGGCAATTCTAATTTAACGGCCACTGGATTAATTATGGCCGTAATTGGATATGGTCCCAGGTATTTGGGGTTGAAGGTGCGAGGCCCTTTAAGCGATAAATGTTTGGTGGACAGCCAGACTTGATCCCCAACCTGGTATTGCGGGGCATTGCTTCGGTGTTGATCTGCTCCTTTTTTGTACCTCTCTTTAGCTTGTTGTAGATGTGCAGTCGCTTCCTTTAAAGCTTGGGTAATAACGGTGTGCAATTGATCCATGGCGGGTGTTCCAAGATCTTGAGGTGGATCAAGGTTGGAGGTTCGAGGATGAATCCCATACAAGATGTAGAAGGGACTCTTCCCGGTACCCGAATGAACTGAATTGTTGTAAGCATATTCAGCTATCCAAAGGATGTCCTTCCAGTTACTCTCCGACTGTTGTAGCATGCATCGTAAATATTGCTCGAGAGTCTGGTTTGTTCTCTCGGTTTGCCCGTCGGTCTGGGGATGATGGCTGGTCGAAAGTCTTACATCGATTTGAGCTAATCGACAACAGCTACGCTAAAAGTGGGAAATTAACTGGCTCCCCCTATCTGAGATTAGTACTGACGGGAATCCGTGTAGCCGGACGATGTTTTCAAGAAATACTTTGGCTAGGACTGATGCTGAAGGTAAGCCTTTTAGCGGAATGAAGTGGGCCATTTTTGGAAAACAGGTCCACAATAACAAGAATGGTGTTGTACCCGGAACAGGAGGGTAAGTCTGTGATGAAGTCCATGGAAAGGGTATGCCAGGGACACGGTGGGATGGCTAATGGTTGCAGAAGACCAGCCGGCCTCTTCTTCTGACCCTTGTTTTGAGCGCACACACCGCAGGACATCACAAATTCCTTTATGTCTTTTCTCCACGAAGGCCACCAGGAGTGTCTCTTCACCTTTTCTGTGGTTTTGGCAATGCCAGGGTGACCCTCAATTAATGAATCATGATAGCAGGAGATTACCTGTCTTTGTAAATCGGCGTGTGGTAGGAACAATCGTCCTTGGAAATAAGGCAAGTCATTGCTTACGGTGAAATCTTTTCCTTTTTGTAACCAGTTCAGTAAGTCTGGTGAGGTTACAAGTTGTTTAGTTTTTTCTTCAATATCCTCAATGGATTGTGAAGAAATCAGACCCACAATCCTTTGTTCAGGAATTATTGGTACAGGTTCTGGATTGGCAACGTTATCTCCCATTCCAATTCGGGAAAGAGCATCCGCTTTGCCGTTCTTGTTGCCGGGGCGATAAGTGATCACAAAGTCAAATTCAGCAAAGAATAGAGCCCAGCGAAGCTGTCTGGAGGATTGAGCCTTGGCGGTTTTCAGATACTGCAGATTTCGATGATCGGTGATCACTGTGACGGTGTGTCTGGCCCCGAGGAGATAATGCCGCCATGCCTTAAAGGCTGATTTAATCACTAGAAGCTCTTTGTCTGTGATGGTGTAGTTGATCTCAGGCGCCGAGAACTTCCGAGACCAGAATGCCACAGGATGCAGTTGGTTAGTCTCTGGATCTCTTTGTGATAGGACTGCTCCCATTGCTAAGCTGGAGGCGTCGGTTTCAACGATGTAAGGGAGGTTCGGGCATGGGTGTTTCAGTATTGGCGCCGAGGTGAATTTAGCCTTTAGCTCTTGGAAGGCTTGTTCTGCTTCTGCGGACCATTCAAAGCGTTTAATTTTTCTTAAGAGGGCGGTGATGGGTTGTACCACTCGTGAAAACTCTGGAATAAATCTACGGTAAAAATTGGCAAAGCCTAGCATGCTTTGAACCTTTGAACGCCTTTCACGGAAGTAGGAGACGGCCATTTGAGGATAGCGTCTACTTTTCTCGAGTCCATGTGGACTCCTTTGGGTGTCAGAATAAATCCCAAAAATTCGACCTCAGTGACATGAAAAACACATTTTTCGAGCTTGGCAAAAAGTTTATGTTGGCGAAGTTTTTCAAGGACCGCCCTAACATGATTTCGATGGTCAGCTTCTGAAGATGAGTACACAAGAATGTCATCTATGTAGACGACAACGCAGACATCAATGAGCTCTCTGAGGACATCATTCATAAAATATTGGAAGGCGGCCGGTGCATTGCATAGTCCAAAGGGCATCACTTGGTATTCAAATAGCCCATACTTAGTGCGAAAGGCCGTCTTCCATTCATCTCCTTCCTTGACCCGTACCAAGTGATAAGCTCCCCGGAGATCAAGCTTAGTACAAATACAGGCGTTTTTTACCTGGTCAAGGAGTTCCGGGATCAGAGGTAAGGGGTACCGGTTTTTTACTGTTATCTGGTTCAAAGCACGATAATCTATACAGGTTCTGAGGTCACCTTCTTTTTTTGGTACGAAGAACAGAGCCGAGGATGCAGGGGACTTCGACGGACGGATAAAGCCATTGGCCAGGTACTGGTCTAAATACTGTCACAGATGAAGGTTCTCAGGCTCGGTAAGGGCGTAAATCCTACTGCAAGGGGGAGTTGCACCGGGTAGCAAATCTATCTGACAATCGTATGATCTGTGGGGTGGCAAGGTGTTAGCCTGTTCCTTTTGAAAAACATCTTGGAACTCTCGATACTCTAGAGGTAATTGTGGACCGTCAGCCGTTACTGACGCTAGACCAATGTTGGGTCGTGGATAACAAGTTGGTGTGCACTCTGGGAACTTTATCGTCTTTGCTCGCCAATCAATCTGAGGATTGTGTTTCTCCAACCAAGGAATCCCTAGAATTACTTGGAATTGAGGAGCCTTGATCACGTCGAACACAATTACCTCCTGATGCCGTCTTGGCCTAGTATCGTCACTTCAGTAGTGGTATGGGTCACTGGTCCGGAGGCGATTTCTGTCCCATCCACCGTGGTAATGACGTCTTTAACCACCTTTGGACAAAGAGGTAAGTTCATCCTGGAAGCCAATTCGCGGTCCACATAATTTCCAACTGCTCCGCTATCAATGTATGCCTTAATTGCATGCAAACGATCCGGTTGCTCTGGGTTTACGAGGACCATTGGCATTATGAAGTGCGAGGTCAAAGAACTGGTTTTTACGCTCGGCAAGCGGACCTCTACACTTGTCGGGCGAGGTCGTTTCCCGGCTCAGGCTTTTCAGAACTCTTATCAGAAGCTCCCACTGTCTTCTTAGGTGGTTTCACCGGGCAATCTCGAAGAAAATGTTCTGAATTTCCACAATAGAGAAATAGTTGCATTTGTCGTCTCCTGTCGTGTTCTTTCTGGGTTAGGGGACCCTTTACAACCCCAATTTGCATAGGTTCGACGGCTTCAACTTCTTTGGTGTGACTTTGAGGCTTAGGGAACACTCGTGTTTCAAACCTGGATCGATCCGCCTTTCTGTTTTGTAGTCTGTGATCCAATTGGACCACCAAATCAATGTACTCTGAACAATCCTGAGGAGGATTCACTACCTGGGCAAGGACGTCTTTGAGTTCGCCACGCAAACCCCTGTGAAAAAGCGTGATTCTTTTGTCCTCAGGCCATCTGGTTTCCACGGTTAGCCTATTGAATGATGCAATATAGGCCAAAAGATCTTGATTGCCCTGTCGTAGGGAA
Source organism: Ambystoma mexicanum (assembly GCF_040938575.1). NCBI lineage: Eukaryota > Metazoa > Chordata > Amphibia > Caudata > Ambystomatidae > Ambystoma > Ambystoma mexicanum. Next base: position 1,659,487,587 of record NC_090937.1, read on the forward strand.
AGGAGTTTGTTGTCCAGGGCCTGCCCCTGGGAATGCCTTGCAAAAAGTCTTTCCATATTTGCCTGGAAGGTCGGGAAATCACGAAGGATCGGGTCATCCTGTGTAACCAGAGGGATCGACCAATCAGCGGCACTGCCGCTAAGATACGAAAGCACAAAGGCTACCTTAGTCTGGTCAGTCGGAAAGGCTGCAGGTCTACAAAGAAAGTGCAATCGGCATTGATTTATAAACACTGCAAACCTTTTAGGGTCACCAGAGCAGCGTTCAGGCGGTGCCAATGGCACATTTCCGGGTAGGTTGATTTGAACAGGATTGGCTGAAGCCGCTGGGATAGAGCTCCCTCCTGAATTAGGTAGCGGGGTGTCTGTAATAACTGTCTGGCGAGATCATCAGTTCGTTCTTTTGATATTATCAATTCCCTCCTAAGGGCATTCGTTTCCTGGCGGGCAGCATGAACTTCAGCTCTTAATTCCCCTAATAACTGGGCCAGTTGGTCTGTGTCGGAAGTTTCCATAGCGCCTGGGTAGGAGGTTATTGGTGGGCTTCGCGTTCTGTAACGCTCACCTGATTCCCACGGAGGCGCTGATCCCGGCTGGGATGCTATCGTTTCTTCAATTGAGAAGCGTAGAGCTCGGACGACTCTCAGGACTGGGCTTCCTCTTATCGGATGTCTCACTTGCAGGGTAAGTTTTCTGCAGGTGGAAGAAAAAGGGTTAATCACCGTTTGATGGGGTTCCTTCTCCCACCAATCGCCAGTTTCTTCCACAGCCTAGCTTTCTACTTGTCTCGGCGAGCTCTCACCTTAGGCGTATAAATGCTGAGCTTTCCATCCTGCGTCTGGTACAGGGGTGCGTGGATTCCAGTTACGTCACTGGATGAGTTCAGTGTTGAGGCTCAAGTCTTTTGCGGCCTTAGTTGTGGCACTGGTGCTGGGATGCCGAAGAGCGATGCTGCCGTTACTGCACGAGCGGATGCCTGTAAGTATACTGTAGTCTTTAGGCTTTAAAAGATGGGCACCTCAATAATGTCCCTTTTCCTTTGTTTCAGGCCTCAGGATGCTGTGGGCGTAGTTTTCCGTTGCCGCTGCACGTGCCGATGCACGTAAGTATAATGTTCGTTGGCCGCTTTTAATGGCACCTCTAATAATGTCCTTTTTCTAGTTTTCAGGTGCCGGAATGCTGCGGGCTTTATATCCGTTGCCACTGCACGTGCCAATGCACGTAAGTATAGTGATCGTTGGCCGCTTTTAATGGCACCTCTAATAATGTCCTTTTTCTAGTTTTCAGGTGCCGGGATGCTGCGGTTGATGCGGCCACTTCTGCGCGTGCAAAAACTGGTAAGTTAAGAGGAATGCGACTGCCTTCACCCGAACCCCTTTTTAATTATGTCCTTTGCCTTTCAGGTGCAGAGAAGCTGCCGAAGAGAAGGCCGCGGTTAGCTCCGTTGCAATCACGGATGGATCAGGTAAGCTGGCGCGGCTGCGAGCGAGTTGCACTTTTCTAACCTTATGTTTATTCTTTGCAGGTTTTGCCGGTGACTGGATTCCGGGATCTGGTAAGTATTATTCTGTGTCTTTCTTCATCCACAGGTTGCTGCGTGGAAGCTGAAGATGACTCTGGACCTGGAATGCAGGAGCCGACTCGGTGAGCGTCCTGCTGCTGCTGCAGAATAACGCGAAGCACGTGTTTTCCATCGGGCGTGGTTTAAATAGCAGAGAAGTGCTTCCAGTGTGTGTTCTTCCACCGGTTCCACCCAGGTAAGAAAAGAGTTCCTGAATGGAGGGAATAGTTCCTCCCAGCCCTGATGGCTGGGGACTTCAACCAGACTGGATTGTTCTGGGTAAATATGCAGCATGGTCTGCCTCAGGTAAGTCCACCCAAGCATTATTACACTGTTTATCAATATGAGCCCAGCGCCTATGGCGTCGGGACTGAAACCCTTCATGAGCCAGGCGCCAAAGGCGCCAGGACACGGTCCAAAGGGCCCCTGTAGGGGTCTGCTGGGTCCGGAGTAGTGGAAGACGGGTCTGCTTCCGAGGGCGCTGGGCCAGTCCTGGCCCCTCGGGAGTAGCGCCCATGACAGCCTCAATAATATTATCCACCTGGGCGTCATGGAGACTTCAGAGACTGACCAGTTAGTTCAGTTGTTGGGACAATTACATGCTGAAGTACATTCAGCCAGGAAAGAAACCAATGCTCTTAGGAGGGATTTGATTGTTACTAAGGATCGTACCGACGAAATAAGTAGACAATTGCTCCAATCACAGGCAGGACAGACCCCATTGCATGGTAACATTCCTCCAGCACCTGTACCAACTTCTACCAATCCAACTTCCTGCCACTGTCACTCCTACGCAGACCTACTCCTCTTTTGAATGTCTTGTCTGCTGACTCTCTCTCTCTCCTAGCCATTCCCTTACCGTGGCTACTATCTATCGGCCACCTGGTCAAATTTCCTCCTTCCTCTCTGAGTGGGCTGACCTCTCCTCCTCACTCCTGTCCTCAACCACTCAACTCCTCTTTCTTGGTGACTTCAACATCCACCTCGATGCCTCCTGTCCCCCCTCTGGTCTCTTTCGTGACCTCTGCGACTCTCTCGCACTCTCTATTCTCCCGTCTGGGCCTACTCACTCTGCAGGGCACACTCTTGATGCTCTGATCTCCTCTGACCTTGCCCTCTCCTTCCCTCTCTCCACTCCTCTCTCCTGGAGTGATCACTTTCTCCTATCCTCCCACATCACCCTCCCTACCCCACAGGCAAAGCCACCCTCTTCACTACCACCCACCTTCTCGGTCATCCGACCCATGAAGCGCGTGTCAGTTGAGGCTTTTGCTGCTACCTTCTCGCCCCCGCCTCCCCCTTCGGCTGACTCCCACCCTGACACAGCCCTCTCCATGCTCCACTCTGCTATATCTAATACTCTTGATATCCTTGCCCCCGTCATGAGAATCCACCTGGAGCCCAAAGCCAAATGTAACTCCTGGTATGACTCGGATCTCTTCACCCTAAAACGCAAGTGCAGGGTGGCAGAGAGGAAATGGCGTGCTTCATGTTCATCCTCTGACAAACTGGCCTGCCGCCTGCTCCAAAGGCAATACCGGCTCTCCGTTCTCACCAAGAAGAGAGCCCTTATCCAAGCCCGCATCTCTGAGGCATCAAACAACTCGGCCGAACTCTTTAAAATCTGCAAGGAGCTGGCCAACCCTGCTGCAGTCTCTACCTCTCCTGTCCCCTCCCAGGCCCTCTGCACTGCACTGGCCTCTCACTTCATCTCAAAAACTCAGGACATCCTGTCCTCGCTCTCCTCCTTTCACCTCCCTCCCTCTCTTCCCGGCTCTTCCTCTGGCCCTTGTGCAGCCACCCCTCCTCACTCCTTCTCTGCCTTTCCACTTTTTTCTGCTGACGAGGTTTCCAGACAAGTCAGATCTATGAAAGTCTCGTCTAAACAGGTTCACCCCTGTTCTTCCAAAACCATCAAGGACCACATGGACTCCCTGGCTCCTGCCCTGGCTGATTTTTGCAACCACTCCTTCGCCTCTGGAGTCTTCCCTTCCCCCCTCAAGCACTCCCTTGTGCACCCCCTCCTCAAGAAACCCTCTTCCGACCCTTCCTGCCCGGCTAACTATCGCCCAATCTCCATTACTCCCTTCCTGGGCAAGCTCCTGGAGAAACTGGCCATCTCCCAGCTTAACCTCCACGCTGAATCTGTTGGTAGTCTTCATGACCATCAATCTGGCTTCAGAGCTGCCAGAAGCACGGAAACTGCTCTCCTGAAAATCTGTGAGGACCTGCTCTCGAACCTCGACTCCAACACTCCGTGTGTTCTCATTCTACTCGATCTCTCCTCTGCCTTTGACACTGTCAACCATGCCATCCTGCTCAACCGTCTCCGTGATAACCTGGGTATCACTGGTCAGGCTCTGGCGTGGCTGACCTCTTTCCTTTCCAATCGACCCTCCCAGGTCCAACTGGGGTCCTTCCTCTCTGACATCTTTTTCTCCTCCTGTGGTGTTCCCCAGGGATCTAACCTCTCTCCCTGGCTTTTCAACCAGTATCTGGCACTCCTTGCCCTCTGCATCGCCGCTCTCTGCCCCAACTTCCAGTGCTATGCGGACGATACCCAGCTCATTTTCAGGCTACCCTCGGCCTCCTCCTCTCCTTCCCTCATCTCTGACTGTCTGTCTGCTATCCAGGAATGGTGTGCCGCCAATGACCTTTGCCTTAATGCCAGTAAGACTGAGATTCTACTTATCGGCACACCCACTCCCTCCTTCCCTGCAGCTCTCTGGCCGGCCTCCCTTGGCCCCCTTCCTGCTCCTACCTGCAAGGCAAAAAACCTCGGGGTCATCTTCGACTCAACACTCTCCTTCTCTCCTCATATATCAGACGTCTCTAAGAAGTCACACTACCAGCTGCACCTCCTCAGAGGTATTCTTCCCTTTCTCTCCTTCCCCCAGAAGCTCACTGTCTCCCGAGCCCTGGTTCTCTCAAAGCTGGACTACTGTAACAGCCTCTATCTTAATCTGCCTGCCTCCACTCTCCGCCCTCTGCAACTCATCCAGAACAGAACTGCGAGACTTGTCCTTGGCCTCAAGCCCAGGGACCGTATCTCTCCAGGACTGAAATCTCTACACTGGCTCCCAGTGGCTGCGAGGATTAAGTTCAAAACCCTCTGCATTGTCCACAAGGCCTTCTGGGGCCTCGGGCCCAAATACCTTCAACTCTCTCTTCCTAAATATCTTCCTTCCAGAGCCCTTCGCTCATCCGTCTCCAACTCCCTCAGGGTCAGCTGCTTCTCGAAGCAACGAGCTGGGGGTAGATCTCTCTCTGCAGCAGGGGCCTCCCTCTGGAACAGCCTTCCTGCCTCCCTGAAACTTGAGGAGAACCACCTCCGGTTCCGGAAGCACCTCAAAACCTTCCTCTTTGCTTCTGCTTTCTCTCTCCCTCTCCCCTGCTGAACAGCTTTAATTCTTCACTGAATCTGCTCTGAATCTGCAACTGGGCCACTCTCAGTGACCTCGGTCCAGGGCCCAGCCACTCTCCACTTGCACTGCCTCCCTGGCACCCCCCTGCACTGCGGGACTGTCACTGTATCCTTACAGCCCCCCCTTCCCAGCACTTGTTCTGCATCTACCTTGCACTTGCCACCAGCTGGCCTTATTTATTATTTTTTACGCTACTTACCTTGTACTGCCCTTCCCCCCCTCCCCTTCCCCTTGCACTTTTCCCTTCCCCCCACCCCTGCACTTGCGCGATCTGAATGACACCTGGCCTAGTAGGATCGTTGTCTGTCTTCCCCTTGTCCCCCCCCCTGCCTCGTCGCGCCTAGAAACACTTGTGTATAGGCGCGTTACAAATGCCATATCATATCATATCAGTACAAATAACCCTTCCTGGGGCAATTCCTGGAGCTCCACCTGAACGATTTACAGGGGACCCTAAGAAGTACGCAACGTTCATGAACCAGTGTCATCTTCATTTCCTTTGCAGACCTGGGGCTTTTCCTAAAGACCAAGCGCAGGTTGCTTTAGTTTTGGCATATCTGAACGGCAGTGCTGTAGATTGGTCGGTACCATTGGTAAGTCAGGATGACCCGTTGTTACATGACTTTGGGGGTTTCCAGATGGAAATGGAAAAACTCTTTGCTCGTCATACCCAAGGCCAAGCATTAGACAACAAACTTTTGTCACTACGTCAAGGAAGTCAAGACTTGCTTACATATATAGCAACATTTAACAGACTAGTCGTTGAAGTTGGGTGGCCTGAGGAAAAAATGACCACACTATTTCATCTGTGTCTACGAGGGGAACTAAAGGATGTCCTTGCTCACGTGGCTAACCCACCTAAAGACTGTGCAGAATTCATCAACCTTGTGGTGCAATTAGATCACAATTTACAAGACCGAAAAGCGGACCGGATAAGGTTAGACACTCGAGCTGTGTATGTCCGGTCAAAGGAAAATGTTCCACGTACATTGGGAAACAAGGTAGAACCCATGCAAATCGGAGGTGTACGGCCCCCTTTAACTAAAAATGAAAGAGACAAGAGAAGGCAACAGCAATTATGCTTATATTACGGAAAATCAGGCCACTTCCTCAAAGAAGGTCCAGTGAAACCACCAACGAGAACTGTTGGAGCCACAGAGAAGGAAGATAATAACAAGGAGTCGGAAAACTACCAAGCCCAGCAAGCGTAGAGGTCCGCTTGTTGAGCGAGAAGGATGAGCCACAGACCTCACACTTTGCATTACCAGTAATTTTGATCAATCACCAACAACCGTCTCGGATGCATGCTGTCGAAGTATACATAGACAGCGGAGCAGTTGGGAATTATGTAGACCAAGATCTGGCAGCAGAGATGGGGCTTCCCCTATGCTCCAAGTCGACTACTGAAAAGGTTACTACTGTTGATGGGACAGAAATAGCTTCCGGACCAGTACAGCAGCACTAACCCTACTGTGCCAGTGTTACGCTCACCTGGCTCCCACAGGGGCGTCGGTCAGACCCGGACTGCTGCGGCCTCCACCAACGTGATGCGTAGTGCAGAGATGACAGACTGGACTGGCCCTCCTAATCTCATCTGCTTGACCCGTAGAAGGATTCTCCTGCAAGTGGAGAGAGGAATTTAGCCACCCGTGTATTCTAGTGATGGCACCTCCCTGAGCTCCCCACTAATCTCCTCTGAATCCCCTTCCAGCACTCTCACCTTATATTCTTGAAAGATGAGTTCTCCATCCTGCGTGGATTGCAGGGGTGCGTAGATACCAGTTTCTTCACTGGTTAGAAGGCATTGGGGAGTTCCGGACGAGAGTTGACTCTGAGGTTCCTGGCGAAGACCAGTAAGTATAGAGTTCATAGAGTTCAATATGTCCGATGTTCACTCCTGTCCCATTCCTTTCTTATCTTGCAGTGGATTTTGAGAAAAGATGGTCTTGTGGCGGTAGATGGCGTTCAGGTAAGAGTCTGTATTACCCGATGCTGTCCGGTAAATGATGCATGTATTTAACGTGTTGATTTCTCTCCGTTTTCAGATGCGGCGTTTGAAGATGTGGAGAGTTAAAGAATAATGCCTCCGGTGGTAAATCAGGTAAGTCTATGGTGGTAAGAGAGATTGTATTTGTTGGCTCTTTTGGGTCACCTGGTTATTTCTTTGTCCCCAGATGCCGGAGGCCGGCGAAGAAATGATGGAGGCAGCGCCGGATCGAAAGGTGCTATGAGGACTGGTGAGTATGGCGCGGCTCTGCAACTGGCGATGCGAGGCGTGTAGAAAACATGTCCTTTCCAGGTGCTGAGACGTGATGGTTCCGGAATCAGGTGAGAAACTGGAGTAAAGTTGTTTTCTAACCTTGCCTCTTCTTTCCTTCTTCTCTAGGAGCTCCGGATTCAGAACGGGCGTGGCAGAGGTCTGGATGCTGACTTGCAGGACAGTGAGCGTTACGCTGCTGGATGCAGAATAACGCGAAGCGTGTGTTGCTGGTCAGGCGTGGTTTAAATAGCCTCAAAAGTAGTCCCAGGTAAGAAGTCCCTAGAACCACACCCGAGTAGAAAATAGTCCCTGTAGTAAAATAGTGCCTGCCAGGCTTCACGTTGGATTGGTGTCATTTGCAGCATGGTCTGCCTGAGGTAAGTAATGACTATGAGCCTGGCGCCTTAGGCGCCAGGACTGATTTCTACTATGAGCCTGGAGCCTAAGGCGCCAGGACTGATCCCAGATAGCCCCTTGCCGGGGCTGCTGAGGTTTTAATAAATGTCTAGATGCCTGCTCCCGGGGCTGATGGGCTTGGTCCAGATGCCTGGGGGTAGGCATCATGACAGCCAGGATGGACACCGAGAATCTATTGCATTCGATCTCATCAAAGCTCCTCAGTTCGACTAATCTTAGGGATGCCATGGTTGGTAGCTCACAACCCTCTAATAGATTGGCGTGCCAAGAAGTTGGCCTTTTCCGATGATTGTGCTAGTGTGACTAGTACTCTACCAAATGAATACCAAGATTTTCAAGACGTGTTCCAGAAAAAGCAAGCATATACTCTACCACCACACAGGCCCTATGATTGTCAGATCGACCTAATACCTGGTGCGCAAATTCCTTGTGTCCGAATCTATGCACTTACTGAACCAGAAAACCTCCATTTGAAATCTTATCCTGATCAGTACCTGGCAAATGGATTTATCTGCCCGTCTAAATCACCGGCAGCCAGTCCCTTATTCTTCGTACCTAAGAAGGAAGGAGATTTGAGGACTTGCATCGACTATCGCGCATTAAAGCAGATCACAGTAAAAAACCGTTATCCACTGCCCCTTATGTCCGAATTATTGGGTCAAGTCAAAGACACCGAAATCTATACCAAACTGGACCTTAGGGGGGCGTACCATCTTGTTCGAGTGAAGAAAGGAGACGAATGAAAACTGCCTTTCGTACCAAATATGGCTTGTATGAATACCAGGTAATGCCTTTTGGACTTTGCAATGCTCCCGCTGCATTCCAGTACTTTATGAATGATGTTTTGCGGGAGTTCATCGACGTTTGCGCCCTGGTTTATATTGATGACATCTTAGTGTATTCTGCCACAAAAGAAGACCATGTCAGGCATGTCCGCTCCGTTCTTACTAAACTCTGCCAACATAAACTGTATGCTAAACTCGAAAAAATGCTCTTTTCATATTCCTTGGTTTTATCCTCATACCAAAAGGTATCATAATGGATAGGCACAAGGTAGATGCCATTCTTAACTGGTGTCACCAACTTCATTTAAAGGAATCCAGAGTATGTTGGGCTTTGCAAACTTTTACTGCCGATTCATCCCAGATTTTTCCCAAATAGTGCATCCAATTACATCACTATTGAGAAAAAACTATAAAAAGTTCAATTGGACCGAAGAAGCAGAGAAGGCCTTTCAAGAACTTAAGAAAAAATTCACTTCTGCTCCAGTTCTACGGCATCCTCGCCCAGCCCTCCCTTATATAGTTGAAACAGATGCCTCGAGCATGGCTATGGGAGCTGTTCTTTCACAAAGGGACCCAGGAACTGGCCAGTTACACCCTGTGGCCTTCAGGTCACGAAAATTCTCACCTCCCGAACTCAACTATGCTATCACAGACAAAGAACTCTTGGCTATAAAATCAGCTTTCAAGGCATGGCAACACTATCGCCTTGGGGCTAGACATACTGTCCCAGTCATAACTGATCATCGAAACCTGCAATAACTAAAAACAGCAAAGGCTCAATCATCCTGTCAACTGTGGTGGGCTCTTTTCTTCACTTAATATGACTATGTGATCACCTACCAGCCAGGAGTCCGAAACGGAAAGGCTGACGCCTTGTCCCACATGGGTGTTGATGAAAAGGTATACATAACTCCAGATCCAGTAGCCATCATTCCAGAAGACAAACTCCTGGGTCTTACGACAACATTGACACAGGGTGAACTCCAAAACAAGATCCAACTCTTAATGGATCCCACTTTCTCACAAGAGTGGTGTACTCAAGGAGAACATTACACCATTAAAGACCAGTTACCATATTTTAGGAACCGTCTATACTTGCCAAGTAAAGATTTACAAGAGCAGGTTATTTCGGGTTATGACAACTCACTGATTGAAGGTCATCCTGGAATTGCCAAAACGCTAGCTAAAGTAAAACGAAACTATTGGTGGCCCACATGGCGTAAAGACATCATACAATGTATCCAATCTTGCAGTGTGTGTGCACAAAACAAGTCTCAAAAGCACAAACCAGCTGGTCTTCTCCAACCATTGGAAATTCTTCCCGCACCATGGTCCCTTGATTTCATTAAAGATCTACCTCCCAGTCAAGGATTCAACACCATCTTAGTAGTTGTAGATTTGTTCTCTAAAATGGCACACTTTATTCCTTTTAAGGGTCTTCCAAATGCATCCAATTTAGCAAAGGTATTCCAGAGGAAATCGTAAGGCTACATGGCTTTCCATTGGTTCTTGATCTCAGATCGCAGTAGTCAGTTCGTATCCAACTTCTGGAGGAAATGCTGTTCAATGGCCCAAATTGACATTCGACTATCCACAAGTTACCATCCTCAAACAGATGGCCAAACAGAAAGAACAAACCAAACCCTCGAGCAATACTTACGTTGCATGTTACATCAAGTGGAAAGAAATTGGAAGGACTTGTTATGGATAGCTGAATATGTCTATAATAATTCTTTACACACCAGCACTGGACAAACCACTTTCTACACCATATATGGTAGACATCCACGTACTTCAGAATTGGATCTCCCAACCCCTTTGGAAATGCCATCGGTTAAAACCCTACATATGACTATTTCCCAGGCCTTCAAAGAAGCAGCAGAACATTTACTCCAAGCCAAGAACAGACAAAAGAAATTTGCTGAACAACATCGTAGTAAAGCCCCCGACTATCAAATTGGAGACAAGGTCTGGTTAGCATCAAAATATGTGCCCATAAAAGGGACTCGGACCTTTCGTCCCCTATATCTGGGACCTTATTCTATTGAATCCATAATAAATCCAGTGGCAGTTAAATTAGCCCTACCACCCACTATGCAGATTCATCCTGTGTTTCACGTATCACTCCTGAAACTGGTAAAACCCGGTACTCGGGTTACAACACCACCAAAACCAGTATTAGTTGACGGAGAACTAGAGTTTGAAGTAAAGGATATCCTAGACTCAAAATACACCAGATCCAAACTATACTACTTAGTTGATTGGAAGGGATACAGCCCTCAAGACAGATCATGGGAACGTAGTGAATACATCCATGTTCCTCGCTTAATTAAAAAGTTCCATCAGAATTACCCAGCCAAACCAGGACCAGGCAGAAGTGCCACCGTGAGAGGGGCTTTGGGGGGAGTGCTGTCATGACCCTTGCCCCTGGCCCTCACTGGCAAGTCAGCCTTCCAGTTAGGGTCAGGTCAAAGGCCTTACAACCTCATCCAAGACTCTCTTGGAGTCAGTCCTGGCGCCTTTGGCGCCTGGCTCATAACAATCATGAGTACCAACATTAGAATGGGATTATTTACTTGGGACTATTCAACTTGGGGGAGTTCAGCCAACATGGAGGCACACACATAGCTCAGTTACAAGGAATTGAGCTATGCGGTTTAGTCTTTTGGGTGTGGCAGGCCTGGGACTATTTTACCTGGACTACTTTGGGTGTGGCAGGCCTGGGACTGTTTTACCTGGACTACTTTACCTGTGACTATTTAAACCACACCCAAACAGCAGAACATGCTTTGCGTTATTCTGCTGTGGGGAGCGTAACGCTCACTGTGTTCAGTTCTTTGATGTCAGCTTACCTGAAACCAAGGACCTGCAGAGAGAGAAAGAACAGTACGAAACTTACCTGGAACAGTATCCTGTCTTCAATCCATCACCGACTTCAGTTCCACTCACCTGAAGGTACGGACTCCATCATCCGGCACCGCATGCATCCTGGAAAACCATAACCTGGAAAGAGGAGAAAGAAAGACAGCATTAGTAAGCGTTTACTCACGTTTCCTTCCGAATGAAGAAAGCCACCTAATTCTTACCTGGGTAGTCATCTCCTGGTCAGTATCATTGCTGGAACATTACAGTGCTCAGCGAGGTACATCGCAACCTGCAAAGAGAGAAAAGACACAGGTTAGCAATATAAAAGCGAAACAGTGCCACGCATTACTCACCGGACAGCATCGCGCACACAGTGCTTTCGCCTACCGGGCCATGCTCCTCTTCAAACTGCATGACAACTCCAAAATACCTTTCCATACCTGAAAGGAAAGAAGCAAGATATTATTATTCGAACTAAGAGGAACATAAGAACTGCATATAAAGACTGTAAAGCAGCAAACCTACGGAGTAGCAGCAGGCCTGGATTCCCACAGGGGGGGCTTGCACCAGTGAAGTAACTTGGTCGCTGCACGCCTCCCACATCTACGCGCCCCTGCCACGAGGAGCAGGATGGAGAATCCACCTTCTACAATATTAAGGTGAGGAGAGGGCCCAAGGGGGAGGAAGGAGTTGAGGCCAAGGGAGGTGGGAAAACATAAAGACAATCTAGTATTGAATCCAGCTCTCCTATATTGCAGACCCATCTTTAACCAGAGGCCTTACCAAGGGACCGGGACAGGGTTCGAGAGTGCAAATCATCCAACCAGGACTGGGTGGCATCCCCGTGGATGCAGGTGAGCGTAACATTGTCTTTGTCCCGGGCACATTGGCAGTCCAGCACCGAAATGCATGTAGTCCACATCTGGGTTCCCTGAGGTTCCACCAATGCCAAATTCTATGCTAATATTCTGTTAAAATGCCGTCTATGTGTTCTTCGAATTCTTCCGTCAGCTTCCATATGCCATTGCGAGCTAAACATACTCCATTTCACTAACCTCTCAAGCACATTATATACTCCAACTTTCCACAATGTTTTCTCTGTGTTTCCATTGTTTCACATTTGTGTTCATCATTAGTTTTCACACAGTGCAGAATTGATAGGTAAATTGATAAATTAGGTTAAAGAACGGCTACTGAGACACATTTCTGTTATGTTTTCTACACAGCTACTTCCTGCCTTTCTGTGAATGTCATCGATTCCAGATACCAATTGATGGCTTCTTTAGTCGGCTGCTGCAGGTACATTTAAATGGCTGGATTACAATGACGCTGTTTTGGGACGATCGCCACGGGCCGATATGCCCTTTTGTGGTACCAGCGATAAGGAGCAACCTGACATTGTTTACGGTGGCCTAACGCCAAGCTGATGCCAAAGCCTTGCTATTCACGGTGCATCCAATGCGCTTCTTGTACCCAAAGGAAAACCGTGTGACTCACGATAAATATTTGTGGATCGAGAACAAAGAAAGAAATTACCAATGTGGTTGAATATGGAAATCAGCGGATGTTCTCAGAGCATTTATTGGGAAATAAAAGCACATTATAAATTCCAGAGTATTGCGGTTTCGTTTAAAAAGAATGTTTTGTATTCAAAATTGGTACACGCTGTGTTGTGAGAGGATTTGTGTTGATATTCTGGGTTCTGCGTCAACTGACGTCAACACGTAGGTGATGACTGGGTGCGTTTGGCTACGCTGCCCAGTAACATGGAGATAGGAGGAAAATATTGCTAGGCCTGGTGATGGCAACATCAGGGGCGGGGGATATGATTTAGTGCCCCCAGGGCAGTTCACCTTAGGGCGATGCAGCAACGGATAAGATTAGCACAAGAGGGCCGCTCCCTGTTACCTGATTTAGCATGTGCAAAGTGAGGAAAACTACGGTAAGGTGCATAGGAAATGGTTGTACGATCCATCAACATATGCTTAAAAAACACATGCTCGAACACTGCGACGATAATATTTTTGAGCGCACTATTACTTTAATTGTTAAGAACGTATGCCTTGCTTTGGTTACATTTTGCTTGCCACTGTATTGTTGATGCTGTCCAAGCCCCTTACTTGCATACTTTTGCTTCAGTGCTAATAAAGTTTCCCTTCCTGTTGGTTACATGTATCTTGTCACTGTATTACTGGTACCGTCCTTGTATCTTGTCTTCTTACTTTCACTTCAGTGGCAATAAAGTTCCTGTTACTCCCGGTTACTGGTGTCTTGCCATTGTATCGCTAGTACAGTCCAAGCAGCTTAGCTGCTACTTTCACTTCAGTGGTAGGATGGTTCCCTTTGTTTCCAGTAAGAGGTATCTTGCTGCAGTATCACTAGTGCAGCCCCAAAAGCTTACTTGCTTACTTACTTTATTTATTTTAATTTTTATAACGCGCCACATGCCCATGGACCTCAGAGCGCACTTTCACTTCAGTGGTAAAGACGTTCTTCTTGCAAATGGTTATGGTATCTTGACGCTGTGTCACTGCTGCAGCCAAGCAGGTTACTTGCTTACTTTTTCTCTTCAGTGTGCCCCTTGCTGCTTGTTATGGCTATCTTGCCTCTGTATCACTCCTGCAGCCAAGCAGGTTACTTGCTTACTTTTTCACGTGTGTGTTCCCCTTGCTGCTGGTTATGGGTATCTTGCCGCTGTATCACTGCTGCAGCGAAGCAGGTTACTTGCTTACTTTTTCACTTGCATGTTCCCCTTGCTGATGGTTATGGGTATCTTGCCACTGTATCACTTCTGCAGCCTAGCAGGTTACTTGCTTACTTTTTCACTTCAGTGTTCCCCTTGCTGCTGGTCATGGGTATCTTGCAGTTGTATCACTTCTGCAACAAAGCAGGTTACTTGCTTACTTTTTCACTTCATTGTTCCCCTTGCTGCTGGTGGTTATGGGTTTCTTGCCGCTGTATTACTTCTGCAGCCAAGCAGGTTACTTGCTTATTTTCTAACTTCAGTGTTCCCCTTGCTGCTGGTTACGGGTATCTTGCCGCTGTATCACTTCTGTTGCCAAGCAGGTTACTTGCTTACTTTTTCACTTGAGTGTTCCCCTTGCTGCTGTGTATTGGTATCACTTCTGCAGCCGGCACAAAAGATCAGCGCGATGAAGACCAACTTGCCCACCTTTTATCTCAAAAGCAACACTCGGATGGAATTCAAGAAGCAGATATTGTATGATTATATCACTGTTAGGTTAGACGTAGATATAGGACGGCTTACTGTCACGGGCAATTCTATATTGAAGGGCACATTAAAAAGATGTTGTTTAAGACTGATGGGCTGAGACAATTGACTGCATTTCCTCCTATACCACCTATGTGGAATATTCTCATCTTCCCCATGCTGGAGTTTAAACCGTTGTATCTTCAGCGTTTCCCGTGTCCTATTATTCGGATGACTTATATGCGTTTTAGGCTCAACCAATTGCCTGTTCTTGAGAGGATCAAGCGTTGGAGGGATTCTCCAATGTTACTTAGCAACAACATATGCGAGAACAAATGCAGATTTTGTGGATTCTTTGATTCCTCTGAAATTCTATATTGAATATACAGACCACTGTTGGCATTGGCACTAAGTCTAACTAGATTGCTTTCATAACTAAAGTCAGACAGTTTCTGTTTCAATCAATTTTACAATGGGAACGCGTTCCTGGATACGGACCACCCTTCACAGCTATCTTGCCACTTATCATATATTGTTGAGATGTTATGCATGGTACCTATTTTATTACAACGATCAAAGCATAAACATGCTTTCAGGTAGCTAACCATGATCGTATCATTATCGAGCATGCACATTTTTCAAAGCACATAACCACTGGATAAATAAAATCTGAGCATATCCCATTTAGATCTAATTCAAGATAAAAGAATTCAAATGAGACTGCCTGTTGTATTCTAAATAACATGCAGAGCATTTAAGATTAACATGTTTTCATGGGGTCACCCTAGTTATGGCCCCATACTTCAATCCCACAAAACAACATGGGTAAAATGTTTGTAGTGTAAAATAACAAAATCATTGACAAGGAGGAGCCTCCATTCCACCCAATGTAGGTATTCATTGTCATTCAAGCCATTTATCGTCCAGGCAATATTATTTAGCTTTTTCGTCTTCCCAGAGAACATCATAACTTTACTCTTGCAAATGTTTACTTTAAGGCCATTAGAAGCAGCATACTCGCCCAATGCAGCAGACATAAGTTGCAACCCTTTTGGTGTGTGATCTATAAGGAGGAGATCGTCAGCGTAGGCTAACCAGCTGATTTGCTGGCTTCCAACTTTCACAGGACAATTGTGCAGTTTACTAAATACCTCTTTCAAGTCTGCAAGACAGAGGTTGAAAAGAGTTGCAGCCACAATGCAACCCTGTTTCACCCCTTTATTTTGTAGATATGGAAGCAGACAGTTTACCTTCCCCATCCAACCGAACCTTGATGCTCGTGTCCGGGTGTAACAGCATAAGTAGGAGGTATGATGTTCCAGGCGACCCATTTGCGCCATAGCCTGTTTCTCAGCACAGTATCAAAAGCTCAGCTGAAGTCTATAAACCCACAGGAAAGCAAGCTCTCTCTTCTCAACCAGCTGTATTCAATGGCTGACACTAGAAACTAACGTCTGTCAAATTGAGGGGCAGAATAGCATTTTATTGTCTCCAAACATGCAGTTCAACAAGTAAAACTTTACACAGTATCTTAGCTGGAATGTCCATCATCGCTAACATTCGATAGTTAGTTGGCTCGTTCCATGGACCCTTCTTGTGAACAGGGGTATATGGCTTTACTGCCAGGTATCGGGAAGCACCCCTGAAATTCCAATCTGCACAAATAATAGATATAAGGCATGAGCCCCCATTCGAGGAGATAGCTTTAGAAGACATTACAGATACCATCCGGGCCAGCGGTGCGATAATTATTCAGGTGCTCAATTATTGTCACAATAGCCACCTTCCACACCCACCCATACAGCATCTGGCATGGCTATATTGGAATCGCCAATATGTGAGGCCCCCAACGTTGATTCAATGTCAGTTCTGAAACTCCATTCATCGTTAAAGCACTTTTGTCAGCCCCACGAATAGCTTGCCAGATTGCATTGTTGTTATTCGCGGTTGCCAACAGAGCAATGTGTTGCCATTTTGCCCTCTCACATCTCGATTTGTGTTCCCTACGCCAACTACGATACTTCTGTTTTGTTGTTTTAATATGGTAAGTAATCTCCAATGGAGTATATAAGCCCAGTGCAGGATATAACACTTCAGATATTTCAGCGCGCAATATCTCTTTTGCAAGAGCAACTCGAGCATCAAGGTTGTTACGCTTGTTATAAGGCTTATTAGAGTGCTCATACGTGCTTTGATATGATCTCCGTACATTGGTGGTTTCTTTGATGTTGGAGATCAGTGCCTTAAATATTAAAATACTGTACATAGGTGAAGGCCGTCAAATTCCTGAATAAATCGAGGCAAGAGCTGGCCTAAGACTCAAAGCTTTCCAGTGAATGCGATTATGCTTATTGTTTAGACAGATGTCGCCATTCAGATCATAAGACCTTACAGCTGGGCTACTGCTAGAGCGTGTCAGAAGAACACAAAGGGGGAGATGGCCGCTTTCTTCACGAGGCAAGATGGCCATGTCCTCCACTAGACACAACCCCCGCTGATTCACAAATACGTAGTCTATAGTGGATGCACTCTTACCACTGAGTCTCGTGTGGGCCTTCTGGTCATCCCCAACTCAATAACCATTAAGACAAATAAACCCAGAAAAGCCTCAAACAACTTCATCCAAGCTTTTCCTTGTTCATTGGAAGTAGGCAATTTAACTGTTGCGGATTCGTAGATCTGTGGATAGTCAGGGATGGAAATTACTATGCGCTCATTCAAATCACTCACGATACATATTGGAAGCAATTGCTGGTAGGATTCCAATATTTGTCTTACTGTCGAGACATTGATTTTAGTCTCAGTGCATTTGGGGAGGTCATAAATGTTAATCATTATAATTTCTTTCTTAGAATACCTTAGTTTTACTACTTGAACAATTCAGGAGGAGCCCCCACTAAAGGACCACGGATCCTGATATCAGCAAACTACATTTTGGACGGCCATTGGTCCCTTAAGTAGCATCCCTCTGCAAGGTGTTGAGGCGATCAAGGTGGGTATGCTCCTCTAGAGGAGGTCCATATCACGTCCTGCACTCCAGTCTTCCATTTTGAAGTACCAGGAACGTTCACGCCTAAATATGTGATGTATGATGAGCAAATAAACCGGCAGAGAGCCGCAGTTGGGCTCTGTCCAGTACCTATCAGAAGAACAGCACCTGTTGAAGTACCGCCACTTAAGAAAACCTGGACAGTAAGGTACCCATTGAGAAAGCCATATCGACAAATGAAACAGAATGAAGATTGTCAGAACGCAATCCCTGAAGAAGCTAAAAGGATACTGAAGGAAGACGAATGGTGACGTCACAAGTACCCGGACTGACTCACATATAGAAGATATGACGACCTGCGATTGATGAAAAGAGACGAAACACCATGGATAAGTGACATTCTGAACCTAAAGTGAAATACTCAATGTCAAAGATGTCATAAATAATGCCACATGTGCGATGAAGATATTCAGTTAGTTTACACGTGTACATATGCAATGAACAACAAGAAGCAAGAATTCATGAGGCTTGCTTATGCTTAGTAGTAAAAAAGATTGTGGCAAGCGCCACCTACACATATCTATATATAAGTATACTTAAACTGTGCACAAGAGCAGAATCAACAAAAGGTTACTAAAGGTCTCAAGAGAAGAGCTTTGCAGTGAACAAATCAAAAATTAAAGACAGAGAGAAACTCAGACGCATGCAAATCGTGCCAGGAAGCCAAGGTCGTATCGGCTGAAATAGACCAACAGTGGATACTATTTATGAAAGAAAAACAGAGTATCCTGTTCAGAAAGGTCAAGATAAGCCACAGAAGGCAGTCGGAATCATGTGACCAGCCAAGTGAGATGTGATGAAACTTTCACACCTACACATGGCCTTGTGCCGTGCACAGATATCTTAATTTTTCCAGACCAAGAAGCAGTCTCGAGGCCAACCACAAAGAAATAATTGACACATGACAACTGAAGTGATGATTCATTGTAGCAATAATTGGAAGGAGGCTTTCAAGGAAGAGGATGGCAGAGTAATCAGGGAGGTTTCCAAGGTAATCAGGGAGGTTTTCAAAACATGCAAAATGGCAATCAGGATATGTCAAATGGGCAAATAATCAGACCACCACCAATATGTTGGACGTGTGGAATGACAGGGCATCTAGCACGCACATGCAGAAGTCAATGCATGGTGCAAAATGATCAAGGAACAAGAGTAGAAATGGTGAATCCACCTGTGTTTTTACAGCAGGGCGGAAATGGAGTTGCACAAAATCACACAGTGCAGCAGCAGGCGCCGGGAGCACAGCAAAGCTTGCAACCTCAGAATATGACACATATTCCACAAGGGCAGTCTCAACAGTCGCTGATGCAACTGTCACCGATAACAAGTACAGAACCGGTGCTGAATTCTGGAACGAGAAGTAACAGTGATGATTGAGGAAATCCATTCACTCAGCATGGGACAACGTTATATATGGATTAGGACAGCTCACTGGGAAACCTGGTGTGTTCTATCCTATCAGTGGCACCAGACCCCACGAGGAACCAAGGGTACATGGCATTATAGGGGATAAAGAATATTCCTTCTTAGTTGACAGAGGAGCAACACGCTCGTGCATACGTGAAGGCAAGTTTTAATTGTCCGGCGATGCCATAAATACTCAGGGCTTCACAGGAGCAACAAGTTGTGTTCCTTTTACAGATGAACTTCCAGTCTCTATAGGAGAATGTGACATGTATGTGCCACTGCTATTTCCAAGGCAAACCCCAGTACATATATTGGGACGTGACCTACATCACTACTGTAAGTGTAGGGTTCATACTTTGGGTTCCTATACCCCACTGCTGCTTTTCTTTCTTTTATATGATAGACTCCTATCTCCCCTATATCTAGGCTCTTAATCTCGGATGAAGTAAGATGAGCTGGGGGATCAATACCCTCCCCTTTATGCTGATTAAACATCCACTCCTCATGTACTGGATCCTCTTTCTCCTCTTTGTACATTTTCAAAAGTTCTTAAACTGCCAGTCTTTGCTCTAATTTCTTTCTTGTGTACGCAGCACAGTAATACAGATTTTGACAATGATCGCCTTGTGGCTATGGCATGAACATTTTATCAGCTTTGCCCTTTACCCATTCTGCACTTTTTGAGCTTGGGCGCATCTCTTGGTAATATGTTATGGATCCTCCATAATGACAAGTTGCAATTGAATGTCGATACTTCAGATATTTAATACATCTCTACCTCTCTCAAAAAGTATTGCTCATCACTTTTAATCTCGAAACAATATATACGAGCAAGCACCACCAACTGCTGCTCAATCCTCTTTTGCTGCAACAACCTACCTGTCTTCTGATTGGTGCCAACCGTTTACTACACTTAACTCAAAACAACGTCACTTCCAACCGCCACAGCTCATTACCTCTCGAGACTTCATACATCAAATAATACTTCAAATTATAACACAATACACATTAATAACCTTTGTGATCACCTTCCCTTTTCCCTATAATCTCTCCTCGCCTCCAATTATATTACCCTGTACAGGATTTGAGACGTCGCCTTACACAGTCCTGACTGTGCGTATTCTCTCTCTTAATATTCCGACTGAAATTTGAGACGTGTTCTTCTATCTCCCTTGAAATATGATTACTTAGGCGTTCGTTTATCTACACAAATTTCCCGTTATCAAAACTATCACAATCCCACCCCTTTATATTGCCATTTCCCTTGGTCTACTTACATTGGTTAATCAACTCGAGGCCTTCAGTATCCACTTTGCGTTCATTTGCATATTGCCTGTGGAAACCGAGCTGGGATTTCTTCAAAGAGGGACCTGCCTGTCATGATGCCTGCCCCCGGAAGACCAGACCAGGCCCAGCAGCCCCGGAAGCAGGCATCATGCCACTTGGAGCATGCCCAAAAGCCCCAGTTAGTGGCTGTTTGGGTACAGTCCTGGCGCCAGTGGCGCCAGGCTCATAAAGATAAAGTCAGTCCTGGCGCCATGGGCGCCAGGCTCATTATTGATAACTTACCTGAAGCAGACCATGCTGCATACTCACCTGAGGCAGACCATGCTGCATGAAGACTCAAGCCAAATGAGGCTTAGGAGGGATTATTTTACTGAAGGGACTATTTTGTTACTTGGGTGGGGCTGTGGAAGAATACTTACCTGGATCTTCTTCCAAGGCTATTTAAACCACGCCGGGACAGCCACACGTGCTTCGCGTTATTCTGCTTGCTGCAGCGTAACGCTCACTGTGTTTTCAGCAGCTCCAGTCTTCAGCCACGCCCGCTTCAGTCCTGGGACTCCTGAAAGAAGAAGACAAAAAGGATAAAGGTTAGAACAGGAGTTTTAACTTAAATCCTTACCTGAATCCTGATCCATTTCGCCAAGGAACTGAAAGACAGAAGTCTTTGAAGCATCGCTTCATATTTCTACGGCGCCGCGCTGAACTCACCTGCTTGGCGGTACTTCAGCATTCCATCACGCTCTCTCCATCTCGCGGCCGCCCTCCGACACCTAAGGAGACAAAGACAGCAAGGTGAGCAAGGGGACTCTCTAAGGCCATACAAGCTACCCCCAAGGACTTACCTGATTTACCACGGGGGTACTCACCTCATTTCGGGTCGGCACAGTCAACTCTGCTTCATCGCCGTACCCCGGCCCCTAAGGGGAGAAAGCAAGGACAATACCATTTACCCGCCCACAAAACTTACCTGATTACCACGGGGGTCTCACCTCATCTCGGGTCGGCACAGTCAACTCTGCTTCATCGCCGTACCCCGGCCCCTAAGGGGAAAAACACAATAGACTTACCTGAATCTTACCGAGTGCCATTTGGAAATCTTTGAGTGGATTAATCGGCAACCTGCAAGGAATCGGACAGAGTGAAGAGCAGACATTTGAACTCTTATGAACAATTGGACTTTAGAGTCAATACTGGAACTCACCAATTCCTCTACGCCAGTGAAGTAACTGGTCATCAACGCGCCCCTGCGGTCGACGCAGGATGGAGAGCTCATCCTTCCAAACCATAAGGTGAGACTAAGGAGGGGACATAAAGAGTGATCAGTGGGAAGACAACGGGAGTGGGGAAGGTGGGTTGTCATTCAATTCCACGGGTGGTTAATTCCTCTTCTCCTTTGCAGAAGAATATTCTTGCGAGCCAGACAAACTAGGCTGAGCGGGCCAGTCCAGTCAGTCATCTCAGCGCTACATGTCACGCTGGTGGAAATAACAGCGGCCCAGTTCCGGTCGACGCCCCCGTGGGAACCAGGTGAGCGTAACACTGCCCACCGTCTCGGTTCTTCTTGCAAGTTTATTTCTATCGGCCGCTCTCCACAGGAAACTCCACGATCTTCCAGCTAGTGGCAGAGGATGCCTGATGGTATGAAACTCTAAAATCAAACTAGTTTAGATATGAAACCATCCTCACTGTTAGCACGTGAGCTTATGGCCCTTGGAACATGCATTTGTTAATGGATGGGATTACACCAGAATCATTTTGAGATCAAATAACCAGACAAACGCAAGAAGATGGCAAGTTACTGTTTTATTAACAATTATCTAAAACAGGGAGATTGAAACGAACATCAACGGATGTACACTCAGTCTCTCAATGATTTCCACAAAGAATACACTTCATATACTCCATTATGCATCAGAATGATATATTACGTGGCAATAGTGAAAAAACTATCAAGGGTCGGGATTGATTAAGGTAAACATCTAGCTATACATTCATATAGGAGCGAGGATTGTTATTGGCTGTCTTTTGTCAGGTGGACTAACCTCATCAAACATGCCATTTAAGAAATAATAGTTACACTGGGCCTCATTACGACCATGGCGGAGGACCATGGCGCAATAAGCACCATGGTCCATGGCGCTAAGCTGCCAACTCCGCCATGGTGGTTGGCGGATTTACCGCCCCATTCCGACCCAGGCGGGGCGGTAAATCCCCAATCCCCATTTTACCCTTCCCCATTCCCATTCTTGCCCCATAGGGCATAATGGGAGTGGGGAAGGCGTTAATTACAACACCGTAAATTACGGTGGCGTAATTAACTCCATGGTCCCTTAGCGCCATGGATTTTAACGCCTGCAAAAAGCAGGCATAAAAATCACCATGGCGCTAAGGGAACTCGTAGTAAGGCGGAAGGGGTCGGCGCTGTTAGCGCTGGCGTAAACCCCTTTCCGCCAGGGTCGTAATGAGGCCCACTGTGTTTAATTGGTCTACTATGCTACAAGGTCCTTCGTTATACGGGCTAATACAATTGGTTGGCAAGGTTGTGCCATGTCTGGAACATTCAGTTAATTTAGAAGCACATAAGCCAAGACCCAGGTGCAGGGAGATAGGACATGAAGCTACCTCACCACCCAATTAGCCCAGCATCTCTCATCGCCCATGCTTTCTGCCTTGAAATTGTCTTTGTGCTTGGCCTTGCAGAGTATTCTCATCTTATGAATGCATGGGATTGGGGGCAATCGCTATTATGTCTGGAACTCCAAGTTCAAACTCTATTTAATCCTTGGCTCACGTGACAAGAGATCACAATTTGGTCCATTTTGTAGATTTTAAGTGTCTTAGTTGAATTCATACTTGGCATCCTTAGTGTTCTTTCTTGCATCTTAATGCAAGAGAATTAATTCTCTGCACACTCGTTTTTCTTCACAGTAGATAGCTGACCTCGATTTCTAGGATCTTCACTACAGGCCAGAGAGCCTCACCACGCAGCTCCACTATCCTGCTATTCTGCTGCGACACAGCTTTTCATCCCCCAGTTATGATTTCTTGCTCATTTATTTCATGATACCAATGTCCAGTTTCTGTACAATGGCAGCTTCACATGCATTCTATTCACTACTCATAGCTAGCCTTTGCGTTTCAGCGTCTGTACATATATTGAACTTCTGTTTTCTGAAGCACTTTGTTACTGTGCAATCTTCTTCTTTTCTTCTTTACTTAGTCATTTGTCCTCTAGGATTCATAAATGATCTTCATTCAATATCTTGGGACTTCGTGCACACTTTCTTATGACGTCATCAGTTAATTTTCTTAACTCTTTCTTATATTCCTTCAGAAGTTCCTCCTGCAGGTTGTCATCAACTCGAGGGTGCATTCGATAGGGTTGTCCCAATGAATATCTCCTTCCAAATATTTGATGTGGTATTGGCATGATAGCTTGTTACACACTATCAACGTTGGTCGTGGTGGCAAAGCAGGAGGATAGGAAGAGCCGCACATAGCGCTATTCTATCTCTTCCCAAAGCGACAGTCCCTACTTCAGAAAGCAACGGTCTAGTTGTTTCGCGTATGACAGATTCACTCATATAGCATCACGTGACAACGCACATGATGGCTCACATGACCCCAGATAAGGAAGGAAGAGCCACCAGCAGACGCGCCGCTACTGCCTTTTGCTGACGCTCCGTGAGTTCGTTACCAGGGTTCCTTCCACAGTGCTTATTGCTTTGCCTTTCCTTTGTTTCTCTAACGCTGCCCTGTTCTTTCCTCCTAAAACACACAGACACCTCCCTCGCTCGTTATTCATCTCCACCGATCTCTCGGATAGAGAGGTTCTTCCAGCAGCAGTGAGTAATCCTATACTCCGACTACTCTTTAGCCTTTACCCCTCACTCCCTTAACCATCCTGCTCTCCTCCTTCTTTGTCCTCTTAGTTCCTCTGTTCTGATAATAGCGAACAGATTCTTCAGATTGCCGGAAGCACCCCAGAACACTCTTTCCTCACTAAGGACTTAAGCCGTGATTCATGGTATTTTTCCCCGCTTACTTGCAAATCTCGCTCCTCACTGTAGCTTCCTGTACTGACGCTCACCTGTCTTTCTCTTTCTAATAGAAAGGTCATCGACCTTCCCTGCGTTACAGACCGATTAGAGGAATCCATTCCGACTCGACACTTCGTTCCGAAGAGTTCCGGCTATCCAGGGTTTTCTTCCTCAGCAGGGTTTCCCTGGGGGTTCCGCTTCCCTCCTCACTGAGATTACCTGCAGGGAGAGAGGGAGCGGGGCATCCACGGGAGATTTTCCAATATCTGCCTGTTGCCTCGATTGTGAACCGCAGTTGCCCAGGTTAGTGAACTCAATTATTGAATACTATACAAGTCGCCAGAGTTGACATAGCTGCTGTAAGGCAACGCACAGTCTCATGTCTCCAATTCAAAGGAGGTAGGGGGGCAGAATCTCCTGCGGATGTATACATCTGCTCCTCTACATTAGTGCTGTGGGGAAGTCCCCTCTTTTGACATAAGGCACACAGGACATCAATCAGCCACACACCTCTACTAAACCAGAAGGGATTTGAACAATTTGGAACAGAAGTAAATTATAAACCTCCTTGTCCAATTTTGGTAACGTGAACAGAACGGAAGGCTTATCTCTACAAGTTTGTGGATCATTAGTTAGTTGAAACACAGCGAAAATGCAATTATTGCCCAATGATAAAAGGTACTGTCCAGTCAAGGTTGTATAAAAATATCTACTTAATTATGAATACACAGACAGTTCTAGCACACTACAAAATACAGCCCACCCTGTGAAAGGAAAAGACAGTTTCACAAAGGAAAGGGAAGCATTCTGGATACTGACAGGAGGGTAGCCGGTAGAAGCAGGCCTCGCCCCTGCTATCCACATAAGACCACACCATATACACGTCACTCATTCCCATACACACCCAGATTTCTAATTCTTTGTTAGCCCCTTGATATTTATCATGAGAACATCTGTGAGCACTGCAAGTCAACTCGTGATGGTGATACCTGAGAACATCTGTGATCACTGAAAGTCAACTCGTGATCGCGCTACCTGTTCTCCTGCTACTAACTACCCAGTTGGCTGAATCTAACTGTTTGTTGGTCAAGGCAAAGGCAGGTCACCTAATCATCTCTTCTTGATCTCTAAATTTTTATCTATTTCGAACAAATGTACCCAGTAGTTGAATGTTCATTCATCTCATTGCCATTACCATTGACTTGTGTTTAAGTTGTTCTGTTCTCGATATATAGCAATTGTCATCAGTGTAAATTGGGATAGAATTGCATTCTTCACGGACTATGTCTATAAGCATGTTTCCTTTTGATGCATGAGAGTACATTAAATGGACGAGTAACACGTTACGAATTGCATCACATCAATCAATTCTGTATGAAAGTTATCCTAGTGTATAGTTGACTACGCTACACAAGATTTGCTTCTTTGACAAAAACAAACATTGCTTAGAAAAATGTATGATATAATTCCATCTTTCTCACACATTCATGTAAAATAATGTTTTAACGATGTGGACTTTTTTTTTACAGATTTTTCAACAATGCCTGCATGTATGGTTTATGGTTTCCGTTCTAAGACACATACAAAACCCAAGGCGCAATAATGCATATATTCCCGAGGAATATAGATCTAATAGGAGAATGGGTCAGATATTGCGGATTTGCACTGGACAAGATTGAAAGTAGAGTCCAGGATGTCTTGGGGGATTTAAGGGGTGATCGATTCCGCATAAGCAGCATGCACTTTACCCCGAATATGAACAACCAATGGCAGTACACAAAGAAGCATTGACTCAGAACGTCTCGTGAATTGCTTCCAAATGTTATTCCAACTCTATTCATGCACACGCTGCCCCAGGTGAGTCACAGTTAATGAATTAGCTGTAGGCCTTGGGGTAATGAACAGGTAACTACATGAACGTATTGGTGCTTTCGGTGTTAATGTTTCTTACTAAACTTTGCATATTTACCAGATTGTATTGCATTATAACTATACCCACAAGACATGCAAGACATCTGTCCCTGGTTTTAGGAGCATCATAGAAAATGATTTATGAACACAGAAAACTATGCTATAGTGCCCTTCGAAATAAGCATAATCTTTTCGTAGTCAGTTGCTTCACATGTCAATTATTTTAGGTGAGCATATTGACTGAAGCACAGACTATCAGTAGTGATGACATCACTGACACGTCCAGTATACCAATGGTGAGCCACACAGACTTGCTGAAGTTCATATTCTTGAGAGTTGGATCTTCCCACATATCTAATTCGTATCTAATTTTCCCTTTACCACTTCATGACAATGCCCTGAAAGTGAAGGAGCAAGATTCTGCATCCATTTCTTTTCCGGAGTCAACAACAACTTTGAGCTCCTATCAGGTAGTTTTGTTTTGCTTTTCAATTACGCAAATGTATTATGTATGGAATTTTACATGATATGAAATAGTTTACACATCCTGTCATTTGTTTACATAATAGTTTAATTTGTGGGTTTCTATTTATATATAACATTGTCTGCATCCTATTGTCTCTGTTCAATTTCACTGCTTTCATCTATACTAAAACAAGTACTGTGTTACAGGGGGATGCTGGTACTTCGACTACAATTACATCATCCTTTGATGTTGGTCCAGAGTATGAGGTATGCATACTGACTCTTCCCTTGAATGAAAGAAAGAAAATCGTACATCGGATTATACAGTGACATTCAAATAGACGTGCAGTGTTTCAAACTCTTATCTTTTCAGTTCTAATATTACAATTTCTACCCTAATGCAGAATTCAATGCTAAATTCTCGAGTGCAACATTACAATCAGTAGGTTTTGCACAGTGATCTCTGATCGAGTGCACTTGCCATCAATCTGGTGAAATTTGAAATGTCTATTTTGACTAAATGACGTACACTGTTTACAAGGGTATGTATGTAAGTGATGTGTGCGATGAAAGACTTTGAGTTCAAATATGATTGACTTTTGTTTTTTTAATGAATATTCTATTCAAGGAAAGTATACAAAATTGGGAATTAGAAGAGGAGGCAAATGGATCAGAGGTGGTGGACCAGCTTGCTGGTGCGGTCGTTACAGTGAAGAGCATGGGTTTCACAGAAAATCAAGAAAACAAGGGTAACTTACAAACAATTTTGTTTACTAAAAGTGTTTTGGCCTGGTGTTGTCTTCATAACATGTTTTTTTTATCTAAAGTGCTATATACTGTATGTTGTATTTACATTGAACATGTGTTTACAACCCATCTCCTAGAGGCCCAGAAGAAAAAGAAGTATGAAGACACAGACAACAAATGAAACCAAAGATCCTGCTTGCCAAACAGACTTCACCATGGAGCAACTATTATTTGAGGCGGAGCGTGGTCCAGTCAATAAGCAGACTCAAGATGCTTATGCCCAATGCCCAGAAAATGAATTGAATGTGACTGGCGAAGCAAGTAAAGTGTCTTTGGACCATTACTACAGTATGAGAACTCAACACGATGAAGAAGAAACTGAATATAAGGAAGATGCTTTTGAATTACTCAGTGACCACTTCACACAATCTAAACCCGCAAAAAAAGGGCCACCCAATAAAAAATCGACATTGATGGTTTCTCCAATTCGTGTGCAAATAAAACAAGCTGAAATTACAGAGACTGAAGCCTCAACGGAGTTGACTGCGGAATTTGCCAAAGATCTCGATTAGAGTGTGTCATGTTCAGCCAATATGTCCACCACAGTTGAGTCACAAACCACATTCCTGCAGGACGATAGTCTAATAAAAGAGCATAAATGCATTGTATTCGACAGCTGCCTGGTAGAGATTATACTGAAGCTGAAATGTGTCCATCCAGTGAGGGGGTTAGTATGCGGGCAGCCATTGGTAAATGTGACTCATGTATTACAAGGCACTAACCTGAAAATCCAAGTCACCTGTGGCCAGCTCCATGCTACATTTTCATGGGCTGCTCAACCGATGCTGGCCAAAGTGCCAGCTGGAAATATACTGTGTGCAGCAGCTTTACTTTTCAGTGGCTCTACTTTAAGTAAGTTGTCCAGTTTCTGTCAATTTGTGGGTCTCCAGTTCCTTTCTAAAACGCAGTACTACAAATATCAATTAGAATATTTATTCCCTGCTATTAGTGAAGCTTGGAAAATTGAACAAATGTCAGTTGAAAGGACATTCTCTGACAAACGGTTCTGGCTGGCTGGCGATGTGTGACAGTGTGTCAGCCCCAGATTTTTAGCAAAGTACTGCACATACCACTTTCAGGACATGGAAACTAAAGAAATAGTGAGTTCTATGGCCGTGCAGGGGTCCCAATGTAAATCCTCAGTGGCCATGGAGAAACATGGTTTTATACAATCCCTGGAAGATCTCCAATCGAGGGGAATGCAAATGGACCTCATAGCCACCAACAGACATGTTTCAATAGCCAAGGCCATGCGAGAGCAGCTTCCAAACATTCTCCATCAATTTGATTTTATGGCACAATGCCAAATCAATCAATAAAAAAATCACAGCTGCTGGTAAAAAGAGCAGGAATGCAAGGAGAAGAAGTTGGTTCCATCTTCACCTCCACATAAAGATCGTGTTTGATCAAACTCTATAAAGAGATCTGAAGGGACATACACAATTCTGTCACACAGGAGATTTGGAGATGTTCCACAATATGTGCCTAAAGTGCAGGCCCAAGAGATTGCATTTTGGCATAGACAGGATGCAATATCGAACACTACTAGCGGTATTAGCGCATAATGAGAACGTGGGGAGAGAACAATCGAGGACTGTGGGAAACTTTGGGATGCTTCGTTACACAATAGCCTTTACGAAAAGAAGCAGAAAATGGGTGGTCAAGCCAATATACCAGCAATGGAATTTAATTTTGTGAAAGATCTCACTCTTACTGTGTTGGACATACATACTCATGGAATCGCTCATGATTTTGTTCCTAGGACACATACATTGCCACAAAACATTGCAAACGTGCCCTGTCCACCCAAAGCAGACCTTGTGGAACAGTTCACTTCCCGGTTCAAATGATTAGCAGCTATTTATTTGTTCAACAATGTTTATATAAATTGTCCAAAGACAGCATCCAAATTGTCTTTTGAAATATATCCTCTTTGTCAATTTCTTTTTGCAAGAAGTGCCTTTTGAAGGATGCCATACAGTGCAACGCTGTGTTTTCACACTTCCCACTTTCGTCAAGCTCTTGTGGGTCCTTCACTGATCGAGGGAGGGTCAGATGGATATCAGCATGAAAGCAACTTCGGGGTTCTGCAGTTGCCTTACCAAGCACGTGTCCAAATAGCTGAATAAATACGTGTCCCACAAAGGAATGAGACCTTGGCTAGGTAAGAAACTTGGCATGCAAGGACTACTGACTGTAAGCAAAACAACGCATGAAAGGGGGTTGTTTGTGAGATATAGGTGCATTCTGACCTATATTTTTATGGGTGCATATATTAGGGGTCATTACTATTGGATGCCTTATCAGAGGCGCCAATCAGAGGCGACAATTTTTGATTTGCGTCCTTTGGAGTCTTACGATTTCAAATGCAGAGAGGATATTGATATTGATATTGATATTTTATTTCTATCGCGCTCATACACAAGTGTTTCAGAGCACGACAAGGCAATGGAGGGGAACAAGGGAGAACAAAAACAACGATCTTACTAGGCACAGTGACATTGAGAACGCGCAAGTGCAGGGTAGAGGGGGAAGGGGGAGAAGTGCATGGAAGGGGGAACAAAAGGAGAGTGCGGAGCGAGAAGGAAAAAAACCAAAATAATAATACAATAATAAATAAAAAGGTAACAAACAATGGGAATGCAGCCAGCAAGTGGCAAGTGCTGGGTTTATGGCATCAGGCCGGGTAGGTCTGAAAGTGCAGGAAGAAAAGGGGAGGGCTGTATGGGTACAGATACAGACCACAGTGCAAGGGATGGCCCGAAGGCAGTGGGTGAGGGTGGTAAAATGAGCAGGAACCTGGGCCCGGAGGACAGAGGGTGGCCAGGTGCCTGGTGCAGAGGGAGAGTAGAATTAGCAGGGGAGAGGAGAGGAGAAGGAAGAAGCAAAGAGGAAGGTTTTGAGGTGCTTCTGGAACCGGAGATGGTTCTCCTCAAGTTTTAGAGTGGCAGGGAGGCTGTTCCAGAGGGAGGCCCCAGCCGAAGACAGAGATCTACCCCCATCTCGTTTCTTTGAGAAACGACTGACCCTGAGGGAGTTAGAGGTAGAGGAGCGCAGTGCTCGAGATGAGAGGTATTTGCAGAGGGATAGCTGAAGACATGTTGGACCCAGGCCCCAGAAAGCCTTGTGGACAATGCAGAGGGTTTTGAATTTAATCCTTGCATCCACTGGGAGCCAATGGAGAGATTTCAGAGCTGGAGAGATACGATCCCAGGGCTTGAGGCCAAGGACAAGTTTCGCAGTCCTGTTCTGGATAAGTTGGAAAGGGCGGAGAGTAGAGGCAGGTAGATTAAGAAAGAGGCTGTTGCAATAGTCCAACTTAGAGAGAACCAGAGCTTGGGAGACAGTGAGCCTCTGGGGGAATGAGAGGAAAGGAAGAATACCTCTGAAGAGGTGCAGTAGGAAGTTTGACTTTTTTGATACATCAGCGATGTGGGTGCAGAAGGAGAGTGTGGAATCAAAGGTGACACCAAGGTTCTTGGCCTCGTAGGTGGGGATAGGAGGAGGGCCAAGGGAGGCCGGCCAGAGAGTGAGGGGAAAGGAAGGTGATGGTGTGCCAATGAGGAGGATCTCTGTCTTGCTGGCATTAAGACAAAGATCGTTGGCAGCACACCAATCTTGAATGGCAGTTAGGCAATCAGTGATGAGAGAGGTGGAGGAGGTGGCCGAGGGCAGCCTGAAAATGAGTTGAGCATAGCACTGGAAGTTTGAGTAGAAAATGGCAATACAGCAGGCGAGAGTTGCCAGGTATTGGTTGAAAAGCCAGGGTGAGAGGTTAGACCCCTGGGGAACACCACAGGTGGAGAGGAAGATAGATGATAGGAAGAACCCAAGTTGGACCTAGTTGGGTTGATCAGAGAGGAAAGAGGTCAGCCAGGCCAGAGCCTGATCAGTGATGCGTAAGTTATCCCAGAGACAGTTGAGCAGGATGGTATGGTTGACCGTGTCATAGGCAGAGGAGAGATCAAGTAGGATGAGAACAGAGGGAATGCTAGAGTCAAGGTTGGGAAGCAGATCTTCACGGATTTTCAGGAGAGCAGTTTCTGTGCTTCTGCCAGATCATAAGCCAGACTGATGGTTGTGGAGACAGCCAACAGAATCAGAATGAAGGTTTAGCTGAGAGATTGCCAGCTTTTCATGGAGTTTGCCCAAGAAGGGGGTAATGGAAATTGGGCGATAGTTGGCCGGACAAGGGGGATCCGATGTGGGTTTCTTGAGGAGAGGATACACAAGGGAGTGCTTAAGAGGGGAGGGGAAGGATCCTGAGGCAAAGGAGTGGTTGCAGAAGTCGGCAAGGGCCGGAGCAAGGGTATCAATGTGGTCCTTCAGAGTTTCAGAGGAACAGGGATGAACCTGTTTAGACAAGGCTTTCATAGATCGGACTTGTCTAGCGACCTCATCAGGGAGAAGAGAGGAAAGGAAGAGAAGGAGGGTGGGGCGGTGGCTGGAGGAGGGTGAGTGAGTACCGACGGAGAGGGGGGAGGAGAGGGAGTGGAGGAGAGTGTGGACAGGATGTCCTGGGTTTTCAGATAAAGTGTGAGGCCAGGGCATTGCAAAGAGCCTGAGAGGAAAAGGGAGGGGTACTAACAGCAGCAGGGTTGGCCAGCTCCTTACAAATTTTAAAGAGTTCGGCCGAGCTGTTAGATGCCGCAGAGACATGGGCTTGAATGTGGACTCTCTTCTTAGTACGGACAGAGAGACGGTATTGCCTTTGGAGCAGGCAACAGGCCAGTTTGTCAGAGGATGAGCAGGAATCCCTCCATTTTCTCTCAGCCGCCCTACACCTACGTTTAAGTGTTGCTAGGTCGGACTCATGCCAGGAATTGCACTTGGCTTTGGAATTCAGGCGGATGCTCATGACAGGGGCAAGAGCATCAAGAGTATCAGAAATAGAAGAATAGAGAGAAGACAGGACTGTGTCAGGGTGTGAGTCAGCCAGAGGAAGAGAGGGTGGGGAGAAGGTGGAAGCAAAAGTCTCGACTGACATATGCTTCATGGGCCGGATGTCCAGGAAGGTAGGTGGCAGTGTTGGGGTAGGCTTGGCTTGGGGGGAAGAGAGAGAGAGATGAGAGGTGAGGAGGTAGTGGCCAATCCAGGAGAGGGGAGTGGAGAGAGGAATAGATAGGGGAGGCTAGAGGAAATCAAGACATCAAGTCTGTGCCCTGCAGAGTGTGTTGGGCCAGAGGGGATGATAGACAGGGAGAGGGAATCACAGAGATCGCGAAAGAGCAAAGTTGAGGGACAGGGAGAATCAAGGTGAATGTTGAGGTCACCAAGGAGAAGGAGTTGAGTGGCTGAGGCCAGGAGTGAGGAGGAGAGGTCAGCCCACTCAGAGAGAAAAGAGGTGATTTGACCAGGGGCCCGTTAGAGAGTGGCAACAGTAAGAGAATGGATAGGAGAGATTGAGAGCCTGCAGGCGAGGCATTCGAAAGAGGAGTAGATCTGAGTGGGAATTATAGTGGCAGGAATCCACTCAGGAAAGATCAAGGCTACACCCCCTCCAAGGCGAGTGGATCTGGGTGGGGGGAGGATCTAGTAGCCATCAGGTAGGAGAGTGTCAAAGCTCATGACAGAGCTGGTCGTGAACCATGTCTCTGTAAGACCGAGGACATCAAGGTCAAGTTCTTGAAGGAGGTGGCAGATGTCAGAGGAGTGTTTGACAGCAGAGCGAGAGTTGAGAGTGGCAAGATGAAGAAGGTTGCCGGCCTTAAAGACCTTCCGGGGAGGTGTACAAATCAGTGGTACACCCTGCGGAGTTGTGGAAGTAGCCAGAAGATGGGCAGAGGAGGGAAGAGTGGGCAAGGTAGCCAAGGAATGAGAGGAGGGGACACCTGGAGAAGAAAGGAAGTTGATGAGGCGAGGGAAACGCCTATCGAAGAGGAGGAGATTGGCCTGGGTGTGAAAACCAAATCAAAATATCGAGGCTGAGTACCCCAAAAGGAAATACACCGAACACGGGTTACAAAGGAACATACAAAGTACTTTAATTTATACTGAATTCAGTTACAAAGAACAGAAAAAAATCTGATAGCTATCGGCCCTCAGTGCAACACAACTAACTCCAGCTTGGCTCAGTGTGTTCAGTGAGAGACGCTGTACATTAGAATTCATTGCTCTTTTATACTGATGTCCAACCCTACTTCGGGTTAATATTCCTGTAATACATCACTGATCTAGGGTTCATGCCGAGTTCGCATATCCACATGTAACTGGTTTGCTTTTAACACATGTATCACCAAGCCTACACGGCAACTGTGTATTCTGGGATTTCTCATGAAGGTCTTCGCAAACATTAATACAATGTAGTTAAACAAGTGTTCTACGTTCAGTATTTGAATACATTGTTCTTAACATATGTTCGCGGATTAGTTTCATTGCACGAGTAATCCTTTACACACAGGTCAGCAAAGGACAAGGGGCCTCAATACAAGTACTCCGGTCCGGAATTAACACTGCCGGTAAAACCATACCGGCACCGTTTCCATGTCCGCCCAATCATGACCCGCGGCCCCGTTACCGTCAACACGAAACACCGTGAGCATCACAACTAGCGTGGACACGGAAATACCGGCAAAAAAATGGCATAAATACCGTGATCACGGTGGCCGAATCGCCGCCACCGCGAACATGGCGTTATACACTGCCTGCTGAACTGAATCAGGGCACAGGTGCACCAAATCAGCCCAGCTGGACCTAGCAGGCCACTGGGAGCCTACAAAAGGGCCACACCCAGCCCAACACAACACAGAACCATGCAGGCAGCAGGTCTAGTAGCACTGGGACTGGGCCTACTCAACCAATAGGCAGCACTGCACATGGTGGCAGTAATGGCGCAGAGGAGGAGGTGTAGGCGCAGGAGGCGCAACCAGCCAACCCTGCAGCTATGGCAAACCCCATTGCCCAGCCAGCCCGACCCCGCCGCCAGCCAGCAATACCACGCATCAGGGCCTCACCCTGGAACCTCACCCCAGGACAGATCCACACACTGTACCGGCTGGACCTTGCAACAATCCTGCACATCACCGCCATGATTGAGGACAACATCAGCAGCCTAATTGACACCCCCACCGCCATCCCCCCCCTCTTGAAGGTTGTCTCAGTACTGCATTTCCTTGGCACTGGCACCTATCAACACACGGTTGGTGAGCTGCACGGCATATCACAACCCTGTTTCTCCAAAATCCTTGTACAGGTACTGGATGCCCTGTTGCTCCATGTGTCGGAACACATAGCCCTACCCCGCACCCTCCCCGAGGTCATTGCCACCAAGTTGGCCTTCCATGCCATAGCAGGCATGCCAAATTGCATAGGCGCAGTTGACTGCACCCACGTTGAGCTGACAGTACCACGTTCAATTGAGGCGGTGTTCCACAATAGAAAACAGTATCACTCTTTGAATGTCCAGATGGTTTGTGATGCCATGCAACTGATTACACACTGCTGCGCACGTTTCCCAGGCTCATCACATGACTCAATGGTACTGCGGAATTCCACGTTGCCACGGTACATGGAACGCTATGCCGGACAAAGCACATGGCTATTGGGTGAGTACAGCTGACGATGCTACAACCCTGTCGAAGTGGTGTGCCGCTGTGACCGCACATGCATCACTCCCCTTCCATCTACCAAATACACAGTGGATGACAAACATCATGAAGGAAGACATGACAGGGCACCACAATGTGCCCGTGCACACGCTGGCACAGCCAATCCCGTCACTGTCCCATGAACCTTGTGCCACTGCAGACACCCACCCTCAATTGAAACACTGCCCCAAAAGGCACGAGAGGCGTGTAAATGAGACGACGTGTATTTACTACTTCCGTACAGTGGAGTCACTCTGCCATGTGTGGACAGCACTGCACCGTGACATGCACACAATCAAATGACACCCGCAAGGCACAGTAAACATGCAAGTTAATGTGTAGGCCCATATCCAGTTAGCGACATACATCGTGATGCCCAAAACATACCTCCATACACTGCATGGCACATATGCATGAATGAACAATGATACAAGATAGCACAGCAGCAGATTAAGACATGATACCACAAACACTGACATGTCCCCCCATCTACATCCCATGTAGGTGATGCTGGATATGCACTCACGCCATGGATGATGACACCTGTACGGAGACCAAGCAACAGGCATGAAGAGGCATACAATAGGGCACATATCCGCACACGTGGAATGATCGAGAGGACATTTGGACTGCTGAAGGCCCGTTTCCACTGTCTGAGCAGATCTGGCGGATCACTGCTGTACAGCCCAGTGAAGACGGGTAAAATCACGCTCGTATGTGCCATGCTGCACAATATATGCCTGCGCAGGAACATCCCAATGCCCCCAGATGCAGATGAAGAAGATAAGGATGGAGATGGGGATGGGGATGGAGATGAGGATGAGGATGGGGACGGGGATGGGATGGCACCACCTCCCCCTGGGGGTCCACATGATGGCCAGAGAGCACGGGATGCCCTGATTCGCATTTACTTTTGAGTCACAGCACATTCACAGAAATGCACGAACACGGTGACGACAATGAATTAATAGTTGCACTGCAAAATAAATGATCAATGTCCACACATGTATGTCTTGATTGGAAATGGTGATGTATTGATGTAATAACAACAGGGAAGGAGGTGCATTGGTTAGGGAAGCTGTACACCCGGGGCCACCCACCACCCGAACGTGCCCACCCCCACCAACACCCCATTGTTCAAACCCCCAAAACTACCTACCCCACCACCCAAACGTGCCCACCCCCATCCAGGCCCCATTGTTCAAACCCCCAAAACTACCTACCCCACCACCCAAACGTGCCCACCCCCATCCAGGCCCCATTGTTCAAACCCCCAAAACTACCTACCCCACCACCCAAACGTGCCCACCCCTCTCACACCCTTGTAGTCCACATGTGTCCTGCACTGCCCCACACACATGCCATCACTTCCGTGTGCGCTTCTGTGCCTGTGCAACCTTGCCCGAGGGACCCGTTAGCCTACTCGAGCGCCTCCTTGGACTGGCAGTAGTGGAGCTGGATAGGGTGGTTGTGTTTGATTGCGCAGAATCTGGGATTGAGGGAATCTGTGCCAGATTTGCCTGTTGGCCAACCAACATGGCCTCTACAAGCCTGGAGGTGTGGTCGTTGCCCTCCCGCACATGGCAAGCAAGGGTTACTATAGTGCTCGCAAAGCGTCCGATGGACCTCGACAGGCGACACAGAGGCGCTGTAGCTCTCCCTCTGCAGCCTGGATTCCTCTAGCTGCCTCTCCACCAGCTGGGTGAGGGTAGCCTGCTGCTCCTCCATCCGCTGCATGCGGGCATTCAGTTCGGCCATGGATGGGGTGGGCGACCTCCGGGACTCCCCAGTGATGTGGGGCTGAACTCCAGCTCATGGAAGGAGCCCAGGTCTTCCAATGTGGGCATCTCCCCCTGTGGCCCCGTTTCCGAGTGCTCTTGCGGGGCACTGTTATCACTGCAGGCCGCCCCCTCTGCAGTGCTGCTGCCTTCGGTGTTGTGTTGGGTGGCCATGATAGGTTCCCGTGGCACCTGTCTAGACTCAGGCAGTGTGGAGACGGTGGGGATGTCGGTGGTGGTGGTGGGCCGCACATCTGTAGTGGCTGGTAATGTGGCCAGAGGTGCAGAACTGCCAGCAGCAGCCTCCTGTGTGGTGGCGGTGGCTTGTGTACTTGCCGGTACAGATTGGCTGGCCTGTTGTGCAGTATATCTGTCACTTGAAATGGCTGTGGGGACACAAAGGGCATGCAATTAGTGTTGTTGTGGTGGCAGATGGGTGCATCACATGCGTCATTAAGATTGTACATTGAATAGTGTTAGTCACATGCATCTGAATGCTGGTGTATGCATTCTGTGATATTGGTTGCCATGCGGATCATGATGGGTCCTTTGGCCCACACATGCACTGGCTGGGGGGGGGTTGTTAATGGGTCCTTTGGCCCACACATCCACTGCCTGGGGGGGGGTTGTTAATGGGTCCTTTGGCCCACACATGCACTGCCTGGGGGGGGCGTTGTTAATGGGTCCTTTGGCCCACACATGCACTGCCTGGGGGGGGTTGTTAATGGGTCCTTTGGCCCACACATGCACTGCCTGGGGGGGGGGTTGTTAATGGGTCCTTGGCCCACACATGTACTGCCTAGGGGGGGGGGGGTTGTTAATGGGTCTTTTAGCCCACACATGCACTGCCTGGGGGGGGGGGGTTGTTAATGGGTCCTTTGGCCCACACATGCACTGCCTGGGGGGGGGGGGTTGTTAATGGGTCCTTTGGCCCACACATGCACTGCCTGGAGGGGGGGTTGTTAATGGGTCCTTTGGCCCACACATGCACTACCTGGGGGGGGGATTGTTAATGGGTCCTTTGGCCCACACATGCACTGCCTGGGGGGGGGGGTTGTTAATGGGTCCTTGGCCCACACATGCAATGCCTAGGGGGGGGGTTGTTAATGGGTCTTTTAGCCCACACATGCACTGCCTGGGGGGGGTTGTTAATGGGTCCTTTGGCCCACACATGCACTGCCTGGGGGGAGGGGGGGGTTGTTAATGGGTCCTTTGGCACACACATGCACTGCCTGGGGGGGGGGGGTTGTTAATGGGTCCTTTGGCCCAGTACTCACAACTGCATATTTTCATGTGGCATTCATGTTTGGGCACTTACCGGCATCTGCAGGTGGGCTCACTCCTGCCTCAGCCTCCCCGATCCCATGGATTCCCTCTAAGTGGAAGACGCTGCTGCAACGCTCCTCCCATGCTTGCAGCCTCAGTGGGGAAGGGGGTCCTCTGCCTGTCCCACTGCTGCGTTGGCGGTGCGTGGAAATGAGGTTGCGTACCCTCAGCCTCAGGTCGTCCCACTGCTTGTGGCAGTCCTTCACGCTCCTCGCTGTCACGCCCACAGCGGTGCACTTGCGTGCAGCTTCGGCCCACACCTCCTTCCTCCGCTGCTGTGTGGCACGCCGTTGGTCGGCGCTGAACAGCATCTCCGCATTGTCCACAATGTGCTCCACCAAGACGGTTAGCTCCGCCTCGCTGAAGCGCTGTTTGCGCTGCCTCTGAGCAGGAATCCTGGCAGACATGCTGGTGGTCCCTTTTGGCTTCTCAGAGTTAGGATTGTGCTTGTGCTGGCTCTGGATGGCAATGGAGTGTGCTTTTATATGATGGCCGCCTCTCTGTTTACTGTTTTGGCGATCATGGTATTTCCGGTTCCGTGTCCGTGGCGGCGGAGGCGGACACGGGTTTTGCGGCACTTGTGGCTGCGTTATTTCCATTTCCGTGGGGTTTTCCGTGACGGCGGTAACAACGTTTCCAAGTCCGTGTGGTGCGCGCGTCCGACAGCGTGTAATCGGACAGTTTTTCCGCAACCTTGCGGACACGGAAACGTTTTTACCGCCGTCACGGATTTTGCACGGTCCCGGACTGGCAGGTTGTAATGAGGCCCAAGGTCTCAGTTCACGGCCTCAACAAGTGGCCTGCAGGCAATTTACATATTAACTGCATGCAGATGTCAATACGGCCATGTTGTATTTCAGAATGACATCGTCCACCATTTTAACTCACAGGGTGACTATACAAAGCAAACCTAAAATGCCGGATTGACCTAAAATGGCGGCTTACATTGATTTTTAAGGTCAGGACCTTGCAACATGGATTTCTTCGCAAGTGACTTACAAGCAGCTTGGCGTAGGCCAATATACATATATTCATTGCAATAGGAGGCACAATATAATTTCTCATTTGACATGGGGACCTTGGACCATGACAGTGGCCCTCATTACGACCCTGGCGGAAAGTGACAGACCGAACCGCCACAGCGTAAATAGCGTTTCCGCCATTGCACGATGGAGCAAAGTGCGGCCCATTCCGACCCATCGGGCACGAGCACCACGGCATGGCGGAAGTGCAAAGTCTGCGATGGCGGAAATGACCCCAAAACGGCCCACACCGCCGCCGTACTGCGCCCTAGGTGCAATACCGCCACCCATTTTAGCGGACACCGCAGTGAGCGCCAACCGGAAAGTACCGTGACCGGAAATATACGGAAACGGAAGTAAAAACATGGGCCCGGAACGGGAAACATCCCGCCGTACACCCATAAAACCACAAAATCCACACAACCACTAAAAACACTACCCTGAGACACACCCCAACCCGTCATCCACCCTAGCGAAACCAAGAAAAATGGGAAAAGTAGCGAAGAAAGCGTGCGACCGCAAGCGGCAGGTCCACTTCTCCCGTGAGGAACTCACCGTGCTAACAGAGACCCTCCAGGAGAATGCCGCCGCCGTCTTCTCCACGCAAATGACCAGGACGGCACTTGCGAACAAGAAGGCCATATGGGCTCTGGTGGCACAGCGGGTAAGTGCGGTGGGGACCGCACCCCGCACCCCACAGCAATGCAGAAAGCGATGGGACGACCTGCGGATACGCGTCCGGAGCATACTTTCTGCCAACCGCAACATTGCCACAGCCACCGGGGGAGGATCGGAATCACCCATCAAGTTGACCCCCTGGGAAGAAATCTGTGCCTCCACCATTGGAATGGAGAGTATAGAGGGAGTCGGAGGGATGGAGAAAGGAGTGCAGACATCCGAAGAATCAGGTAGGTGGCCCAAATAAAACAATGCCAAATCCACAATGTCCAATCATGTGAAGTACCATGTGTCCACATAGTGCAACAGAAACACATGGCCAGGAGGACGTCCACACACATTGGCCTGATAGCGCACTTCAAAACACACAATAAATACATAAATAATTAAAAACCCCAAAAACACCCACTACACGTGCAGCAGGCACACCCTAACTGCAGGCTGCCAAACAACTGCACCCTCACTCCACACACAAATGAAACCACCTCCAAGGCCCCGACCCAAATCACCCTCAGGAACCACCCCAATGCATGTGATACAATGCCATTCCAATTCCCACAGACCCATTAATAACCCTCGCCCTCCTTTACTCCACCACAGGGTCCGATCCAAACGACGAGCTTCAGGACACCCCTACCAGCACACCTGCAAAGAGGGCCAAGACCAACGGCCAAAGACCCTCCACCTCAGCTGCACGCATCAAGACACGGCAGCAGCACAAATCAGGTGGCAGCACAGAGGAGGGAACATCAACAGGCACCCCAGCAGCCAGCATGCCCACAACAGCAGCACCACAGGTCCCCCCAATGGATGCCACAGAAGGCACTGCCTCTGGTGGCAGCAGCACCATAGGTGACACCCCATTGATGGCAGCATGCTCCGACACAGAAGACGGGGATGTCGAAGTCAGATCCATCCATGACCTGTCCCAATCCCCCTGTCTGTCCCATCCCGTACAACATGAGGATACCACGCAGGGGCACCCACAAGACGACGACTGGCCATCCCCCACAAGCCCTGTGGCAGGGCAACATGAGGCGAACAGCCCCTCTGTGACACCACCGCAAATGGCCATGGCCCAGCAGAGGCAACAGTCCCTCGACCAGTTAATCGTGCAACAGCAGCAACTGGCCACGCTCCTCAAGGACCATGCCGATGAATGTGGGGGCACTAAGGCAGACATAGAAACATCAACTGAGACACTTAGGGCAGAAATGGAGAGAAGTACAGAGAGCCTGAGAGTCCAAATGGAGAGAAGCACCGAGAGCCTGAGGGGGGAACTGCATGCGACGTCCAAAGACGTATGTGCCGAACTTGCCGCAGTGCGCCGTGTGCTCACTGAGCTCTCACAAACCCTTAGGGACATGCATGGACGTGAGCAGGCAGAGACATCATCCGTTGCAAGTTCCGTCCAGGGCAGCCCCCAACGTAGATCTGGGAGGAACCTGCGCTCCACAGGCAGGGGTGCCCCTGATACCCGCAGAGGGGGCTTGCAATAGCGACAGCCCACTGACAATGAGCATCTTTGGACACTGGTGTTCGGGGGGGAGGTAGGAGGGTGGAGGGGGGGTGTTGGGCTTTCTTGGGTGGCGGGTCGATGGGGTGTGTAATATAATTTCACATATGCTATAAACATTACATAATCATCCAATGAGATGTGTGGACATTGATCTTTGTGTACGAGGCCTTTAGAGGCGTACAGTCCATATGGTGCATGTTCCAGACACACACAGTGCCACAAGTCCCGTGTCCATGTATCAGCCACCAGGCGTGAGTGCTAGAAGCATGAATCTATGATATTCTGATGAATTTCACGGGCCTCCTGTGCCTCGCGGACTCCTTGAGGTGCTGCCACATCCCCACCCTCATCATGACCATCTTCAGGTGCTTGCAGTTCTGCGTCAGGGGGCATGGGCGCATTTCTACGTACGCACATGTTGTGTAGCATGACACATGCCATGACCATCTTTGCAACCTTCTCATGGCGGTACAGGAGTGCCCCGCCAGACCTGCTGAGGCAGCGGAAACGAGTCTTCAGTAGGCCGAATGCCTGTTCTATGACT
Organism: Ambystoma mexicanum; assembly: GCF_040938575.1. Lineage (NCBI taxonomy): Eukaryota > Metazoa > Chordata > Amphibia > Caudata > Ambystomatidae > Ambystoma > Ambystoma mexicanum. The sequence goes on from NC_090937.1 coordinate 1,659,529,529, forward strand.
ACACGGGTACGTGAGTGGGCATGGTTGTAGTCCTCCTCATGCTGGTCCCGTAGGTTCCGGACTGGTGTGAGGAGCCATCTCTTCAGTGGATATCCAGCATCACCTGTATGTGGACGATAAACGTATAATGTGGTATGCCATTGCTACGTACGCACACACACCCCCCCCCTTCCTGCCAGGTCATTGCCGAATCACATACCCCACATCATCATGCATGAAATGAGACTCACCGAGTAGCCAGGATCTGTTCCCTGCGTGTCGCTCCATGTAGCGTGGTATTGTAGAGTTCCTCAAGACCATAGAATCATGGGTTGATCCAGGGAATCGGGCACAACAATGTGTAATGATCCTGTTGGAGTCACACACCATTTGTACATTCAGAGAATAAAATTGTTTTCGGTTGCGGTACTGGGCCTCCATGGCATGTGGGACGACCAATTCCACATGGGTGCAGTCGATGGCACCAATGCAACCCGGTATGCCGGCAAGTGCATGGAATCCCACTTTTGTGTTGGTAATTTCCTGCTCCGAGCGTGGTAGAGAGATGTAGTCGTCTGCGTGCTGCAGGAGGGCATCGAGCACTTGCAATAGTGTCCGTGAGAACAGTGGCTGAGAAATGCCATGCAACTGTCCGACTGTGTGCTGGTAGGTGCCTGTGGCCAGGAAGTGGAGTACAGACACCACCTTCAGTAGGGGTGGGATGGCGGTTGGGCTATCTATCATGCTGACAAGGTCAGCCTGTGTCATGTCCACGATGGCGGCTATGGTGTCCCGGTCCAAACGGTAGAGGGTGTGGATCTGCTCATCAGTGAGGTTGAACGGATGTGCTCGGAGGCGTGGGATTGCGGGCTGCCTGCGTGGTGGTAGTGGCTGTGCTGGCGGCCCTTGCTGGCCCTGCCTTGCCCTCCTCCTCCTCCTGCGTCTCCTCCGTGCAGTTGGTGTTCGTCTTCTTCTTGGAGTTGGAGTACTTGCAGTGCTATCAGGTCCCCCAGGGCCAACATCGCGAGTCCTGCCGGTAGCATTTCGGAGTGGGTGTGGTTGTGGGAGGAGACTGGGTGTGCAATTTATGTGTTTTCAGGCTGTATGGCCTCCACCTGTGGTGATTCATTCCACCTGTGCAAGCTGCTCTCCCCTTTGGCCGAGCACGTCCCGCACACAACGCTGCACTTCGACGCATGGCATCTTGCTATTGCAATCATGTATTTGTACCCGATGGCCGTGTAACATTGGTTGATATGTTCATTCGGCTATGGTCCCATTGTTTCACATGCAATCTTTGCAGTCGCGAACAGACTTGTGAGGGGTCAGTGGAACGTAGTACTCGAGTGACGGTGGGCCCTCATGCATCACTGTACCGAGTTGCAACGACGGGCGGGGCGTCCCATTCGTGAGTGAAGGCAGTTGCCATTTTCACACACAGCCGCTCTAGATGGATTAATTTGTGATTTCAAGCGGCCACAGATGCCTTTTCGACGTGATGTTGCAAATGAGGAATTCGAAGGGCGGCGCTTTCGGTTATCAGCTAGCGGCAAGGAGATGCCCACAGGTCTGACTGCAAATATAACGTTCTATTGTTCAATGTCCTTGAGACAGGGGCCATGGCGAGGATGCAATGATTGATATGAATAGTTTGGGATGCGCAATAGCGACGTGGGCGATGAGGCCGGACGTTCCCAAATACATGTTACTTCACTACACTGGAATTACGGGCTGGGGCACAGTGGATTTTGCAGGCTGCATAACGCACAGACTCAATGGATATTTCTAATGTTATGTGAGTAAATATTCAGGCGTTTTTATCCCGGGATGAGGGAATGATGAATGGATGCATGGACAGATGATTTGATACAGAGTTTGCCATGTACAGGGCTTCTTGGAATCTGTCCGCCTCCCCTGCGCTATGTGATGCAGGGCTGCCATAGTGGGACCATTGTCTATCTGGCCTTGTTGAGCCCTCCCTGTCTCGACGCGCCCTCAGACACTTGTGTCCATGCACGTTACCAATCCCATCTGATGGATTCTGTTTTCACAGACGCATGCACAGGTACACTCGTGTGTGATGGTGTTTACACCTCGGTATAGATAGTTATGAGTCGCAAGTGGTTTTGGGGTGGTGATGATCCTTTGGAGTGGGCTAGCATGCATATGGCTGTGGATTTAGTGTGATCATTGAAGTGAGTTGTTCGAATGTAGTTCTGATGGCCATTCTGTTCTTTTTCTTTTCTTTTGGTTGACAGGTATCTCCACCCCTTTTGCCACTGCCATCTGTATGCCACTCCTGCAGATGGCTTTTACTCCCGACACCTGCTGCTTCGTGTTAATCAGTGGAGCAGCATTACGATCTTATGGGACGATCGCCAATGGGCCACATGCCCTTACGCAGTACTAGTGGCTCGGAGCAACATTTCGGCCTTTCAGCTGGACTAGTGCCTCCCCATTGGGACGGCCCTGCGGTTCTGTGCGCTTCCATGTTGCCTTTTCGTACGTGAATGTGGCTCTGTGTACCATGATGGAACAGGGCGTCACACAAGAAGTAGCTGGTCATTTCTTGCGGATGCAGCCCACAATGGTGAAATGTGTTTTGGAGTTCATGGCCTAATGGCTGTATGGCCTTGGTGATTTTGTTGTGCATTAAATTTCTATTCTGATATGGGCCGTGTAGCGTTCTTCTTTGCAATTGATGTGGCATATTCCTATTTGGGGAGCGATGTATTGTGAGGAGATCTGCATTGGGTTCCAGCTTCGGAGTATAGTTGCGTGGTACTGTGCTGGGCGCGTTTGCCTACGAAGCCCAGTGAGGTCAGGGATGAGGGCTGCCAATATGGCTGTTTGAATGATGTCATGCTAAGGGGCGGGGGATTAGGTTTTGTGTAACAGATGCCGGTCAGCCAGGTGGACTGGTGGAATGATGTGATTTTCGGAATGTTGCTGGTCACAGGTGCCTGTGTTTGCGTGCGTTTCTTGGTGGGGGACTGTGGTCATGTCCATTGGAATGGCTTCTGTATTCGTGCCATCTGTGCCCTGCAGCTCCCATTGCCCACTCTTGTGATTCATTTGTTCGTTGGCATGCATGGGTGACTTGTACATTTCACTGGTTGCATTGTGACTTCATTGCACCTACGGGGAGTTGTACAGGCACTCAGTTGGGCCGTTTACGGTTGATTCGCGATGCCGTACTTCTCGCCATGGCGGAATGGTACTTTCCGCCGTGCTTGATGGCGTTAGGTACATGTCCGCTAGGGTCGGAATTCGCGTACCCTTGCGCCATGGTGGTTTTTACGGTTTGGCATGGCGCGCGCGCGCGTACTTGGTGCAGTTAGCGTTGGCGTTCACTACGGTGTCGCTAATGGCATCGTACTTTGCGGTGACAGGTCATAGTCGCACCGAGCGCTATTCGATGGCGGTATTGCATTTCCGCCATCGTTTTTCGATTTCCGCAAGGGTCGTAATGAGGGCCAGTGTCATTTAGGTAGACGTTAAAGATGACTCTGGAGGAGTCAAAAGAAGCCATGAGGACTTCCCAGCACGTGCCACCATTTATGGAGTGGAGGAGACAGGACAAAGCACTGTCAGCTCTAGGAATTTACTTTGCCAACTATGCTGACGACACGCAGGTGGTTATTAAACTCACTGGTGAGTATCAAAAAGATGTTGAGCACATCAACTCAATTTTCACTGAAATCCAGAAGTGGATGGCCTTAAACTCACTAGCCCTCAACAATGCGAAAACAGAGTTGTTGATTTTAGGCACCCAGAAAAATTTGAAGAAACTAGACACAAACTACGACAACTTTCTGATTGGACAACATACAATTCCCGTATCTAAGTCAGTAAAGACCTTAGGAGTTTACTTTGACCCGCAGTTATCTTTTACCCGTCAGGCCAATTATCTCAAATCCTCGTGTCACTATTACATCCAGCTCCTATGGCAGATCCGTCCTTATCTGTCGAAAGAGAACCTTGCTCTGATTGCAGCCGCCATTGTAAACTGCAAGCTCGATTACTGCAACAGCCTTATGATCGGTACCTCCCAGGCCAACATCAAAACCTTGCAGATCATACAAAACAACGCAGCACGCGCTGTAATGGGCCTTAAGCGCAATATGCACGTCTCTGGCGCCAGGCGTAGCCTTCACTGGCTCCCTGTGAAACAGCGCTTACACCACAAAGGCCTTACTACTGTGTTTAAATGCCTTCATGGCCAAGCTCCATCCTATCTCGCTACCAGGATCAAAAAGAAACCTGTCACCCGTCTCTTGCGCTCAAGTAGCAATATTGTCTTGGTTCAGCCCCCATCTATCCTAAAAAGATTTGGGGGTATTAGCTTTAACTCCTGGGCTCCAGCTCTCTGGAATGCTCTCCCTAAATACCTCTCTAATAGTGAGTCTCTGCCTATCTTCAAAAAGAAATTGAAGACCTTCCTGTTCGATAAAGGCTAGGTCCTTTTCTGCCTTCTTAGCGTAGACCTCTCGGCATCTGAACTTAATTTCCGTTATCTCCTCCCCCTTCTGCTGGCCTTACGAGGCTTAGTTATCACCAAGTCTTCATGTCTTCTTTTTTTAGTCCTTTGTCTGTCCATTGTTTCTTTGTTGTTTCTGTCCCTTTCCTTCTTTTGTGAGCGCCCTGAGGCCTATGGGTTGGTGGCGCTATACAAGAATATAGATAGATAGATAGATAGGGAGTCCATAGATCCGGCAAAGGAACAACAAAGAGGATGTCGGTGAAGGTCTGTCTGGAATAGGCGCTGGTATAGGTATCAGCAATAGGGAGACCAGGGTTGGAGGCCAAGATATCCTTTTTAAACTTCTTCTTTCCAGACTTAGTGAGAAGGGAAGGATAGTGGATAGAGAAGCAGTTGGAATAGATAGAAGAAACAGACAGCGCCATGAGTATGAAGAGAGCAGGCGGGGGGGGAGTAAGCAAGTGCATCGGTATGGAACAGTCACTGGGCTAGCAGGATTACGTTCAATGTGCAAAGTTAACTGCAAAAATACACCCAAGTTTGACTTTCAGGATAGATGAAGGTCGTGTAATTAAGGAGTCAAGTGGGAATCAGATGGTAATGGTGAGTACAGACACGACTACAATTTGAGAGCATAACAAGGAGAGCTGAAGGAGTACCAGCAGAGTAGGTAGTACAAAGGAAGTCAGTGTCAGTGTTACCAAAATATATGACCAATCCTGATTAAGTATATGGGAGGAGAATTTGAGGTGGTGCGGGGTAGGGTTTGGGGAACAGATGCGTTCTAAGGGAACAGGTGTCATGGGTTCAGGGGACCGCAGCCTGGCAGGAGGGGGCTGGAGGTGGCATGAGTCAGTGAGCAGAGACAAATTGTGCACTAAGGTTGGAGCAGGGCTTGCTCTGACATTCTCGTACGAGCACATTTTGTTAGGGCTCGAGACTCGCTACTTGCAAAAATGATTAGCTGCATTGCCGTAAGAACAGGAGATGGGCTGAGCTGACAGGTGGTGGTGGCTGGCTTTGCGAGGCGCTGGGAGAGTGAGCAGTTCAACAGATAAAATAAGGCATTTGGAAGTAAACTAACTATAACAGTTTTCATTAAAAAAGTAAATCACTAGAAATTTCCTGTGGCATTGGTGGATGCCAGCAAACAATTTGTTTTTCAAAAATATTTCAAATGTTGCGATGGTCTGACGGGCTATTCGCTCCCATGGGAGTGGAGGTCAAAGCGTTTGAATTTTGCTTGTGAGCCATGCAAACCCACACATCCTACACAGTATAAGGTCTGATTGTTTTTCGTCCTTGGAAGAAAGGAAGGATTCGGAATGGAATGAATGAAGTGAGGTGTGTAATACCATTGAATATTAGAAAGGTTCACCATTCCAAAACTGGACAAAGGAACATGTAATTTCATTTTATGAAAATTTGTTGATCTTAATGGAGACTCTGAGTTACGCCGAGAGAATGGAAATGCCAAATATTATGTACGTTTTACTGTAGACGATTTTATAGACGAACGAGTCAAGGTTTCATTTTCTGACCGTTATTGCTGGCTTACATTGTAATGGGTTGTTGTTTGTGACATGTTGCAATGACACGCAAAAACAACCTGTGTGTACTTGTATGTCATGACCCTTGCCCCTAGCCCTCACTGGCAAGTCAGCCTTCCAGTTAGGGCCAGGTCAAAGGCCTTAAAACCTCATCCAAGACGCTCTTGGAGTCAGTCCTGGTGCCTTTGGCGCCAGGCTCATAACCATCATGAAGACCAACATTAGAATGGGACTATTTACTTGGGACTATTTAACTTGGGGGGGTTCAGTCAACATGGAGGCACACACATAGCTCAGTTACAAGGAACTGAGCTATGCGGTCTAGTCTTTTGGGTGTGGCAGGCCTGGGACTACTTTACCTGGACAACTTTGGGTCTGGTAGGCCTGGGACTATTTTACCTGGACTGCTTTACCTGAGACTATTTAAACCACACCCAAACAGCAGAACATGCTTTGTGTTATTCTGCTGTGGGCAGCGTAACGCTCCCTGTGTCCAGTTCTTTGATGCCAGTTTACCTGAAACCAAGGACCTGCAGAGAGGGAAAGAACAGTACGAAACTTACCTGGAACAGTATGCTGTCTTCAATCCATCACCGACTTCAGTTCCACTCACCTGAAGGTACGAACTCCATCATCTGGCACCGTATGCATCCTGGAAAACCATAACCCGGAAAGAGGAGAAAGAAAGAAAGCATTAGTAAGCGTTTACTCATGTTTCCTTCCGAATGAAGAAAGCCACACAATTCTTACCTGGGTAGTCATCTCCTGGTCAGTATCATTGCTGGAACATTACGGCGCTCGGCGAGGAACATCGCAATCTGCAAAGAGAGAAAAGACACAGGTTAGCAATATAAAAGGCGAAACAGCTCCGCGCATCGCACATTAATGTTACACTTCAGGCTTCCCCGCGGGCCTCCTTGCAGAATACGACTTCTTTACAAGCTCCTCTATGGACCAGATACAGGCTACCATGGAGTCTGTACAAACTTCGATGGACTCCGGGTCACCTGACATGTCTTGTACGTGGAAGATGTACGGCAAGCCACGCCCCTCTTAGGACTATAAAACCACTGTCTTCCAAGGGGCTCGTTGCTGCTAATTAGCGTTACAAGCTACACGCGGTTTCGTCCGTTTCCTCTTCGTGTCTTCCTACACGATTCCTCATCTGAACTCCTGGTTTTGACCTTTGCCTGACTTCTGGATTGCCTCGTCTCCTCCTTTATTCCTGTCATGCTCGTCTGGTTGTTTGACTTGGAACGTTACTGGATTCGGCTCCCTTCTGTCTCTTGCGGTTCTTCATTCCTGGTTGCCGCTCTGCACTCAGAACCAAATTGCTGTCTACTATTCCAGGCCATTTCTACAGCTACTCGGTATACTTGTGTGTTCAGGTACATACTTAATTGGCTATCCCCATCTCTGCTATTGTTTACATCCACGACTTGTTTGGATATTTGTCTTCTGTTGGATTCTGGGACATTGAGTGACTCTGCAGATAAACGCTTTCCTGAAACTGCACCAACCCGGTACTAGTGCGACCCTCGTGCTGTCCGGGGCTACTTCCCTATACTAACATCCCTGTTTGTTATTTTCTCCTGTAGTCTTCTGTTTCCTGGATTCATTTCCTCAATATATCCTTATTCAGGTCAGTTGTTATCAATTCTATATCTATAGTTGGGACCGATATTGAATTAGACCATTTCCACTCATTTTGTGTTATTCCTTGTAGATCATCCCGGGGAAGCTCCACTCCAATATCTATCTAGGTAGTTGCCCATTTAATTGAACTGTTCTAATCACTTGCATTAACCTCAACACTGTCTAATATCTTTGTATTCCTTTGCAGCATTGGTATTGGCGGTGTGTGTTCTCCCCGCTCTTTTATTCAATTGACACCTCTGTCTGTCCCAACTGAAACAGCAGAGAGGTACATTGTGGAAAAGAGCCCCTCTTTGAGGAAGCCTGAGTCTTGTACTCAGGGGAGCTGGGATGGAAGGCTGAATATTGATTCTTGTACCACCATTATCTCCAAGGTCACTTCTCTGCATCTTCGGCCTATTTCGGAGTGGTGAGTATACATTTCTCATCGGACAGCATCGCGCACACAGTGCTTTCGCCTACCGGTCCATGCTCATCTTCAAACTGCATGACAACTCCAAAATACCTTTCCATACCTAAAAGGAAAGAAGCAAGACATTATTATTCAAACTAAGAGGAACATAAGAACTGCATATAAAGACTGTAAAGCAGCAAACCTACGGAGTCGCAGCAGGCCTGGATTCCCACAGGGGGGGCTTGCACCAGTGAAGTAACTTGGTCGCTGCTCGCCCCCCACATCTACGCACCCCTGCCACGAGAATCCACCTGTTACAACATTAAGGTGAGGAGAGGGCCCAAGGGGGAGGAAGGAGTTGAGGCCAAGGGAGCTGGGAAAACATAAAGACAATCAGGTATTGAATCCAGCTCTCCTATATTGCAGACCCATCTTTAACCAGAGGCCTTACCAAGGGACCGGGAGAGGGTTTGAGAGTGCAAATCATCCAACCATGGCTGGGTGGCGTCCCCGTGGATACCAGGTGAGCGTAACAGAACGCAAAGCCTCTGTAACGCTCACCTGATTCCCACGGAGGCGCTGATCCCGGCTGGGCTGCTATCGTTTCTTCAATTGAGAAGCGTAGAGCTCGGACGACTCTCAGGACTGGGCTTCCTCTTATCGGATGTCTGACTTGCAGGGTAAGTTTTCTGCAGGTGGAAGAAAAAGGGTTAATCACCGTTTGATGGGGTTCCTTCTCCCACCAATCGCCAGTTTCTCCCACAGCCTAGCTTTCTACTTGTCTCGGCGAGCTCTCACCTTAGGCGTATAAATGCTGAGCTCTCCATCCTGCGTCTGGTGCAGGGGTGCGTGGATTCCAGTTACGTCACTGGATGAGTTCAGTGTTGAGGCTCAAGTCTTTTGCGGCCTTAGTTGTGGCACTGGTGCTGGGATGCCGAAGAGCAATGCCGCCATTACTGCACGAGCGGATGCCTGTAAGTATACTGTAGTCTTTAGGCTTTAAAAGATGGGCACCTCAATAATGTCCCTTTTCCTTTGTTTCAGGCCTCGGGATGATGTGGGCATAGTTTTCCGTTGCCGCTGCACGTGCCGATGCACGTAAGTATAATGTTCGTTGGCCGCTTTTAATGGCACCTCTAATAATGTCCTTTTTCTAGTTTTCAGGTGCCGGGATGCTGCGGGCTTTATATCCGTTGCCACTGCACGTGCCGATGCACGTAAGTATAATGATCGTTGGCCGCTTTTAATGGCACCTCTAATAATGTCCTTTTTCTAGTTTTCAGGTGCCGGGATGCTGCGGTTGATGCGGCCGCTTCTGCGCGTGCAAAAACTGGTAAGTTAAGATGAATGCGAATGCCTTCACCCGAACCCCTTTTTAATTATGTCCTTTGCCTTTCAGGTGCAGAGAAGCTGCCGAAGAGAAGGCCGCGGTTAGCTCCGTTGCAATCACGGATGGATCAGGTAAGCGGGCGCGGCTGCGAGCGAGTTGCACTTTTCTAACCTTATGTTTATTCTTTGCAGGTTTTGCCGGTGACTGGATTCCGGGATCTGGTAAGTATTGTTCTGTGTCTTTCTTCATCCACAGGTTGCTGCACGGAAGCTGAAGATGCCTCTGGACCTGGAATGCAGGAGCCGACTCGGTGAGCGTCCTGCTGCTGCTGCAGAATAACGCGAAGCACGTGTTTTCCATCGGGCGTGGTTTAAATAGCAGAGAAGTGCTTCCAGTGTGTGTTCTTCCACCGGTTCCACCCAGGTAAGAAAAGAGTTCCTGAATGGAGGGAATAGTTCCTCCCAGCCCTGATGGCTGGGGACTTCAACCAGACTGGATTGTTCTGGGTAAATATGCAGCATGGTCTGCCTCAGGTAAGTCCACCCAAGCATTATTACACTGTTTATCAATATGAGCCCGGCGCCTATGGCGCCGGGACTGAAACCCTTCATGAGCCTGGCGCCAAAGGCGCCAGGACACGGTCCAAAGGGCCCCTGTAGGGGTCTGCTGGGTCCGGAGTAGTGGAAGACGGGTCTGCTTCCGAGGGCGCTGGGCCAGTCCTGGCCCCTCGGGAGTAGCGCCCATGACAGCACCCCCCTTCAAGGCCCCTCCCAAACTTGTCCTCCCCGGGGGTTTTGATTTATCAGGAAAGGTTCGGTGAAATTTCTGGTCTAGACGAGGAGCATGGACGTGGTCATAGGGTTCCCATGACCTTTCCTGAGGTCCGTAGCCTTTCCAGTCGATTAGGTAGAATAGCTTCGATCTGATGATTTTAGAGTCCAAAATGTCTTTTACTTCAAATTCGGGCTCCCCATTCACTTGAATGGGCTCTGGAGGATTGGTCAATCTGGTTCCAGGTTGCATGGGTTTCAAAAGAGATACGTGAAATACAGGATGTATTCTCATATGGGTTGGCAATTCTAATTTAAAGGCCACTGGATTAATTATGGCCGTAATTGGATATGGTCCCAGGTATTTGGCGTTGAAGGTGCGAGGCCCTTTAAGCGATAAATGTTTGGTGGACAGCCAGACTTGATCCCCAACCTGGTATTGAGGGGCATTGCTTCGGTGTTGATCTGCTCCTTTTTTGTAACTCTCTTTAGCTTGTTGTAGATGTGCAGTCGCTTCCTTAAAAGCTTGGGTAATAACGGTGTGCAATTGATCCACGGCGGGTGTTCCAAGATCTTGAGGTGGATCAAGGTTGGAGGTTCGAGGATGAATCCCATACAAGATGTAGAAGGGACTCTTCCCGGTATCCGAATGAACTGAATTGTTGTAAGCATATTCAGCTATCCAAAGGATGTCCTTCCAGTTACTCTCCGACTGTTGTAGCATGCATCGTAAATATTGCTCGAGAGTCTGGTTTGTTCTCTCGGTTTGCCCGTCGGTCTGGGGATGATGGCTGGTCGAAAGTCTTACATCGATTTGAGCTAATCGACAACAGCTACGCCAAAAGTGGGAAATAAACTGGCTCCCCCTATCTGAGATTAGTACTGACGGGAAGCCGTGTAGCCGGACGATGTTTTCAAGAAATACTTTGGCTAGGACTGATGCTGAAGGTAAGCCTTTTAGCGGAATGAAGTGGGCCATTTTAGAAAACAGGTCCACAATAACAAGAGTGGTGTTGTACCCGGAACAGGAGGGTAAGTCTGTGATGAAGTCCATGGAAAGGGTATGCCAGGGACACGGTGGGATGGCTAATGGTTGCAGAAGACCAGCCGGCCTCTTCTTCTGAACCTTGTTTCGAGCCCACACACCGCAGGACATCACAAATTCCTTTATGTCTTTTCTCCACGAAGGCCACCAGAAGTGTCTCTTCACCTTTTCTGTGGTTTTGGCAATGCCAGGGTGACCCTCAATTAATGAATCATGATAGCAGGAGATTACCTGTCTTTGTAAATCGGCGTGTGGTAGGAACAATCGTCCTTGGAAATAAGGCAAGTCATTGCTTACGGTGAAATCTTTTCCTTTTTGTAACCAGTTCAGTAAGTCTCGTGAGGTTACAAGTTGTTTAGTTTGTTCTTCAATATCCTCAATGGATTGTGAAGAAATCAGACCCACGATCCTTTGTTCAGGAATTATTGGTACAGGTTCTGGATTGGCAACGTTATCTCCCATTCCAATTCGGGAAAGAGCATCCGCTTTGCCGTTCTTGTTGCCGGGGCGATAAGTGATCACGAAGTCAAATTCAGCAAAGAATAGAGCCCAGCGAAGCTGTCTGGAGGATTGAGCCTTGGCGGTTTTCAGATACTGCAGATTTCGATGATCGGTGATCACTGTGGCGGTGTGTCTGGCCCCGAGGAGATAATGCCGCCATGCCTTAAAGGCTGATTTAATCGCTAGAAGCTCTTTGTCTGTGATGGTGTAGTTGATCTCAGGCGCCGAGAACTTCCGAGACCAGAATGCCACAGGATGCAGTTGGTTAGTCTCTGGATCTCTTTGTGATAGGAATGCTCCCATTGCTAAGCTGGAGGCGTCGGTTTCAACGATGTAAGGGAGGTCCGGGCGTGGGTGTTTCAGTATTGGCGCCGAGGTGAATTTAGCCTTTAGGTCTTGGAAGGCTTGTTCTGCTTCTGTGGACCATTCAAAGCGTTTATTTTTTCTTAAGAGGGCGGTGATGGGTTGTACCACTCGTGAAAACTCTGGAATAAATCTACAGTAAAAATTGGCAAAGCCTAGCATGCTTTGAACGCCTTTCACGGAAGTAGGAGACGGCCATTTGAGGATAGCGTCTACTTTTCTCGAGTCCATGTGGACTCCTTTGGGTTTCAGAATAAATCCCAAAAATTCGACCTCAGTGACATGAAAAACACATTTTTCGAGCTTGGCAAAAAGTTTATGTTGGCGAAGTTTTTCAAGGACCGCCCTAACATGATTTCGATGGTCAGCTTCTGAAGATGAGTACACAAGAATGTCATCTATGTAGACGACAACGCATACATCAATGAGCTCTCTGAGGACATCATTCATAAAATATTGGAAGGCGGCCGGTGCATTGCATAGTCCAAAGGGCATCACTTGGTATTCAAATAGCCCATACTTAGTGCGAAAGGCCGTCTTCCATTCATCTCCTTCCTTGACCCGTACCAAGTGATAAGCTCCCCGGAGAGGGGTACCGGTTTTTTACTGTTATCTGGTTCAGAGCACGATAATCTATACAGGTTCTGAGGTCACCTTCTTTTTTTGGTACGAAGAACAGAGCCGAGGATGCAGGGGACTTCGACGGACGGATAAAGCCATTGGCCAGGTACTGGTCTAAATACTGTCGCAGATGAAGGTTCTCAGGCTCGGTAAGGGCGTAAATCCTACTGCAAGGGGGAGTTGCACCGGGTAGCAAATCTATCTGACAATCGTATGATCTGTGGGGTGGCAAGGTGTTAGCCTGTTCCTTTTGAAAAACATCTTGGAACTCTCGATACTCTAGAGGTAATTGTGGACCGTCAGCCGTTACTGACACTAGGCCAATGTTGGGTCATGGATAACAAGTTGGTGTGCACTCTGGGAACTTTATCGTCTTTGCTCGCCAATCAATCTGAGGATTGTGTTTCTCCAACCAAGGAATCCCTAGAATTACTTGGAATTGAGGAGCCTTGATCACGTCGAACACAATTACCTCCTGATGCCCGTCTTGGCCTAGTATCGTCACTTCAGTAGTGGTATGGGTCACTGGTCCGGAGGCGATTTCTGTCCCATCCACCGTGGTAATGACGTCTTTAACCACCTTTGGACAAAGAGGTAAGTTCATCCTGGAAGCCAATTCGCGGTCCACATAATTTCCAACTGCTCCGCTATCAATGTATGCCTTAATTGCATGCAAACGATCCGGTTGCTCTGGGTTTACGAGGACCATTGGCATTATGAAGTGTGAGGTCAAAGAACTGGTTTTTACGCAAGCGGGCCTCTACACTTGTCGGGCGAGGTCGTTTCCCGGCTCAGGCTTTTCAGAACTCTTATCAGAAGCTCCCACTGTCTTCTTAGGTGGTTTCACCGGGCAATCTCGAAGAAAATGTCCTGAATTTCCACAATAGAGACATAGTTGCATTTGTCGTCTCCTGTCGCGTTCTTTCTGGGTTAGGGGACCCTTTACAACCCCAATTTGCATAGGTTCGACGGCTTCAACTCCTTTGGTGTGACTTTGAGGCTTAGGAAACACTCGTGTTTCAAACCTGGATCGATCCGCCTTTCTGTTTTGTAGTCTGTGATCCAATTGGACCACCAAATCAATGTACTCTGAACAATCCTGAGGAGGATTCACTACCTGGGCAAGGACGTCTTTGAGTTCGCCACGCAAACCCCTGTGAAAAAGCGTGATTCTTTTGTCCTCAGGCCATCTGGTTTCCACGATTAGCCTATTGAATGATGCAATGTAGGCCAAAAGATCTTGATTGCCCTGTCGTAGGGAAAGGAGTTCGTTGTCCAGGGCCTGCCCATGGGAATGCCTTTCAAAAAGTCTTTCCATATTTGCCTGGAAGGTCGGGAAATCACAAAGGATCGGGTCATCCTGTGTAACCAGAGGGATCGACCAATCAGTGGCACTGCCGCTAAGATACGAAAGCACAAAGGCTACCTTAGTCTGGTCAGTCGGAAAGGCTGCAGGTCTACAAAGAAAGTGCAATCGGCATTGATTTATAAACACCGCAAACCTTTTAGGGTCACCAGAGAAGCGTTCAGGCGGTGCCAATGGCACATTTCCGGGTAGGTGGATTTGAACAGGATTGGCTGAAGCCGCTGGGATAGAGCTCCTTCCTGAATTAGGTAGCGGGGTTTGCCCCACTTGTGTCTGTAATAACTGTCTGGCAAGATCATCAGTTTGTTCTTTTGATATTATCAATTCCCTCCTAAGGGCATTCGTTTCCTGGCGGGCAGCATGAACTTCAGCTCTTAATTCCCCTAATAACTGGGCCAGTTGGTCTGTGTCGGAAGTTTCCATAGCGCCTGGGTAGGAGGTTATTGGTGGGCTTCGCGTTCTGTAACGCTCACCTGATTCCCACGGAGGCGCTGATCCCGGCTGGGCTGCTATTGTTTCTTCAATTGAGAAGCGTAGAGCTCAGACGACTCTCAGGACTGGGCTTCCTCTTATCGGATGTCTGACTTGCAGGGTAAGTTTTCTGCAGGTGGAAGAAAAAGGGTTAATCACCGTTTGATGGGGTTCCTTCTCCCACCAATCGCCAGTTTCTCCCACAGCCTAGCTTTCTACTTGTCTCGGCAAGCTCTCACCTTATGCGTATAAATGCTGAGCTCTCCATCCTGCGTCTGGTGCAGGGGTGCGTGGATTCCAGTTACGTGGATGAGTTCAGTGTTGAGGGTCAAGTCTTTTGCGGCCTTAGTTGTGGCACTGGTGCTGGGATGCCGAAGAGCGATGCCGCCGTTACTGCACGAGCGGATGCCTGTAAGTATACTGTAGTCTTTAGGCTTTAAAAGATGGGCACCTCAATAATGTCCCTTTTCCTTTGTTTCAGGCCTCGGGATGCTGTGGGCGTAGTTTTCCGTTGCCGCTGCACGTGCCGATGCACGTAAGTATAATGTTCGTTGGCCGCTTTTAATGGCACCTCTAATAATGTCCTTTTTCTAGTTTTCAGGTGCCGGGATGCTGCGGGCTTTATATCCGTTGCCACTGCACGTGCCGATGCACGTAAGTATAATGATCGTTGGCCGCTTTTAATGGCACCTCTAATAATGTCCTTTTTCTAGTTTTCAGGTGCCGGAATGCTGCGGTTGATGCGGCCGCTTCTGCGCGTGCAAAAACTGGTAAGTTAAGATGAATGCGACTGCCTTCACCCAAACCCCTTTTTAATTATGTCCTTTGCCTTTCAGGTGCAGAGAAGCTGCCGAAGAGAAGGCCGCGGTTAGCTCCGTTGCAATCACGGATGGATCAGGTAAGCAGGCGCGGCTGCGAGCGAGTTGCACTTTTCTAACCTTATGTTTATTCTTTGCAGGTTTTGCCGGTGACTGGATTCCGGGATCTGGTAAGTATTGTTCTGTGTCTTTCTTCATCCACAGGTTGCTGCGCGGAAGCTGAAGATGACTCTGGACCTGGAATGCAGGAGCCGACTCGGTGAGCGTCCTGCTGCTGCTGCAGAATAACGCAAAGCACGTGTTTTCCGTCGGGCGTGGTTTAAAAAGCAGAGAAGTGCTTCCAGTGTGTGTTCTTCCACCCAGGTAAGAAAAGAGTTCCTGAATGGAGGGAATAGTTCCTCCCAGCCCTGATGGCTGGGGACTTCAACCAGACTGGATTGTTCTGGGTAAATATGCAGCATGGTCTGCCTCAGGTAAGTCCACCCAAGCATTATTACACTGTTTATCAATATGAGCCTATGGCGCCGGGACTGAAACCCTTCATGAGCCAGGCGCCAAAGGCGCCAGGACACGGTCCAAAGGGCCCCTGTAGGGGTCTGCTGGGTCCGGAGTAGTGGAAGACGGGTCTGCTTCCGAGGGCGCTGGGCCAGTCCTGGCCCCTCAGGAGTAACGCCCATGACAGCCTCAATAATATTATCCACTAGGGCGTCATGGAGACTTCAGAGACTGACCAGTTAGTTCAGTTGTTGGGACAATTACGCGCTGAAGTACATTCAGCCAGGAAAGAAACCAATGCTCTTAGGAGGGATTTGATTGTTACTAAGGATCGTACCGACGAAATAAGTAGACAATTGCTCCAATCACAGGCAGGACAGACCCCATTGCATGGTAACATTCCTCCAGCACCTGTACCAACTTCTACCAATCCAACTTCCTGCCACTGTCACTCCTACTCAGACCTACTCCTCTTTTGAATGTCTTGTCTGCCGACTCTCTCTCTCTCCTAGCCATTCCCTTACCGTGGCTACTATCTATCGGCCACCTGGTCAAATTTCCTCCTTCCTCTCTGAGTGGGCTGACCTCTCCTCCTCACTCCTGTCCTCAACTACTCAACTCCTCTTTCTTGGTGACTTCAACATCCACCTTGATGCCTCCTGTCCCCCCATTGGTCTCTTTCGTGAGCTCTGCGACTCTCTCGCACTCTCTATTCTCCCGTCTGGGCCTACTCACTCTGCAGGGCACACTCTTGATGCTCTGATCTCCTCTGACCTTCCCCTCTCCGTCCCTCTCTCCACTCCTCTCTCCTGGAGTGATCACTTTCTCCTATCCTCCCACATCACCCTCCCTACCCCACAGGCAAAGCCACCCTCTTCACTACCACCCACCTTCTCGGTCATCCGACCCATGAAGCGCGTGTCAGTTGAGGCTTTTGCTGCTACCTTATCGCCCCCGCCTCCCCCTTCGGCTGACTCCCACCCTGACACAGCCCTCTCCATGCTCCACTCTGCTATATCTAATACTCTTGATATCCTTGCCCCCGTCATGAGAATCCACCTGAAGCCCAAAGCCAAATGTAACTCCTGGTATGACTCGGATCTCGTCACCCTAAAACGCAAGTGCAGGGTGGCCGAGAGGAAATGGCGTGCTTCATGTTCATCCTCTGACAAACTGGCCTGCCGCCTGCTCCAAAGGCAATACCGGCTCTCCGTTCTCACCAAGAAGAGAGCCCTTATCCAAGCCCGCATCTCTGAGGCATCAAACAACTCGGCCGAACTCTTTAAAATCTGCAAGGAGCTGGCCAACCCTGCTGCAGTCTCTACCTCTCCTGTCCCCTCCCAGGCCCTCTGCACTGCACTGGCCTCTCACTTCATCTCAAAAACTCAGGACATCCTGTCCTCGCTCTCCTCCTTTCACCTCCCTCCCTCTTTTCCCGGCTCTTCCTCTGGCCCTTCTGCAGCCACCCCTCCTCCCTCCTTCTCTGCCTTTCCACTTTTTTCTGCTGACGAGGTTTCCAGACAAGTCCGATCTATGAAAGTCTCGTCTAAACAGGTTCACCCCTGTTCTTCCAAAACCATCAAGGACCACATCGACTCCCTGGCTCCTGCCCTGGCTGATTTTTGCAACCACTCCTTCGCCTCTGGAGTCTTCCATTCCCCCCTCAAGCACTCCCTTGTGCACCCCCTCCTCAAGAAACCCTCTTCCGACCCTTCCTGCCCGGCTAACTATCGCCCAATCTCCATTACTCCCTTCCTGGGCAAGCTCATGGAGAAACTGGCCATCTCCCAGCTTAACCTCCACGCTGAATCTGTTGGTAGTCTTCATGACCATCAATCTGGCTTCAGAGCTGCCAGAAGCACGGAAACTGCTCTCCTGAACATTCGTGAGGACCTGCTCTCGAACCTCGACTCCAACACTCCGTGTGTTCTCATTCTACTCGATCTCTCCTCTGCCTTTGACACTGTCAACCATGCCATCCTGCTCAACCGTCTCCGTGATAACCTGGGTATCACTGGTCAGGCTCTGGCGTGGCTGACCTCTTTCCTTTCCAATCGACCTTCCCAGGTCCAACTGGGGTCCTTCCTCTCTGACATCTTTTTCTCCTCCTGTGGTGTTCCCCAGGGATCTAACCTCTCGCCCTGGCTTTTCAACCAGTATCTGGCACTCCTTGCCCTCCGCATCGCCACTCTCTGCCCCAACTTCCAGTGCTATGCGGACGATACCCAGCTCATTTTCAGGCTACCCTCGGCCTCCTCCTCTCCTTCCCTCATCTCTGACTGTCTGTCTGCTATCCAGGAATGGTGTGCCGCCAATGACCTTTGCCTTAATGCCAGTAAGACTGAGATTCTACTTATCGGCACACCCACTCCCTCCTTCCCTGCAGCTCTCTGGCCGGCCTCCCTTGGCCCCCTTCCTGCTCCTACCTGCAAGGCAAAAAACCTCGGGGTCATCTTCGACTCCACACTCTTCTTCTCTCCTCATATATCAGACGTCTCAAGAAGTCACACTACCAGCTGCACCTCCTCAGAGGTATTCTTCCCTTCCTCTCTTTACCCCAGAAGCTCACTGTCTCCCGAGCCCTGGTTCTCTCAAAGCTGGACTACTGTAACAGCCTCTATCTTAATCTGCCTGCCTCCACTCTCCGCCCTCTGCAACTCATCCAGAACAGAACTGCGAGACTTGTCCTTGGCCTCAAGCCCAGGGACCGTATCTCTCCAGGACTGAAATCTCTACACTGGCTCCCAGTGGCTGCGAGGATTAAGTTCAAAACCCTCTGCATTGTCCACAAGGCCTTCTGGGGCCTGGGGCCCAAATACCTTCAACTCTCTCTTCCTAAATATCTTCCTTCCCGAGCCCTTCGCTCATCCGTCTCCAACTCCCTCAGGGTCAGCTGCTTCTCGAAGCAACGAGCTGGGGGTAGATGTCTCTCTGCAGCAGGGGCCTCCCTCTGGAACAGCCTTCCTGCCTCCCTGAAACTTGAGGAGAACCACCTCCGGTTCCGGAAGCACCTCAAAACCTTCCTCTTTGCTTCTGCTTTCTCTCCCTCTCCCCTGCTGAACAGCTTTAATTCTTCACTGAATCTGCTCTGAATCTGCAACTGGGCCACTCTCAGTGACCTCGGTCCAGGGCCCAGCCACTCTCCACTTGCACTGCCTCCCTGGCACCCCCCTGCACTGCGGGACTGTCACTGTATCCTTACAGCCCCCCCTTCCCAGCACTTGTTCTGCATCTACCTTGCACTTGCCACCAGCTGGCCTTATTTATTATTTTTTACGCTACTTACCTTGTACTGCACTCCCCCCCCTCCCCTTCCCCTTGCACTTTTCCCTTCCCCCCACCCCTGCACTTGCGCGATCTGAATGACACCTGGCCTAGTAGGATCGCTGTCTGTCTTCCCCTTGTTCCCCCCCCCCGCCTCGTCGCGCCTTGAAACACTTGTGTATAGGCGCGTTACAAATGCCATATCATATCATATCAGTACAAATAATTTACAGGGGACCCCAAGAAGTACGCAACGTTCATGAGCCAGTGTCATCTTCATTTCCTTTGCAGACCTGGGGCTTTTCCTAACGACCAAGCGCAGGTTGCTTTAGTTTTGGCATATCTGAACGGCAGTGCTGTGGATTGGTCGGTACCATTGGTAAGTCAGGATGACCCGTTGTTACATGACTTTGGGGGTTTCCAGATGGAAATGGAAAAACTCTTTGCTCGTCATACCCAAGGCCAAGCATTAGACAACAAACTTTTGTCACTACGTCAAGGAAGTCAAGACTTGCTTACATATATAGCAACATTTAACAGACTAGTCATTGAAGTTGGGTGGCCTGAGGAAAAAATGACCACACTATTTCATCGGTGTCTACGAGGGGAACTAAAGGATGTCCTTGCTCATGTGGCTAACCCACCTAAAGACTGTGCAGAATTCATCAACCTTGTGGTGCAATTAGATCACAATTTACAAGACCGAAAAGCGGACCGGATAAGGTTAGACACTCGAGCTGTGTATGTCCGGTCAAAGAAAAATGTTCCACGTACATTGGGAAACAAGGTAGAACCCATGCAAATCGGAGGTGTACGGCCCCCTTTAACTAAAAATGAAAGAGACAAGAGAAGGCAACAGCAATTATGCTTATATTGCGGAAAATCAGGCCACTTCCTCAAAGAATGTCCAGTGAAACCACCAAGGAGAACTGTTGGAGCCACAGAGAAGGAAGATAATAACAAGGAGTCGGAAAACTACCAAGCCCAGCAAGCGTAGAGGTCCGCTTGTTGAGCGAGAAGGATGAGCCACAGACCTCACACTTTGCATTACCAGTAATTGTGATCAATCACCAACAACCGTCTCGGATGCATGCTGTCGAAGCATACATAGACAGCGGAGCAGTTGGGAATTATGTAGACCAAGATCTGGCAGCAGAGATGGGGCTTCCCCTATGCTCCAAGTCGACTACTGAAAAGGTTTCTACTGTTGATGGGACAGAAATAGCTTCCGGACCAGTACAGCAGCACTAACCCTACTGTGCCAGTGTTACGCTCACCTGGCTCCCACAGGGGCGTCGGTCGGACCCGGACTGCTGCGGCCTCCACCAACGTGATGCGTAGTGCAGAGATGACAGACTGGACTGGCCCTCCTAATCTCATCTGCTTGACCCGTAGAAGGATTCTCCTGCAAGTGGAGAGAGGAATTTAGCCACCCGTGTATTCTAGTGATGGGACCTCCCTGCGCTCCCCACTAATCTCCTCTGAATCCCCTTCCAGCACTCTCACCTTATATTCTTGAAAGATGAGTTCTCCATCCTGCGTGGATTGCAGGGGTGTATAGATACCAGTTTCTTCACTGGTTAGAAGGCATTGGGGAGTTCCGGACGAGAGTTGACTCTGAGGTTCCTGGCGAAGACCAGTAAGTATAGAGTTCATAGAGTTCAATATGTCCGATGTTCACTCCTGTCCCATTCCTTTCTTATCTTGCAGTGGAGTTCGAGAAAAGATGGTCTTGTGGCGGTAGATGGCGTTCAGGTAAGAGTCTGTATTACCCGATGCTGTCCGGTAAATGATGCATGTATTTAACGTGTTGATTTCTCTCCGTTTTCAGATGCGGCGTTTGAAGATGTGGAGAGTTAAAGAATAATGCCTCCGGTGGTAAATCAGGTAAGTCTATGGTGGTAAGAGAGATTGTATTTGTTGGCTCTTTTGGGTCAACTGGTTATTTCTTTGTCCCCAGATGCCGGAGGCCGGCGAAGAAATGATAGAGGCAGCGCCGGATCGAAAGGTGCTATGAGGACTGGTGAGTATGGCGCGGCTCTGCAACTGGCGATGCGAGGCGTGTAGAAAACATGTCCTTTCCAGGTGCTGAGACGTGATGGTTCCGGAATCAGGTGAGAAACTGGAGTAAAGTTGTTTTCTAACCTTGCCTCTTCTTTCCTTCTTCTCTAGGAGCTCTGGATTCAGAACGGGCGTGGCAGAGGTCTGGATGCTGACTTGCAGGACGGTGAGCGTTACGCTGCTGGATGCAGAATAACGCAAAGCGTGTGTTGCTGGTCGGGCGTGGTTTAAATAGCCTCAAAAGTAGTCCCAGGTAAGAAGTCCCTAGAACCACACCCAAGTAGAAAATAGTCCCTGTAGTAAAATAGTGCCTGCCAGGCTTCACGTTGAGTTGGTGTAATTTGCAGCATGGTCTGCCTGAGGTAAGTAATGACTATGAGCCTGGCGCCTTAGGCGCCAGGACTGATTTCTACTATGAGCCTGGCGCCTAAGGCGCCAGGACTGATCCCAGATAGCCCCTTGCCGGGGCTGCTGAGGTTTTAATAAATGTCTAGATGCCTGCTCCCGGGGCTGATGGGCTTGGTCCAGATGCCTGGGGGTAGGCATCATGACAGCCAGGATGGACACCGAGAATCTATTGCATTCGATCTCATCAAAGCTCCTCAGTTTCGACTAATCTTAGGGATGCCATGGTTGGTAGCTCACAACCCTCTAATAGATTGGCGTGCCAAGAAGTTGGCCTTTTCCGATGATTGTGCTTGCACCTGTTATTACCAATAAAAGGGGAAAACAGACTTATGTACATCTGCTACTCCCAGTACGGCGGCGATTGTACTAGGTGTGACTAGTACTCTACCAAATGAATACCAAGATTTTCAAGACGTGTTCCAGAAAAAGCAAGCATATACTCTACCACCACACAGGCCCTATGATTGTCAGATCGACCTCATACCTGTTGCGCAAATTACTTGTGTCCGAATCTATGCACTTACTGAACCAGAAAACCTCCATTTGAAATCTTATCCTGATCAGTACCTGGCAAATGGATTTATCTGCCCGTCTAAATCACCGGCAGCCAGTCCCTTATTCTTCGTACCTAATAAGGAAGGAGATTTGAGGACTTGCATCGACTATCGCGCATTAAAGCAGATCACAGTAAAAAACCGTTATCCACTGCCCCTTATGTCCGAATTATTGGATCAAGTCAAAGACACCCAAATCTATACCAAACTGGACGTTAGCGGGGCGTACCATCTTGTTCGAGTGAAGAAAGGAGACGAATGGAAAACCGCCTTTCGTACCAAATATGGCTTGTATGAATACCAGGTAATGCCTTTTGGACTTTGCAATGCTCCCGCTGCATTCCAGTACTTTATGAATGATGTTTTGCGGGAGTTCATCGACGTTTGCTCCCTGGTTTATATTGATGACATCTTAGTGTATTCTGCTACAAAAGAAGACCATGTCAGGCATGTCCGCTTCGTTCTTACTAAACTCTGCCAACATAAACTGTATGCTAAACTCGAAAAATGCTCTTTTCATATTCCTTGGTTTTATCCTCATACCAAAAGGTATCAGAATGGATAGGCACAAGGTAGATGCCATTCTTAACTGGTGTCACCAACTTCATTTAAAGGAATCCAGAGTATGTTGGGCTTTGCAAACTTTTACTGCCGATTCATCCCAGATTTTTCCCAAATAGTGCATCCAATTACATCACTATTGAGAAAAAACTATAAAAAGTTCAATTGGACAGAAGAAGCAGAGAAGGCCTTTCAAGAACTTAAGAAAAAATTCACTTCTGCTCCAGTTCTATGGCATCCTCGCCCAGCCCTCCCTTATATAGTTGAAACAGATGCCTTGAGCATGGCTATGGGAGCTGTTCTCTCACAAAGGGACCCAGGAACTGGCCAGTTACACCCTGTGGCCTTCAGGTCACGAAAATTCTCACCTCCCGAACTCAACTATGCTATCACAGACAAAGAACTCTTGGTTATAAAATCAGCTTTCAAGGCATGGCAACACTATCTCCTTGGGGCTAAACATACTGTCACAGTCATAACTGATCATCGAAACCTGCAATATCTAAAAACAGTAAAGGCTCAATCATCCTGTCAACTGCGGTGGGCTCTTTTCTTCACTTAATATGACTATGTGATCACCTACCAGCCAGGAGTTTGAAACGGAAAGGCTGACGCCTTGTCCCGCATGGGTGTTGATGAAAAGGTATACATAACTCCAGATCCAGTAGCCATCATTCCAGAAGACAAACTCCTGGGTCTTACGACAACATTGACACAGGGTGAACTCCAAAACAAGATCCAACTCTTAATGGATCCCACTTTCTCACAAGAGTGGTGTACTCAAGGAGAACATTACACCATTAAAGACCAGTTACCATATTTTAGGAACCGTCTATACTTGCCAAGTAAAGATTTACAAGAGCAGGTTATTTCGGGTTATGACAACTCACTGATTGAAGGTCATCCTGGAATTGCCAAAACGCTAGCTAAAGTAAAACGAAACTATTGGTGGCCCACATGGCGTAAAGACATCATACAATGTATCCAATCTTGCGGTGTGTGTGCACAAAACAAGTCTCAAAAGCACAAACCAGCTGGTCTTCTCCAACCATTGGAAATTCTTCCCGCACCATGGTCCCTTGATTTCATTAAAGATCTACCTCCCAGTCAAGGATTCAACACCATCTTAGTAGTTGTAGATTTGTTCTCTAAAATGGCACACTTTATTCCTTTTAAGGGTCTTCCAAATGCATCCAATTTAGCAAAGGTATTCCAGAGGAAATCGTACGGCTACATGGCTTTCCATCGGTTCTTGATCTCAGATCGAGGTAGTCAGTTCGTATCCAACTTCTGGAGGAAATGCTGTTCAATGGCCCAAATTGACATTCGACTATCCACAAGTTACCATCCTCAAACAGATGGCCAAACAGAAAGAACAAACCAAACCCTCGAGCAATACTTACGTTGCATGTTACATCAAGTGGAAAGAAATTGGAAGGACTTGCTATGGATAGCTGAATATGCCTATAATAATTCTTTACACACCAGCACTGGACAAACCACTTTCTACACCATATATGGTAGACATCCACATACTTCAGAATTGGATCTCCCAACCCCTTTGGAAATGCCAGCGGTTAAAACCCTACATACGACTATTTCCCAGGCCTTCAAAGAAGCAGCAGAACATTTACTCCAAGCCAAGAACAGACAAAAGAAATTTGCTGAACAACATCGTAGTAAAGCCCCCGACTATCAAATTGGAGACAAGGTCTGGTTAGCATCAAAATATGTGCCCATAAAAGGGACTCGGACTTTCGTCCCCTATATCTGGGACCTTATTCTATTGAATCCATAATAAATCCAGTGGCTGTTAAATTAGCCCTACCACCCACTATGCAGATTCATCCTGTGTTTCACGGATCACTCCTGAAACTGGTAAAACCCGGTACTCGGGTTACAACACCACCAAAACCAGTATTAGTTGACGGAGAACTAGAGTTTGAAGTAAATGATATCCTAGACTCAAAATACACCAGATCCAAACTATACTACTTAGTTGATTGGAAGGGATACAGCCCTCAAGACAGATCATGGGAACGTAGTGAATACATCCATGTTCCTCGCTTAATTAAAAAGTTCCATCAGAATTACCCAGCCAAACCAGGACCAGGCAGAAGTGCCACCGTGAGAGGGGATTTGGGGGGGAGTGCTGTCATGACCCTTGCCCCTGGCCCTCACTGGCAAGTCAGCCTTCCAGTTAGGGCCAGGTCAAAGGCCTTAAAACCTCATCCAAGACTCTCTTGGAGTCAGTCCTGGCTCATAACAATCATGAGTACCAACATTAGAATGGGATTATTTACTTGGGGCTATTTAACTTGGGGGGGTTCACCCAACATGGAGGCACACACATAGCTCAGTTACAAGGAACTGAGCTATGCGGTCTAGTCTTTTGGGTGTGGCAGGCCTGGGACTACTTTACCTGGACTACTTTGGGTGTGGCAGGCCTGGGACTGTTTTACCTGGACTACTTTATCTGTGACTATTTAAACCACACCCAAACAGCAGAACATGCTTTGCGTAATTCTGCTGTGGGCAGCGTAACGCTCACTGTGTTCAGTTCTTTGATGACAGCTTACCTGAAACCAAGGACCTGCAGAGAGAGAAAGAACAGTACGAAACTTACCTGGAACAGTATCCTGTCTTCAATCCATCACCGACTTCAGTTCCACTCACCTGAAGGTACGGACTCCATCATCCGGCACTGCATGCATCCTGGAAAACCATAACCTGGAAAGAGGAGAAAGAAAGACAGCATTAGTAAGCGTTTACTCACGTTTCCTTCCGAATGAAGAAAGCCACACAATTCTTACCTGGGTAGTCATCTCCTGGTCAGTATCATTGCTGGAACATTACAGTGCTCAGTGAGGTACATCGCAACCTGCAAAGAGAGAAAAGACACAGGTTAGCAATATAAAAGGCGAAACAGCGCCACGCATTACTCACCGGCCAGCATCGCGCACACAGTGCTTTCGTCTACCGGGCCATGCTCCTCTTCAAACTGCATGACAACTCCAAAATACCTTTCTATACCTGAAAGGAAAGAAGCAAGATATTATTATTCGAACTAAGAGGAACATAAGAACTGCATATAAAGACTGTAAAGCAGCAAACCTACGGAGTAGCAGCAGGCCTGGATTCCCACACGGGGGGCTTGTACCAGTGAAGTAACTTGGTCGCTGCTCGCCTCCCACATCTATGCGCCCCTGCCACGAGGAGCAGGATGGAGAATCCACCTTCTACAATATTAAGGTGAGGAGAGGGCCTAAGGGGGAGGAAGGAGTTGAGGCCAAGGGAGGTGGGAAAACATAAAGACAATCTGGTATTGAATCCAGCTCTCCTATATTGCAGACCCATCTTTAACCAGAGGCCTTACCAAGGGACCGGGACAGGGTTCGAGAGTGCAAATCATCCAACCAGGGCTGGGTGGCATCCCCGTGGATGCAGGTGAGCGTAACATTGTCTTTGTCCCGGGCACATTGGCAGTCCAGCACCGAAATGCATGTAGTCCACATCTGGGTTCCCTGAGGTTCCACCAATGCCAAATTCTATGCTAATATTCTGTTAAAATGCTGTCTATGTGTTCTTCGAATTCTTCCGTCAGCTTCCACATGCCATTGCGAGCTAAACATACTCCATTTCACTAACCTCTCAAGCACATTATATACTCCAACTTTCCACAATGTTTTCTCTGTGTTTCCATTGTTTCACATTTGTGTTCATCATTAGTTTTCACACAGTGCAGAATTAATAGGTAAATTGATAAATTAGGATAAAGAACGGCTACTGAGACACATTTCTGTTATGTTTTCTACACAGCTACTTCCTGCCTTTCTGTGAATGTCATCGATTCCAGATACCAATTGATGGCTTCTTTAGCCGGCTGCTGCAGGTACATTTAAATGGCTGGATTACAATGACGCTGTTTTGGGACGATCGCCACGGGCCGATATGCCCTTTTGTGGTACCAGCGATAAGGAGCAACCTGACATTGTTTACGGTGGCCTAACGCCAAGCTGATGCCGAAGCCTTGCTATTCACGGTGCATCCAATGCGCTTCTTATACCCAAAGGAAAACTGTGTGACTCACGATAAACATTTGTGGATCGAGAACAAAGAAAGAAATTACCAATGTGGTTGAATATGGAAATCAGCGGATGTTCTCAGAGCATTTATTGGGAAATAAAAGCACATTATAAATTCCAGAGTATTGCGGTTTCGTTTAAAAATAATGTTTTGTATTCAAAATTGGTACACGCTGTGTTGTGAGAGGATTTGTGTTGATATTCTGGGTTCTGCGTCAACTGACGTCAACACGTAGGTGATGACTGGGTGCGTTTGGCTACGCTGCCCAGTAACATCAAGGAGATAGGAGGAAAATATTGCTAGGCCTGGTGATGTCAACATCAAGGGCGGGGGATATGATTTAGTGCCCCCAGGACAGTTCACCTTAGGGCGATGCAGCAACGGATAAGATTAGCACAAGAGGGCCGCTCCCTGCTGCCTGATTTAGCATGTGCAAAGTGAGGAAAACTACAGTAAGGTGCATAGGAAATGTTTGTACGATCGATCAACATATGCTTAAAAAACACATGCTCGAACACTGCGACAATAATATCTTTGAGCGCACTATTACTTTAATTGTTAAGAACGTATGCCTTGCTTTGGTTACATTTTGCTTGCCACTGTATTGTTGATGCTGTCCAAGCACCTTACTTGCATACTTTTGCTTCAGTGCTAATAAAGTTTCCCTTCCTGTTGGTTACATGTATCTTGTCACTGTATTACTGGTACCGTCCTACTAGCTTGTCTTCTTACTTTCACTTCAGTGGCAATAAAGTTCCTGTTACTCCCGGTTACTGGTGTCTTGCCATTGTATCGCTAGTACAGTCCAAGCAGCTTAGCTGCTACTTTCACTTCAGTGGTAGGATGGTTCCCTTTGTTTCCAGTAAGAGGTATCTTGCTGCAGTATCACTAGTGCAGCCCCAAAAGCTTACTTGCTTACTTACTTTATTTATTTTAATTTTTATAACGCGCCACATGCCCATGGACCTCAGAGCGCACTTTCACTTCAGTGGTAAAGACGTTCTTCTTGCAAACGGTTATGGTATCTTGATGCTGTGTCACTGCTGCAGCCAAGCAGGTTACTTGCTTACTTTTTCTCTTCAGTGTGCCCCTTGCTGCTTGTTATGGCTATCTTGCCTCTGTATCACTCCTGCAGCCAAGCAGGTTACTTGCTTACTTTTTCACGTGTGTGTTCCCCTTGCTGCTGGTTATGGGTATCTTGCCGCTGTATCACTGCTGCAGCGAAGCAGGTTACTTGCTTACTTTTTCACTTGCATGTTCCCCTTGCTGCTGGTTATGGGTATCTTGCCACTGTATCACTTCTGCAGCCTAGCAGGTTACTTGCTTACTTTTTCACTTCAGTGTTCCCCTTGCTGCTGGTCATGGGTATCTTGCAGTTGTATCACTTCTGCAACAAAGCAGGTTACTTGCTTACTTGTTCACTTCAATGTTCACCTTGCTGCTGGTTACAGGTATCTTGACGCTGTATCACTGCTGCAGCCAAGCAGGTTACTTGCTTACTTTTTCACTTCATTGTTCCCCTTGCTGCTGGTGGCTATGGGTTTCTTGCCGCTGTATTACTTCTGCAGCCAAGCAGGTTACTTGCTTATTTTCTAACTTCAGTGTTGCCCTTGCTGCTGGTTACGGGTATCTTGCCGCTGTATCACTTCTGTTGCCAAGCAGGTTACTTGCTTACTTTTTCACTTGAGTGTTCCCCTTGCTGCTGGGTATTGGTATCACTTCTGCAGCCGGCACAAAAGATCAGCGCGATGAAGACCAACTTGCCCACCTTTTATCTCAAAAGCAACACTCGGATGGAATTCAAGAAGCAGATATTGTCTGATTATATCACTGTTAGGTTAGACGTAGATATAGGACGGCTTACTGTCACGGGCAATTCTATATTGAAGGGCACATTAAAAAGATGTTGTTTAAGACTGATGGGCTGAGACAATTGACTGCATTTCCTCCTATACCACCTATGTGGAAGATTCTCATCTTCCCCATGCTGGAGTTTAAACCGTTGTATCTTCAGCGTTTCCCGTGTCCTATTATTCGGATGACTTATATGCGTTTTAGGCTCAACCAATTGCCTGTTCTTGAGAGGATCAAGCGTTGTAGGGATTCTCCAATGTTACTTAGCAACAACATATGCGAGAACAAATGCAGATTTTGTGGATTCTTTGATTCCTCTGAAATTCTATATTGAATACACAGACCACTGTTGGCATTGGTACTAAGTCTAACTAGATTGCTTTCATAACTAAAGTCAAACAGTTTCTGTTTCAATCAATTTTACAATGGGAACGCGTTCCTGGATACGGACCACCCTTCACAGCTATCTTGCCACTTATCCTATATTGTTAAGATGTTATGCATGGTACCTATTTTACTACAACGATCAAAGCATAAACATGCTTTCAGGTAGCTAACCATGATCGTATCATTATCGAGCATGCACATTTTTCAAAGCACATAACCACTCGATAAATAAAATCTGAACATATCCCATTTAGATCAAATTCAAGATAAAAGAATTCAAATGAGACTGCCTGCTGCATTCTAAATAACATGCAGAGCATTTAAGATTAACATGTTTTCATGGGGTCACCCTAGTTATGGCCCCATACTTCAATCCCACAAAACAACATGGGTAAAATGTTTGTAGTGTAAAATAACAAAATCATTGACAAGGAGGAGCCTCCATTCCACCCAATGTAGGTACTCATTGTCATTCAAGCCATTTATCGTCCAGGCAATATTATTTAGCTTTTTCGTCTTCATAGAGAACATCATAACTTTACTCTTGCAAATGTTTACTTTAAGGCCATTAGAAGCAGCATACTCGCCCAATGCATCAAACATAAGTTGCAACCCTTTTGGTGTGTGATCTATAAGGAGGAGATCGTCAGCGTAGGCTAACCAGCTGATTTGCTGGCTTCCAACTTTCACAGGACAATTGTGCAGTTTACTAAATACCTCTTTCAAGTCTGCAAGACAGAGGTTGAAAAGAGTTGCAGCCACAATGCAACCCTGTTTCACCCCTTTATTTTGTAGATATGGAAGCAGGCAGTTTACCTTCCCCATCCAACCGAACCTTGATGCTCGTGTCCGGGTGTAACAGCATAAGTAGGAGGTATGATGTTCCAGGCGACCCATTTGCGCCATAGCCTGTTTCTCAGCACAGTATCAAAAGCTCAGCTGAAGTCTATAAACCCACAGGAAAGCAAGCTCTCTCTTCTCAACCAGCTGTATTCAATGGCTGACACTAGAAACTAACGTCTGTCAAATTGAGGGGCAGAATAGCATTTTATTGTCTCCAAACATGCAGTTCAACAAGTAAAACTTTACACAGTATCTTAGCTGGAATGTCCATCATCGCTAACATTCGATAGTTAGTTGGCTCGTTCCATGGACCCTTCTTGTGAACAGGGGTATATGGCTTTACTGCCAGGTATCGGGAAGCACCCCTGAAATTCCAATCTGCACAAATAATAGATATAAGGCATGAGCCCCCATTCGAGGAGATAGCTTTAGAAGACATTACAGATATCATCCGGGCCAGCGGTGCGATAATTATTCAGGTGCTCAATTATTGTTACAATAGCCACCTTCCACACCCACCCATACAGCATCTGGCATGGCTATATTGGAATCGCCTATATGTGAGGACCCCAACGTTGATTCAATGTGAGTTCTGAAACTCCATTCATCGTTAAAGCACTTTTGTCAGCCCCACGAATAGCTTGCCAGATTGCATTGTTGTTATTCGTGGTTGCCAACGCGTTGCCATTTTTCCCTCTCACATCTCGATTTGTGTTCCCTACGCCAACTACAATACTTCTGTTTTGTTGATTTAATATGGTAAGTAATCTCCAATGGAGTATATAAGCCCAGTGCAGGATATACCACTTCAGATATTTCAGCGCGCAATATCTCTTTTGCAAGAGCAACTCGAGCATCAAGGTTGTTATGCTTGTTACAAGGCTTATTAGAGTGCTCATACGTGCTTTGATATGATCTCCGTACATTGGTGGTTTCTTTGATGTTGGAGATCAGTGCCTTAAATATTAAAATACTGTACATAGGTCAAGGCCGTCAAATTCCTGAATAAATAGAGGCAAGAGCTGGCCTAAGACTCAAAGCTTTCCAGTGAATGCGATTATGCTTATTGTTTAGACAGATGTCGCCATTCAGATCATAAGACCTTACAGCTGGGCTACTGCTAGAGCGTTTCAGAAGAACACAAAAGGGGAGATGGTCGCTTTCTTCACGAGGCAAGATGGCCATGTCCTCCACTAGACACAACCCCCGCTGATTCACAAATACGTAGTCTATAGTGGATGCACTCTTACCACTGAGTCTCGTGTGGACCTTCTGGGCATCCCCAACTCAATAACCATTAAGACAAATAAACCCAGAAAAGCCTCAAACAACTTCGTCCAAGCTTTTCCTTGTTCATTGGAAGTAGGCATTTTAACTGTTGCGGATTCGTAGATCTGTGGATTGTAAGAGGATTCAATTCAACACTACAGCTAAGTCAACGCCTAGTCTATAATACTGAATGAAAACCCTTATTGATATATCTTTATGTCCAGTTCATGCGTTCTGGATGACTACCCCTATATAACACCCCTCTCTTGGAATCCCCCTGACCCCACTGAGCCAAGAAGTAGTTCTGTTTTGCAAATTAAAAGGTTTATTTGATAATTTAAACAATATATATTATATCACGCTTTATAATAAATTAATAATTGAATATCACACTTAATCTGATATGATAACGATTAACAACGGAGAATCTGGCACTAACACGCTTCTCTATAATCAATAAGGAGTTGACATGAAATGGATAAGGTAGCACAGTGGTAAATAGGTACAGAAGTATAATGCGGTAGAGAATGCTTTACAGGGTTCAAGGAAATGCAAGGTTGAATGAATGAAATGCAGTATAGAAAATACTCAATATGATTTCAACAAAACAATGTAATCACTTTTCTCTGGCAATCCCCTCCCCCCCTTGATACAATGCAAGGAAATGGAAGGAAGCACACAGTTCTCAGAAATGCAATCAACTGTAATTCAGTTCACCCCAGCAAGCTTAGACTACAGAAGTTTGAAAACACAGGCCCAAATTGCTTTGATGTGTGCTGGCAATGAATTAAAAAAATATGCTAAAATGCTTTTAATTCCCTTTCAGAGGTTCAGGGTGAATGGTATCTAGTTAATATTAGCTCAGGCTCACTCTTGCAATGATTCAGGAATGATTAGCAGGTTAAACGAATTTCTGGCAAATGGAAGGCAAGCAGCAGCTGTTTTTACACGAGGAGAAATTTGCAAATCGCGGTAAAATTCGCGGATGCGCCGAGCGCTATTACAGAGGAACCGCAAGGACTATCACGATCGTTTTGGGGTCCTAGGAAAGCCTAGGATCTCATCTTCCGAATGAAAGTTACTGCAAGTCGCTAGCACAAACGGTCACGGAGATATGAGCGATTTAGTGAAGGTCGTTTTTCAGATTTGAAATTTTAAAAGCTCAAAATGACAAGTGCAGCTTGCAACTAGAAAATGACAAGTGACAGATTTTACTAGAAATGACAGGTGACAGTTAGGAGACAGTTCTACTTAAATTAAGCTAGATTGAATTATATTATTTTAACTAGGAGATTGGTTCTGCACAGTTTTCTAGGTACTCACACTATATTCTTGAGTGAAATGGGCCTCACCATGGATCTGGTCAGGTTTTAAACTCGCCTCTGGTCTCTGCACTTCACAGTGATCTGGGTCAGCTCTCTCTGGTTCTCTCGTCTGGGTCTCTAGTTCTGGATAGATTGAAGTCTCTAGTTTGGCTCTCTGGAGGTTTGATGGAGGTAAAGTATGGATTTTTCCGGCAGAGCTTCCAGCGGCAGATGGAATTGAAGGTCCCTATCTGTCCTGTCTCTCTGCTTTTATGTGTTTTTAAAATGGGTGTGTGTGAGCAGCATCACTAGCCAGCCCCTCTCCACTTATCATTGGTCAAATTTCCATTTCTCACTTGATTGGGGGAGCTAAGTTGTGTCAGAGTGATGTCAGCCATTTATGATCTCTTGAAAAACCTCCCCTGTCATCTGTGCACCCAAATCTATATATGATCAAAATCCATATTTCACAGTTACACAGTTGTTTGAAATTACATATACATGGTGTGGCTGAATTTAGCCATGTCTCTGTCCAAATCTGCTGTTTCTAAGAGCTTGCATTCAGAAATGGCACATAATTGACTTTTTAACTGATTTTTCAATTTCTGACATTGACCCAACTTTACATACATGTGCGCAGGGAGTATGGACATTAACTGATGAAGTTTCAGATTTTTAACATGCATACATTTAGAGTAATATCCACTTTTCCGCTGACACCCCCCTGAACATACCACCGGTTCTAAAAACCTCTTAAACTGTGGGCAGAAAAATCACAAGAATTATGGTATCATTTATAAAATTTTCACATGTCCGCTCTATGAATGATCCATCTTTTTAAAGTTATGTTCTGGCTCCAAAGTGGTGTGGTTTCCTCTCAGCACAAGGTAGAAATACTGGTTTATCCGGTTCTGCCAAGCCAGCTTCTGTCTCCAGTTTCTCCCCCTCCCAGTTTCTGCCAAGAGGAAGCTACATTTTACGACCGCTGTAATAAAACCTTTGCCTGAGTCAAGACAGGCTTTGTTCAGAGCTCCTGTAGAGCACAGGTAATTCAATTATCAGATAGATGGCATATCCTTAGTGTGGCTAGCAAAAGGCAGATGGCCTGGGAACACAGTTGTGACTCAAGTTTCACTCCTGATGGGGGTAGCTGTCAAGCAAAATCAAGTTCCTTAAGCCAGACTTTCAGCTAACTGTCATGTTTTTTTGTTGCTTTTTAAATTAACTTGCAATTTTACACATGCAGCTAGAATGCTGATTCTAAGTGCAAAACTATGACATTTCAACACTTACAAAGGCATGTGACACCAAACATAGGTCACTCATTTAATCTAAACATTTTCGATTTTAGTGTCTTTAAATCCAGTGCAACTTAAACTGCTGACTCCATAGCAGTTTTGTTATAAGCATTGTTTTGGGCTCTTCATTTCCCAGATTTTGTAGGCACACAACACTCCATTCTACCAAATGTCTGCTGGTGTCCAGTGAGTTTTTAGATGTGTTGCAATGTTTAAAATAGACATTTTGAGCCTGCCTTCAGAGAAACACAGGGTGGTTTTAAACTGCCGGCTTTTGGATAGTGGTGAGTACTGGTACTGCACCCATTTTTGGGATTTAAGAAAATGAATTCCCAACAGTTATGGGTTTGCTTTTGGCAATCAGCATTGCCATTCCCAATGGTTTCAGACTACTGTGCGGGTCGTCCAATGGTGGTTTTAAAGCGCTTTGAAGCTAACCGGCGCTACTGTTTTTCCTTTGGCAACCCATTTCCCTCATGGCAACCCGGCCTTTCATTCTCGCACTGGTGGGTGGCAAGTGAGGCAACCATTTTGGTGTGCGCACAAACTGCGCAGCTTTCCTGGATTTCGGCGCACATGTGGGTTTTCCGCCATCTTGAATTTTCTAAGCCCACAGCACCAAATGTTGTGGCATGATAGCTTAAACGTGGGTCAGGACACCCAACAAGCCCCCCCACGCGACTGCACTTTGAATTTGAGTCGATGGGGAGTCGCGTGCCCAAGGGTTTTGACCCACGCACCGGTCTGTCCGCATAATCTTCTTCCTCTTCTGTAGATGGCACAGTTCAGCATCTTCTTCTCCATCCGGTACTGATCGATCGGTTCTCCTCGCCAGTCCTGATGGGAGTATTGGGCGGTCCACTGGGCCCATTGGATCTTCGTTCCCGGTCTCTGGATCGCCCTCCTTGGCCCGTCTACAGGTTTTCTTTCTCCTAGGACGACAAAGGAAGAGCGGCAATACCTACTCATAGACGTTTTTCCACCACTGTTGAGATAGTGGGGCAGCATATGCATTTCATCATAACGAAACATTACATTCTTATTTTGAAAAAAAACAGTATAACTAAGAGACAGTTTCATGCAAATCACAATATTTTAGAGACTAGATGTGGTATGTTTTATGATTGGAACAGAATTAGTCTGAGACAGTGCCCGCTAGGATTCCAGAGGATTCCTCCAGTTGTTGCAGAGCGTGCCTGGGATGGCAACACTTCAACTGGTTTATGTGTACCCACTTGTCTTCCCCCGCTGCCAAAGGACCTTTGGGGATGTGGATTTTGTAGGCCACAGGGGAGATTTTGTCTATGATCTCGAATGGTCCCTTCCATGTAGGCAAAAATTTGCGCTGCTTGGCCTGGTTCCTTTGGAAGTTGTATAGATAGACCCGGTCCCCCACCTGATATTCCTTCCTGGAAGTTTTCAGGTCATAGTGGGTCTTCATGCTATCAGCTGATCTTTCTAGATTCCGCTGAGCATAAGCAAAAGCATGTTGGAGGTGTTTCCTTAAATTCTCCACATACTCATGAGTAGTGGAGGCATTTATCAGTGTCTGCTCTTGGGTCCTGTAGAGCAAATGCTGAGGAAGCACCATCTTGCGCCCAGTCATCAACTCAAATGGTGACATTTTGGTTGCAGATGAAGGGGTAGATCTGATGGCCATTAGGACCAGAGGTAATCGGATATCCCAACTTGGCCCAGAATCTGCCACAAACTTCTTTAATATGCTCACAATGGTTCGGTTATATCTCTCTACTGCCCCAGAAGAAGCTGGTCTATAAGCAATATGCAGCTTTCTCTTGACCCCCAGTATCTCCCACATCTTTGTCATTACTTCACTGGTGAAGTGGCTACCTCTGTCTGACTCAATCCTTTGAGGTAGACCAAAACGGGAAAAGATGTGGTTAATCATCAAGGCAGCTGCAGTTTCTGCCTTGCAATTTGGGGCTGGGAGACATTCCACCCACTTGGTAAACAAGCATGTCACAGTCAACATGTACTTATTCCCCCTAGCCGAGCGAATCACAGGGCCTACAAAGTCGATTTGTAAATCTGACCATGGCAGTGTCATCCCCCTCTTTTGGAGAGGCGCGCGGTGCGTGAGGGATGATGGCTGAAATTGTGCACACACAAGACACCCCTTCAAGTATTGGTCGAGGTCCTGCCCCATGTGTGGCCAGTATGCAACCTCTTTTAAGATTTCCAATGTTGTGTGAAACCCCCTATGACCGGCGGTGGACGCAACATGGGCGTGACTTAACATCAGGCTTCGGAATGAGGTAGGAACCACCCACTGATCATGGCCAGCTTTGGATTTCCTTACCAGCAAACCGTCTTGGATTCGGAACATTTTTGGACATTTCATCAACACTCTTAGGTCCTCTTTCCCAATGTAATCGGTATCCGTCAGGGGAAAGTTCTCAGGGTCCTCAAGGTGCTGGTAAAATTGACCAATTATTGAATCCCCCTTCTGAGCTGTAATCAAATCAGCATCAGGGGTCTCCTTACTCCATTGTGCAATTGAAAGGTCGTTGTGAGCATTTGTCTGGGACCTAGTGATAGCAGTGACCTGGATTTCCCCCAACAGGGACTCAATCTCAATTAGATCCCCTTGGATGGCCCCGGTTTTGGCCAGCTGATCAGGTAAGTCATTTCCAGTTTTGTCTGGTCCCTCTACTTTGGAATGACCCTTGATCTTTTTCCAATAGATGGTCATCTCATTCGAGGTGACCAGATCATCAATGTTTTGAATCAACTTCCCATGTTTCAAGGGTTTGTTGTTAGCACATAACATGCCTCTGGTTTTCCAATTAACCAGGTGCTCCACGAACCCGTTCCGTACATAATCCGAATCTGTGATTATGACCAGTTCGTGGAGTTGATGCTGGACAGCAGTGAGGATGGCCTGATGCACAGCCATCAATTCTGCCATCTGACTACTTCGGGGACCAATTTTGTATCCAGCGGAGGGTTCTGGGGACTCATTCACCCATGCATTCCCTACGCCAGCCACCAGTTCTTTCGCCCCGTTGTTGTCAACATGGTAAGAGCATCCATCCACATAGACAGTGGGCATTCCCTCACACTTGTCTTCTTCAAAGACTTTGCGTGGGGAATTAAGGTATGCCTCCATGTTGTCCTTTATTTTTAGACTTTTGTCCTCGAGACAGTTTTCTCTGGCACAATCATGCAAGTCAGCCAGACCTTGCGCGAGGGGACTCTTCTTGTTTTGGCCATATCGGACCTCCACAGGAAAGCCTTGAATTGACAGAATCCAGGAAGTAATTCGGGAATTACTCACATTTCCGACCCGGATTCTGTCACTTTGGAGATATTGCAGAGGCTGGTGTGGAGTCTCCACTATGATGTGTTCCCCATGGATAAACGGGCGGTAATTCTTCAATGCCCACACCGTTGCCAGGAGTGCCTTCTCACAATCGTTGAATTTTTCCTCCACAGAGGATAAAGTTTTGCTCGCATAGGAGATTACTTTATTGACCTTGTCATGCTTTTGGTATAATACTGCCGTCAAGCACGTATTAGAGAACCCCGTCTCCAGGAAGAACTCCTTGTTTCTGACAGGGTAAGCTAGGCAAGGCGCTTGTGAGAGGCTTCTTTTGAGTTGTTTTACTGCCTCGGCTTGTTCTGGACCCCATTCCCACTTGACCCCCCCCTTCAGGAGATGAATCAGGGGTCTGGTGATCTCTGCGTAGCCCTCAATGAACTTCCTGCTGTAATTAGTCAGTCCAAGGAGGCTCCTTAGTTCTCGCAGAGTTGTGGGGTCTTTCAGTTTTTGAAGTGCTTCCACTTTCTTTT
Source organism: Ambystoma mexicanum (assembly GCF_040938575.1). Classification (NCBI taxonomy): domain Eukaryota; kingdom Metazoa; phylum Chordata; class Amphibia; order Caudata; family Ambystomatidae; genus Ambystoma; species Ambystoma mexicanum. The sequence goes on from NC_090937.1 coordinate 1,659,567,073, forward strand.
CCTGGGGACAGAGACCCTGAGGAGTAATCTCATGCCCCAAGAAATTAACACGGGTTCTACACCACTGTGCTTTCTGAAAGGAAAGTTTTGCTCCGGCGGCCCTCAACTGTGTCAGAACATAACGGATCTCCGCTATGTGTTCCTCAACAGTTGAGCTTTTGATGAGGACATCATCTACATAAGCCAGGTTACCCCTCGCACCCAGGTCGGGCATGGCCTTATGTAGGAAAATGTTTAATTCATTGCCGGAGTTGAGGTATCCGAAGGGAGTCCGGGTCCATGTGTACTGCTGGCCCCCAAAGGTAAAAGCCAGTTTGTATTGGTCCTCCCTGCTGACAGGCACGGTCCAGTATCCATTGGTCAGGTCTATTGCAGTGAATACCTGTGACCCCTGAATCTGGGCCAGCCCTTGGTCAATGTAGGGAAGAGGCCATCGGGAAGTATGGACCCGTTTGTTGAGCTCCCTAAGGTCAGCACAGAGTCTCCACTGGCCGTTTGGCTTCAATATTCCCAGCACCGGATTATTGAAGGTGCTGTGGACTGGACGGATTATTCCCCGGGACTCAAGGTTCTTAATTATTTCAGTAAGGGACTCCATTGATGCGAGAGGCAAGCGATATTGCTTCACAAACACAGGAGTCATGCCAGGGTCCATGGGGATTGTTGTGGTGTGGATGTCGGTGCGACCACAGTCATATGAGTCTACCGCAAAGAGATCTTGGAAATCCAAGAAAACTTGTTTCAACTTTTGCTTTTGTTCCAGAGTCACACAGGCATCAGCTAGGTTGACTCTCTCTTCCACCATCTGCCTGAAGCCTGGAAAGACTTCTGGTTTGGCTATTTCAGCGGCCTCCTCCAGCTGGGTGGAGAAGTCCCTGGTCAGAGTGCTGATTTGGACTGGAGGCTTCAGGTGGGAAAGGCAGCCCTCATGGACCTGGAAAATCACCTCATCCCTCCTGAAGTCACAAGTCACATCTTCCTTACCATAGGGGCAGGAAGTGTACACCAGGAAGTTCCCCCCATGCCGGGTAAAAATCCTGTCTGGTGTTGTATTGTCATCACTGTCACTGTCAAAACAGTCCTTGGGGATTGGTCCTAACAGTTCATTTACTAAATCGATGGAAAAATGTCGGTCATCAAGCGCCATTCCAATAATGGTGCCTGCGGCTAGAGTAATACTCTTTAAGTCGCTGTTATCCACCTCTATTAGAATGGTGTCATGTTCTATGTTGACTAATGGTGTTGGGTTTACCCCCAACCCTTGCTGTTGGAGAGAAGCATTTAGATGTATGTAAGCATCAGGGTTTTTCAACTCTTGTCCCCTTTTAACTTTCACTTCCAGGGAGAATTGTCGGGTCCTTTCTGGGATGGTGACTTCCTCTTTAACCTGAATTTCAACTGCATAAGGTAGCAATTGAGCTGACCTAAATGCTTTTTCTGGATCATCAAAGCCCATGGGATTATCCGCTAATCGGGACCAAGCTTTGAAGTTTATTAGGTCCAAACTAATGGCGAAGCGATTGAGAATGTCACTGCCTAAGTAAAAGGCGGCAGGGACGTCTCGCACGACCCAACAATTGTGGACTATGCTCTTGTTACCAATGGAGATTTTGAGCATACACCTGCTTGGCAGGAGATGTTTGGAATTAGGTGCTTCCAGGTCCATTTCCCATTTGTCTATCAGTTTGAAGGTGGAAATGGCTGGATCTTTTGGGAGTTGGCGGAACATGGCTTCGCTGATGAAGCTCTTACCGTTGTTCACACACACTCGAGCGAGAACAGAGTCCTTCCCATCATTTAACTGAACAGGGATGAACAACTGCTCTCCAATTTGCTGAATATCAGCCAGGCTCTGAGCTGATTTCACATCTTTCTGGACTATAGGAGTGGGAGTTTCTGATTGTGGATTAGTATAGAATTTCAGAGTGTTTCCTTCCAGTGTGGAATACCACCTTAAACTGGAAGGAAGGTTGATTTTCAGAAATAGAGAGGACCCCCCATCACCAGTCTGTTGTCCTACTGCTATTACTGTCACGTCTGGAATTTGGCTATTCTGGAAGTGAAATTCTACTTGGTCAGATTTTTGTTCAACCATGTGGCAGGTGCCGTTTAAACTAACATGGTTGACACTCTGTTTTAATTTTATTGGTCGGCTAGTCTGGGTCCAGAGGACCTTGTTTACACAATCTATTAGGGGTGACAACCTTCTCAGGAGGTCATTCCCTAGTAAACAAGGGGTGCCCTCTGGGGTCACAACTATGACCGGGTGTTTCAACTTATGTCGCCCAATTTTAATGTCCAAATCTGCCGTCCCCTCGACGGGAATTTCCTTCCCGTCAAAGTTCTGCAGTTGTCCCGGAAGAGAGGTGAGAGGAATTTGGTAATTCTCTCCCCTTCCTGCATTCAGTTCGTCAAAGGCCCTTCTGGACAGAAGGGTAGCTTGAGATCCAGTGTCCACCAGTGCCAAAATTGTACCCTGCCCCTGTACTTGTACCGGGGCATAGTATCTTCCCTCCTTCTCCTCAAGGGGGCACAGATAATGCACATTTTTGGACAACTGGTGGGCTAACTTTCTGGTTTTGGACATGGCGAGAGAAGAGATTTGGGCAGAATTCTGTGGAGAGCCTTGGGAATCTGAAAGAAAAATTTAGCAACTGGAGATTATCCGCTAATCGGGACCAAGCTTTGAAGTTTATTAGGTCCAAACTAATGGCGAAGCGATTGAGAATGTCACTGCCTAAGTAAAAGGCGGCAGGGACGTCTCGCACGACCCAACAATTGTGGACTATGCTCTTGTTACCAATGGAGATTTTGAGCATACACCTGCTTGGCAGGAGATGTTTGGAATTAGGTGCTTCCAGGTCCATTTCCCATTTGTCTATCAGTTTGAAGGTGGAAATGGCTGGATCTTTTGGGAGTTGGCGGAACATGGCTTCGCTGATGAAGCTCTTACCGTTGTTCACACACACTCGAGCGAGAACAGAGTCCTTCCCATCATTTAACTGAACAGGGATGAACAACTGCTCTCCAATTTGCTGAATATCAGCCAGGCTCTGAGCTGATTTCACATCTTTCTGGACTATAGGAGTGGGAGTTTCTGATTGTGGATTAGTATAGAATTTCAGAGTGTTTCCTTCCAGTGTGGAATACCACCTTAAACTGGAAGGAAGGTTGATTTTCAGAAATAGAGAGGACCCCCCATCACCAGTCTGTTGTCCTACTGCTATTACTGTCACGTCTGGAATTTGGCTATTCTGGAAGTGAAATTCTACTTGGTCAGATTTTTGTTCTACCATGTGGCAGGTGCCGTTTAAACTAACATGGTTGACACTCTGTTTTAATTTTATTGGTCGGCTAGTCTGGGTCCAGAGGACCTTGTTTACACAATCTATTAGGGGTGACAACCTTCTCAGGAGGTCATTCCCTAGTAAACAAGGGGTGCCCTCTGGGGTCACAACTATGACCGGGTGTTTCAACTTATGTCGCCCAATTTTAATGTCCAAATCTGCCGTCCCCTCGATGGGAATTTCCTTCCCGTCAAAGTTCTGCAGTTGTCCCGGAAGAGAGGTGAGAGGAATTTGGTAATTCTCTCCCCTTCCTGCATTCAGTTCGTCAAAGGCCCTTCTGGACAGAAGGGTAGCTTGAGATCCAGTGTCCACCAGTGCCAAAATTGTACCCTGCCCCTGTACTTGTACCGGGGCATAGTATCTTCCCTCCTTCTCCTCAAGGGGGCACAGATAATGCACATTTTTGGACAACTGGTGGGCTAACTTTCTGGTTTTGGACATGGCGAGAGAAGAGATTTGGGCAGAATTCTGTGGAGAGCCTTGGGAATCTGAAAGAAAAATTTGGCAACTGGAGATCAGAGCCATTGTGGGTTCCCCTGGCTCTGGTTCTGGGCCGCCCCCCCCCTTTTTGGAGGCAGTCACCAGGATGGGTTTGAACCAGGGGATTTTCTTGCTGTTGGTTCTGGGATGAGATGGTGGGCGGCGGTAGCTCAGTCTCCACATCTCCCCAGTCTGGATTTGCATCCCTAGGGACCCATTTTTCTTTGGGAGGAGTTCCCCCCTCTCTGAAGGAGAAGATCCTTTTCCCAGGATCCTCTGAGGATCCCTCTCCCTCAAATTGGAAGATCTGTACCTCCTCCTCAAACTGTGTCTGTTTGGGTCTTTTGTTTCTCCTACCACCCCTCTGCTCCTTAGGAGGCAGACTTTCAGGGGCAAGAGATTTTGTTTCCGGTTCCTGGGTTTCCAGGGGCTGTTTACAAGTGAGGAAGGAAGCTTCCTCCAAGGCTTTACACCCCCCTTCCCTTCGTGCCTCCTCCCTGGGAACCGGTGAGTTATCGGGGTGCTGACCCCGTCATTGTTCTGGAGCACCAGGTCCAGAGTTGGGTGCGTTCTGCGCCGGCACGCCCATCTGAGGGTTCTGCTGAGCCCTCAGTATGTGACCCAGATCCCGCGCCATGTTTTGAACCTGGCGCTCTAACTGGGAAACCCGCTCAGGCTGATACGGGGCCCTGTTTTCTCCCCTGGGCTGATCCCGGGAAGGGTAGCTGTCCCTCCTCTGGTAATACCCCGGGTTGGGAAGATTTGGGCACCCCTCCACCCTTGGCCTCCCCTCTCCCGGATTCAGTGGTCTGGGCTCAGGGAATTGGGGAAAGAAGGATGGATGGTTTTGGGGCTGAAAGTCGGGTGGATATCTGGGGAAAAAGTTCTGCCCAGGGTTTGGTAAATTTCTGCCCTCCTGTGGGAAGTTTGGAGGGAAGTTCCCTGGGTTAGGTGCTTGGCTGGATCCCCCCCCTTGGGCTGGAGGAGTCCACACATAACCCAGGATGGGTCGATTTCCCTTGTAACGGGGACTTACATAATCAGGAGAGCGAGGGACCCCATTTGTGGGGCTGCCTCCTTGGCTCCCTGTCTGTGACTAACCCGAGGACCTCCTGGGCCTAGCATTATTAGGTGCAGGTAGGTTTTTAGGCCCCCCCATCTCCAAATCCAAAACGGGGGGTGACCTTTACCTCTGCCACCTTGGCAGCAGCAGGGGTGCTGTTGGCTTTGGGGTTTTTCTGGGCATTACTTTTGCTATCTATCGGTTTCTGCACCTCATAGATCCGGGTAGCCTGTTCAATGACCCAGTCTAAAGATCTTTTCTCGTGAAAATCCCTCACGAGCTGGGTCATGATATATTTGGGCAAGGCATGGAAAAACGTATTTATAAATTCTCTGCTATCCGTGCGCACCCTTCTTGTGGTCTGTGCAAAAGCACGCTTTAACTCCTGCACAAATTCTTGTGGGGCCTGATCCTCCCCACATTGCAAATTGTAGGCTGCCTTGCGAGCCTCTTGAGGATTTCTGTGAACAGAAAAATGTTTCAAGATGGCCGCCTTATAGGTGGACCATCTTAAATGATTTTGGTCCTCCAGCCCCGCAAAGAAACTGGAGTATTCCGGGGAGAAGGTCCACTTTACATATTGAATACAGCTTTGGCTGTCCTTCAAATGGAAAGTCTCCATCATTTGTTCAAACAACTCTAAGTGCTCCCAAACAGAATACTTAGCGTTCTTATGGTAAGGCGTGATGACGCTCCTGATCGCCTTAATCTGCTTTAAGGGGTCCTTAAGCAAGGCCCTTTTTGCCTTATTGGCCTTTTTGGTTCGGGTAACCCTTGTCCATTCGTCCTCGGACTCAGAGGCACTGCTCCCAGAGGTTCCCGTCTGTTCATCCAGGTTTTCCCGGATTCTGCGAGCCTGGGAATGGCTGGCAGAATGTGGGGACCTGGTCTCCTGTGTCCTGCGCAGTTCAGAGGAGTCTTCAGATTCCTCCTTGCTGCCAGGATTTGATGGGTACCCCCCCCACTGACCTAACTGGGCAGAGGTTTTCAGGATGCCCTTAAGGGGCCTACTCTCCTGGGGTTCCCCACTGAACTGTACTGTACTTGGGTGCCCATACCCGGATGCCCACCCCTCCATTCCTGGGTGGTACTGGCCTATGAGCCCCATGCTTCTGGCTGGATAGTAATCTGCCATCCCTGTGGTCCTGTGCTCATGTGCGCCAGGGGACATGGGGGTGGCAGAGTCCAGGGACTGAGAGGTATGAGGGCCTCTGGTACTAGGGCTCCTGAGGTTATGCTCCGGAGTTTCCATTTCCCAGCGAACCTCATCTCTATCTGCCCCTGCTCCCTGTTGCAATGCAAGAGCCTGCATTTGTGCCTTCAGTTCCTCAGTTAAGGCCTTACTGGACTCTATCAGTCTCTCCTGCATCGCTACCTGTTGTTGGAGCCTATCATTGTGTTGACAGAGGGCCTCATTTTCCCTCTGTGCTTCCTGGTTGGTCCTGGAGAACTGGGCCAGTCTTTGCTGCAGGAGGTTTACCTCCTGAGCTGTGTCCCTATTGGCCTGCTCCTTTCTTGCTAGAGCATCCTCCACCCTCCTGGTGTGCTCTAACAAGTTCTGGTTTTCTTTTTGGAGGTCACCCAGCCCCTGGAGGGCCAGGTGATTTTCTTCCATTTTCCTTTTTAAATGGCAGACTTCCTGGCCTATGGCGTCTCTTTCCTGACTAAGAGCCTGCATTTGTGCCGCCAGGTCGTCCCTCTGCCTTTGGAAGGCACCAGCTTTCTGGCGCTCCTGATCAAACTCTGCCTGGGTATCCAGGTCTTTCAGAATCAGTTTATTGCTCTCCTCTTTCTCTCTATCTAGCTGGCTTTGCAGGGTGACTACCTGCTCCGCGCATGCCCTGTTGAAATTGATCTGTTGCTCCAACTTTTTCTGGTTCTGCAGTAAGGAGTCCAAACTGTCTTGGTGCTCCTTCTGCAGGGCCAGAAATCTGGTATCCTGGTCTGTCTTTTCCTGTTGCAGGATGCCCATATCCTCTTTTATTGTAATGATGTACTGCCTGCTGTCATTTTCTGACTCCTGGCTCCCCTGCAGCCTCTGCTCAGAAGAGACCAGGTCAGATTGGACCTTCTCTAACACCACCTGTTGCCTATTTGCCAGATTTTGGCTTTCAGCACATCTATCCTGCATGTCTCCCATATATAGGTACAGGTATGCTGCTATCCTGGCAATCTTATTGTGTTCCTCTTTGGCTTTAGGAGCCATATATAGTTCACTCAGGGCCACATGTAATGGACCCTGATCTCTCCATGAGTCTGACCCTGTTTCAGTGACCTGTCGCGTGATGGCCTGCAACCAGGCATCCTGGCCCTGCTCAGCCCATTCACCTCTCACAAATAGTTTATGTAAGAAGTGCTCTCTGGCTATTTTCATATCTACCAAGGTCGTCATTCTAGAGATTGGTCTCTGTCCTGACTTACAGAAGTTAGTATTTTATTTTTGCAGAACAGAACTTTTCTTGGAGTGTCCCTTTTGAGGAATGCTTCACAGCGTAATGCAGCGTGGTGATCCGACCGGATGTATGTATCCCGTCAGTTAGCACACTGTATTAAGCTGCACAAGTGGTATTCTAACCCAAACGTCCGGCCGAGCCCCCAGTTTGTAAGAGGATTCAATTCAACACTACAGCTAAGTCAACGCCTAGTCTATAATACTGAATGAAAACCCTTATTGATATATCTTTATGTCCAGTTCATGCGTTCTGGATGACTACCCCTATATAACACCCCTCTCTTGGAATCCCCCTGACCCCACTGAGCCAAGAAGTAGTTCTGTTTTGCAAATTAAAAGGTTTATTTGATAATTTAAACAATATATATTATATCACGCTTTATAATAAATTAATAATTGAATATCACACTTAATCTGATATGATAACGATTAACAACGGAGAATCTGGCACTAACACGCTTCTCTATAATCAATAAGGAGTTGACATGAAATGGATAAGGTAGCACAGTGGTAAATAGGTACAGAAGTATAATGCGGTAGAGAATGCTTTACAGGGTTCAAGGAAATGCAAGGTTGAATGAATGAAATGCAGTATAGAAAATACTCAATATGATTTCAACAAAACAATGTAATCACTTTTCTCTGGCAATCCCCTGCCCCCCTTGATACAATGCAAGGAAATGGAAGGAAGCACACAGTTCTCAGAAATGCAATCAACTGTAATTCAGTTCACCCCAGCAAGCTTAGACTACAGAAGTTTGAAAACACAGGCCCAAATTGCTTTGATGTGTGCTGGCAATGAATTAAAAAAATATGCTAAAATGCTTTTAATTCCCTTTCAGAGGTTCAGGGTGAATGGTATATAGTTAATATTAGCTCAGGCTCATTCTTGCAATGATTCAGGAATGATTAGCAGGTTAAACGAATTTCTGGCAAATGGAAGGCAAGCAGCAGCTGTTTTTACACGAGGAGAAATTTGCAAATCGCGGTAAAATTCGCGGATGCGCCGAGCGCTATTACAGAGGAACCGCAAGGACTATCACGATCCTATTGGGGTCCTAGGAAAGCCTAGGATCTTATCTTCCAAATGAAAGTTACTGCAAGTCTCTAGCACAAACGGTCACGGAGATATGAGCGATTTAGTGAAGGTCGTTTTTCAGATTTGAAATTTTAAAAGCTCAAAATGACAAGTGCAGCTTGCAACTAGAAAATGACAAGTGACAGATTTTACTAGAAATGACAGGTGACAGTTAGGAGACAGTTCTACTTAAATTAAGCTAGATTGAATTATATTATTTTAACTAGGAGATTGGTTCTGCACAGTTTTCTAGGTACTCACACTATATTCTTGAGTGAAATGGGCCTCGCCATGGATCTGGTCAGGTTTTAAACTCGCCTCTGGTCTCTGCACTTCACAGTGATCTGGGTCAGCTCTCTCTGGTTCTCTGGTCTGGGTCTCTAGTTCTGGATAGATTGAAGTCTCTAGTTTGGCTCTCTGGAGGTTTGATGGAGGTAAAGTATGGATTTTTCCGGCAGAGCTTCCAGCGGCAGATGGAATTGAAGGTCCCTATCTGTCCTGTCTCTCTGCTTTTATGTGTTTTTAAAATGGGTGTGTGTGAGCAGCATCACTAGCCAGCCCCTCTCCACTTATCATTGGTCAAATTTCCATTTCTCACTTGATTGGGGGAGCTAAGTTGTGTCAGAGTGATGTCAGCCATTTATGATCTCTTGAAAAACCTCCCCTGTCATCTGTGCACCCAAATCTATATATGATCAAAATCCATATTTCACAGTTACACAGTTGTTTGAAATTACATATACATGGTGTGGCTGAATTTAGCCATGTCTCTGTCCAAATCTGCTGTTTCTAAGAGCTTGCATTCAGAAATGGCACATAATTGACTTTTTAACTGATTTTTCAATTTCTGACATTGACCCAACTTTACATACATGTGCGCAGGGAGTATGGACATTAACTGATGAAGTTTCAGATTTTTAACATGCATACATTTAGAGTAATATCCACTTTTCCGCTGACACCCCCCTGAACATACCACCGGTTCTAAAAACCTCTTAAACTGTGGGCAGAAAAATCACAAGAATTATGGTATCATTTATAAAATGTTCACATGTCCGCTCTATGAATGATCCATCTTTTTAAAGTTATGTTCTGGCTCCAAAGGGGTGTGGTTTCCTCTCAGCACAAGGTAGAAATACTGGTTTATCCGGTTCTGCCAAGCCAGCTTCTGTCTCCAGTTTCTCCCCCTCCCAGTTTCTGCCAAGAGGAAGCTACATTTTACGACCGCTGTAATAAAACCTTTGCCTGAGTCAAGACAGGCTTTGTTCAGAGCTCCTGTAGAGCACAGGTAATTCAATTATCAGATAGATGGCATATCCTTAGTGTGGCTAGCAAAAGGCAGATGGCCTGGGAACACAGTTGTGACTCAAGTTTCACTCCTGATGGGGGTAGCTGTCAAGCAAAATCAAGTTCCTTAAGCCAGACTTTCAGCTAACTGTCATGTTTTTTGTTGCTTTTTAAATTAATTTTACACATGCAGCTAGAATGCTGATTCTAAGTGCAAAACTATGACATTTCAACAGTTACAAAGGCATGTGACACCAAACATAGGTCACTCATTTAATCTAAACATTTTCGATTTTAGTGTCTTTAAATCCAGTGCAACTTAAACTGCTGACTCCATAGCAGTTTTGTTATAAGCATTGTTTTGGGCTCTTCATTTCCCAGATTTTGTAGGCACACAACACTCCATTCTACCAAATGTCTGCTGGTGTCCAGTGAGTTTTTAGATGTGTTGCAATGTTTAAAATAGACATTTTGAGCCTGCCTTCAGAGAAACACAGGGTGGTTTTAAACTGCCGGCTTTTGGATAGTGGTGAGTACTGGTACTGCACCCATTTTTGGGATTTAAGAAAATGAATTCCCAACAGTTATGGGTTTGCTTTTGGCAATCAGCATTGCCATTCCCAATGGTTTCAGACTACTGTGCGGGTAGTCCAATGGTGGTTTTAAAGCGCTTTGAAGCTAACCGGCGCTACTGTTTTTCCTTTGGCAACCCATTTCCCTCATGGCAACCCGGCCTTTCATTCTCGCACTGGTGGGTGGCAAGTGAGGCAACCATTTTGGTGTGCGCACAAACTGCGCAGCTTTCCTGGATTTCGGCGCACATGTGGGTTTTCCGCCATCTTGAATTTTCTAAGCCCACAGCACCAAATGTTGTGGCATGATAGCTTAAACGTGGGTCAGGACACCCAACAGGATAGTCAGGGATGGAAATTACTATGCGCTCATTCAAATCACTCACGATACATATTGGAAGCAATTGCTGGTAGGATTCCAATATTTGTCTTACTGTCGAGACATTGATTTTAGTCTCAGTGCATTTGGGGAGGTCATAAATGTTAATCATTATAATTTCTGTCTTAGAATACCTTAGTTTTACTACTTGAACAATTCAGGAGGAGCCCCCACTAAAGGACCACGGATCCTGATATCAGCAAACTACATTTTGGACGGCCATTGGTCCCTTTAGTAGCATCCCTCTGCAAGGTGTGGCGGCCATCGAGGTGGCTATGCTCCGTAAACCAGGTTTCTTGCAGTGCAATAATTGAAAATAGGTCCATGTGGGCCAATAGACCACCATCATTAAACAGGTGAGAGTGGCCCGCCATGTTCGATGAACACAAAGGGCCTCATTACGACCCAGGCGGTAAGTTACCGCCTGGGTCGTACCCTTAGCACCATGGTGTAAACTATGTTTACACCATGGTGGATGGTGGATTTACCGCCCCATTCCAAGGTGAGTGGGGCGGTAAATCCCCATTTCCCATTTTACCCTTCCCCATTCCCATTTTTGCCCCATAGGGCATAATGGGAGTGGGGAAGGCGCTATTACGCCACCGTAAATTACGGTGGCGTAATTAGCACCATGGTCCCTTAGCGCCATGGATTTTAACGCCTGCAAAAAGCAGGCGTTAATATCACCATGACGCTAACGGACCTTGTAATCAGGCGTTAAGGGTCGGCGCCGTTTACGGTGCCGTTAACCCCTTAATGCCTGATTCGTAATGAGGCCCAAAATGTTAATGTCATCGAGATGGTGTGGAAAAGTGAGTTTTAAATATGGTTGACAACCATTGCCAGTAATCGTCATCATCACTCTGTATTACCCCACCAAGATTAGCATCAGCGAGGGTTCTCCTGCTACAATTGGACAATGGGACTTGTACGCACCTTCTAGTATATTCGATTCGTTATGATTCAAATCAAGGGTGACCAATGGCTGGTGATACCATTTTTCAACCTTTTTAGGTTTCGATAGAGAGGAGGCCTGCTTTTTGTTATCAGGTGTATACTGGCCCTGAGCAGTGTCTGTCACCCGAGTTCTGATTTTAGTGGTGACATCATCACAATATTTCATGAATAACCAAGTCTATACAGTTTGTTCTCTTACGTTAATATGTACCCTATAGTAGCCTCAGAGTTGAACCAAATACTAGATATATAGGTCGGTATGTTCTCCATCTGGTCATATATTGATATGATAGGTTATTTATAACGTGCTTAATACCCAGAGGTTTCTAAGCGTGGATCCGGGGATTGAACCTGTGTTGCTCCGTGTCGTCTTGCTTCCAAGGCGAGCACGTTGCCATGAGCTATCCTCCCAAGACTTTTTAATATCATCAGTTGATATAACTCTCCATGATACAACAGAGTGAAGAATATTTAAAATAGCTGCGCGATTAAGAGGGGGAGATGTTCCACCCCCGATAGAGGCTGTAAATTGTCCACTCACAGCAGACCTAGAGAGATTCTCTGATATAGGTAGCGGTGTATTATTTTGTACAGGCCACAAGTCTGTCAGCTTGGCCTGTGTTAGAGGCCTGCATGACAATAAGAGCTCAAAGCTAAGACAGAAATGCCATCATTTTGTGGTATGCTACTGCTCTTTCCGTCGGCAGGAAGTGGCGGTCTTACTACACAAGATGCAGCTACCACTACAGCACTGCAAGATGAGTCAACTGCCTCAAGGGCAAATAAATTGGAGGGTACAATAACAAGTGGTACATTTGAAGAAGTATTAAGGACTTGATAATCTCCTCATTAAATATATTTCCAAGCATATTATTATCCGGTACAATACGAGCAATTCCTACACGTATTTAACCTATTGGCGTACATGAATGCTTGTCTGCGTTTAGCAGGAGCTCATTTAGCTTTTGCTGTTATCTGAACAAGTACTTCAGGATTGGAATCATGCATAGCCACACTGTCAACTGGAACTAAGATCACACCAGGGCTCTCATCATTGCCCTTTGTGATGCTGGAAATGCATTGGAGGGACAGAGCCTCCATTTCCTTGTCCCGTACTCCCTTACCATGTGTGGTCTGGGTTGTTTTCTGCAAAGGAGTCCATGTGGGACTCCTGGCAGTGCAGCTCTTCCTCCTTTTGGTCGTGGTGAACAGACCCTTGGGATACCCTTATGGCACCCATGGGTGGGGATACAACCCTGTACACCTAGTGTATGTTTATGTGCATGTGTGTGGCCCACAGAGCAGGGTATGGGCTGGTGGCAGCTCCATGCTGAATTTGGCAGGTGCTCTGAGTATCCCCATTTTGGGATACCCAGGCCCTGCCATAGGAATCAGTGGATTCCTGATAGGAGACATGATGGCCCCTGTGACCTCTTGGTTTCTATTACCTGCAACCTTGTTTTCCAAAAATCCTGGGAAGGCCTGACTCTGTCCCTTCCACCCAACTGGCTGTTGGGTGGAAGAACCATATATGGTTGTGGGGAAGTCCAAGCCAGACTGGCTGGATCCTTCCCAGTGACTGTATGTTGTAGCTACACCCTTGGGGTGGGAGCTGGGTGAATGGAGTGTGTGACCAATATGCATTCCATGTTATGGGTTTCTGGTATCTGTGTGTGTGACACAAAGAATGAGACAGCCCTGCCCAAAACTGACATGAATGCAGCGTGGTGTGCTGAAAGGATGGGTGCTTGCCCCATCCACATCCCTTGTTATGGGTGTCTGGGTGGAAGTGAATGGCCTGAATGCACTGTGAGTCTGCTTTGAGCCTGCATAAATGCCCTTCTGACTGATTGGCTGACTGAGCCTGGCTCAGCAGTGTGAATGAGGGACAGATCTATATATCTGGGGACCTCTCACTGACCAAAATTGTTCAGAAGCTGAAGTTGAAACTTGAAGCTGCTTATCCTTGAAGTCCAGCTAAAAGAAGAAGAATTGCTGCTGCTTTCCTTCTACCCAATCTAAAAGCTCTCGAATCTGTGGACCTGGCCAGGAGACCTCTCCCAGAGCTACGAGGCAACATCGTGCAGAAGCTGATCTTCATCGAGGCACCCTGGAAGTCAGTCTCAAACAGCTGTACACCGGAGGCGGGGTCCACCAAGAAACATTGAAGTAAGCACCAGGACCTCAAGTCCATTGACATCCATCACCGTTGACCGGGGTTCAGAGAATCGATGTGACCTTGTCCACCAGAACCGCAAGGCTCTACCATTGCCGAAAGAACATCTAAACCAAGGACTCCCTTGCCATCACCATCGACTACTTTGTCCCGCCAGAGAAAGTCGAGGCCGTCGACGACTGGGGAGAATCCGCCGGGGAGTTTCCCACCACCTGAAGTCCACAAAGATGCCAACAAGTGAAGATCCGAAATCCAGCCGTGGTCGTGTTCCCGACTGCTGATGCCAACATCCGACGCTGACCCTCGGCGCCCCACTGCCGGGCCTACGTTCATCGAGTCTTCTTTGTGGCACAAAACTTTCTTCTTCAAGGATTCTTGACACTGAGGTTTACATTTCTTTGAGGATTCTCAACGCCCTGTGGCTCCTGCTTTAATGGGAGTCCACAATTGAGGGATCCGTCGATGAACCATCGAAGAATCTCTGCTAACTGTGGCCCATTGGGATAGTGGATTTTATTTTAATCAGGAAACAAGTCTATGTAAACATAAATGGACTGGGCTTGTTACTGCACTTTATTACAGGTTTCGCAGGTGGGGGATCCTCAGAGAGAACTGTGTCTTAGTAGTGAAAGTACTATTCTTCCATTGTTTAACCCAACTTGCCTTCCTTCCTAGGTCCTATGCTGATACACATTACTGTTTGATTTGCATGCCATTAGAAACTGTCAGCATTTGGTGCATTCTAAAGGAGTCAATAGTTAAGTGTGATACCACACAGACATTGTATATATTTGCCATATTAGATTTGCCAAAGTACAAAATGTGTTATTAATTGTGTAAATATATTGAACCTTATTGTTATATAGAGAACTGTGTTAGCACGTAACATAGTGTGTGGACATTCCTTTGTGGGGGGCTTGGGGACTACATTGTACTTAAAAGTCATCCTGCATCCCCTCCTGAGAGCTTAAGCCTTGGTTGCTCGTCAATTCTACTATAGCGAATCTTGGCTAGGGTGTTCTGTGCTTCTACTCTGCCATATAGAGGGCAGAAGTACAGATACCCCCCTCCAGTCTTTACACCCTTTATGACAAAACCAATTATATTGATGTTAAGGCCTTGCTCACATAAAGTTTTCCTTGAATGGTTAATGCCCTTGTGAAAGAGCAGGGATTGTAAGTCAAGTTTATTTCCTAACCACTCATGTTTGACTGTCAATAGGAATTCAAAAGTCATAAACCTCTTGTTGGATGTCATACTGGCGTTACTGATATTGTGGAGTCCAGTGTCCATCATGTCAGATTGTTCAGGAGGATCATGAGAATCAGAGGGATGAGGGGTAAATCAGAGAGGAGAACTAGTTCCTCCCATTTGAACATAGCCAAACCAGTGGCAGTAACACTCTCATCCTGTTGAGAACCATAGTCGGAGGGAAAACCCAAACAGGGTACATGCGGGTAATGGGGACCTAAAGCTATAGAGCAGGGTGAGAATGGAACATCACCTAGCTATGCAACCTCAAGGTTATCCAGACTGATGTCTATGGTGTTACTCTGTCTCTCTATACCTGAACTAAGTATCATGGCGGTTGTAAGGGTAGTAACAGGAGTAAGCAGACAGGTAGCTACCACAGCATCCCGTCCCTTGGGAGATAATGCCAAACAAGGAGGATCAACATGAGGACACAGGTACGTTCTTACACAAGATAACATGCACAGTCTCAAGCTCAGACACTATTCCTGTCTGTATCACACCTAAAGTTTTAGTTGGCACAGTTACAGCACTTTCTATACGTTTAGAACCGAGGCATCTCAAAGAAGCATTCAGATCCGCAACAATGTCACTTACAGCATTAGATTCATCAACTGAGCTGAGAGTACTCACTTTGGGAAAGTAAGAAGTCAGTTTCCTCACTGTAGTATTAGTTAGGGTCTTAGTGATGATTTTAGGAGGACATACTCAGCGACATCGTCGCAGGGGCAAAGGCTCTTCAGACAATAATTTGTGGTTGGTCATAGGGTCGCCCATAGGAAACACTGAGAGGGGCAGGAGGGAGCCTGAAGCAGACCGCAGGAAGGGGAGAAGGAGAGGGTGCACACGTCAATCACACGCTTGGCCTGAAGGGCGAAGGACTCGCGCAGGTGGGTTAACCAGGTAAGGCGTTAGACCACAGTTATATAAGAACAGCTTCTTCTCTGTCAGCAACAAAGAAACTAATCAGACCGACTGAGGGGGAAAAGAGATGAAAATAAACAGGCGTAGAGATTTTCCACACCTACTTGCAACGGTAGAACTAAACGCTCGTACTGACACTCCCCGACTCAAAACTCAACACTAGTGCTCAGCGAGCGGTAAGAGAGTGCTGGAGCACGCCGCTGCTGGCCCTGGCGCGAGCCAGCGAACAGCAAACAGCACTTGCTGCAAGGCACTTCCAATATATATTCCACACCCATCACCACTGCAGTGGATCCTCCCTGTTCAACCTCTCAAAGCCAACCCTTTCCTCCAGTGGATCCTCCCTGTTCAGCCCCGCAAGACCTAACCATTTCTGCAGTTTCTACTACAATTTCTACTCCTTGTTTAACCCCTTTAGAATCTACCTTTTCCTGCCGTTTCCTTGTTTGGCCCCTATGCAGTCTAAACTATCCTGCAGTTTCTACATCTTGTTTAGCCGTTTTGGAGCCTACCCTTTCCTGCAGTTTCTTCTCCTTGTTTAAATCTGTTAGAGTCTAACCTTTCCTACACTTTGTACTCCTTGTTTAACCCCTTTACAACCTACCCTTGCCTACAATTTCTTCAGCTGTTTAACTCCTTTAGAGTCTACCCTTTCCTGCAGTTTCTACTCCTTGTTTAACCCCTTTAAAACCTGCCCTTACATCCAGTTTCTACTCCTTGTTCAACTCCTTCAAACTCTACCCTTTCCTACAGTTTCTACTACTTGTTTAACCCCTTCATAGTCTACTCTTTCCTGCAGTTTCTGCTCCTTTTTTAACTCCTTTAAAACCTACACTTTCCTTCAGTTTTTACTCATTGCTTAACTCCTTTAAAGTCTACATTTTCCTGCAGTTTCTAATCCTTGTTTAACCCTTTCAGCATCTACCATTTCCTGCAGTTTCTGTTCCTTGATTATTCCCTTTAGAGTCTACATGATCCTGAAGTTGCTAATCCTTGTTTAATCCCAATGCAGTCTACCCTTTCCTGCAGTTTCTACTCCTTGTTTAACCCCTTTAAAACCAAGCCTTTTCTAAAGTTTCTATTCGTTGTTTATCTCCTTTAGAGTCTACATTTTGTTGCAGTTTCTAATCTTTGTTTAGCCCTTAAGCAGTCTACCCTTTCCTGCCTGCAGATTCTACTCATTGTTTAACTCTTTTAGAGTCTACCCTTTCCTGCAGTTTCTGCTCCTTATTTAACTCCTTTAAAACCTACCATGTCCTTCAGTTTCTACTCCCTTTTTAACCCCTATGCAGTGTACCCTATCCTGCAGTTTCTACTTCTTATTTAACCCCTTTACAACCTACCCTTTCCTGCAGTTTCTACTCAATGTTTAACTATGTTGGAGCCACCCTATCCTGCAGTTTCTACTTCTTATTTAACCCCTTTACAACCTACCCTTTCCTGCAGTTTCTACTCAATGTTTAACTATGTTGGAGCCACCCTTTCCTGCAGTTTCTACTCCCTGTTTAACCCCTTTAGAGCCTGCCCATTCCTGTGGCTTCTACTCCTTGTTAAGCCCTTTAAGAGCCTACCCTTTTCTCCAGTTTCTACTCTTTGTTTAACCTTTTTAGAGGCTCCACTTTCATACAGTTTCTACTACCCGTTTAACACCTTTAGAGTCTGCACTTTCCTGGGGTTTCTACTCCTTGTCGAACCAGTTTAGAGCCTACCCGTTCATGCAGTTTCTACTCCTTGTTGAACCCCTTTAGAGCCTGCCATTTCCTGTAGTTTCTACTCCCTGTTTAACCCGTTTAGAGCCTGCCATTTCCTGTGGTTTCTACTTCTTGTTGAACCCTTTTAGAGCCTGCCATTTCATGCAGTTTCTATTCCTTGTTTAACCCTTTTAAAGCCTGGACTTACATGTAATTTCTACTCCTTGTTTCACCCTTTTGGAGTCTACTCTTTCCTGCAGTTTCTACCCCTTGTTTAACCCAATTTGTGTCTGCCCTTTCCTGTGGTTTCTACTCCTTGTTTAACCCATTTAGAGCTGGATCTTTTGTGCAGCTTCTACTCCCGGTTTAACCCCTTTAGAGCCTGCCCTTTCCTGCGGTGTCTACTCCTTTTTTAACCCTTTTAGAGCCTGCCATTCCATGCAGTTTCTACTCCTTGTTGAAACCTTTTAGAGCCTGACCTGTCATGTAATTTCTACTCCTTGTGTAACCCTTTTAGGGACTGCCTTTTTCTGCAATTTCTACCCCTTTTCAAACCCCTTTAGAGTCTGTCCTTTCCTGCATTTTCTACTCCTTGTTTAACCCGTTCAGAGGCTACCCTCTCCTGTGGTTTCTACTTCTTGTTTAACCCTTTTAGAGCCTACCCTTTCCTGTGGGTTCTCCTCCTTGTTTACCCTTTTCGACCCTGCCCTTTCATGCAGTGTCTTATTCCTGTTTATCCATTTCAGGGTATACTTTTTCCTTCAGTTTCTACTCCTTGTTTAACCCTTTTAGAGCCTGACCTTTCATGCAGTTTCTATTCCCTGTTTAACCCTTTTAGAGCCTACCCTTGTATTACAGTGTATTGTATTGTTTATTTATGTAGCGTCTATACACAGGAAAGTGTTTCAAAGCGCTCAGGGAGGGTGGGAACATAGGGAAAAACAAAAGTCTCTCATTACCCTTGAAATTCGGAGGCGATAATAGTCTGCACATGCAGAGTAAGTACATAAGATACATTTAATAGTTGAGACATAGCAAACAGGCCTGACAGCGATTCTGCAGTTTTACCAGTGCAATTAAGGGGTGGAGACAAGGGAGAACAGACAGACGATCTTCATGCCCGTTGCATTTGGATTGAGAAAGTGCATAGACGGTCACAGGGAGGGGGCGCTCCAAGTGCACACAGTCGGTGGAGACTGGGGTAAGTGCAGAGAGAGCCACTCTATTGGATTATTTTTAATCGCAGTGAAGGTGGGAGGATGTAGGGCCCTGAGGCAAGTGCAAGTGAGGACTGGCGGGGGTGGCCGGGACCGGTGAGTCTCTGAGGTACACCAGGCGGCCATTCAACAAGTTGTAAGGAAGAGGAGGGAGAAATGGAGAGAGCAGGATAGCTAGTTTAGCAGGGAAGAGGGAGAGCGAAGGAAGAGGAGAAGAGGAAGGTCTTGAGGAGTTTCCGGAACTTAAGAAGGTCAGCCTCAAGATGGAGGGTGGCAGGGCGGCTATTCCAGAGGGAGGCACCTGCTGAGGATAAGGATCTCCCTCCAAATCTCTGCTTGAAGAACCGGCTCACTCGCAGAAGGTTGGAGGTAGTTGAGCGGAGGGCTTGTGAGGGACAGCATTTAGGTAGGCAGCGTTGCAGATAGGTCGGTCCCAGGCCTCAGAAAGCATTGTGGAAAATGCAGAGGGTCTTGAACTTGATCCCTGCAGCCACAGGGAGCCAGTGAAGGAATGTCAGTGCCGGAGAGATGCGGTCCCTGGGCATGAGGCCAAGGATACCCATTACTGAGGTTTCTACTCCTTGCTTAACCCTTTTAGAGCCAACCGTTTCTTGCAGTTTCTATTCCTTGTTTAACTCTTTTAGAGGCTGCCCTTTCATGCAGTTTCTACTCCTTGCTTAACCCTTTTAGAGGCTGCCCTTTCATGCAGTTTCTACTCCTTGCTTAACCCTTTTAGAGCCTGCCCTTTCATGCGGTTTCTACTCCTTGCTTAACCCTTTTAGAGCCTACCCTTTCATGCAGTTTCTATTCCTTGTTTAACTCTTTTAGAGGCTGCCCTTTCATGCAGTTTCTACTCCTTGCTTAACCCTTTTAGAGGCTGCCCTTTCATGCAGTTTCTACTCCTTGCTTAACCCTTTTAGAGCCTGCCCTTTCATGCGGTTTCTACTCCTTGCTTAACCCTTTTAGAGCCTGCCCTTTCATGCGGTTTTTACTCGTTTAACCCTTTCAGAGCCTACCCTTTCCTGAGGTTTCTACTCCTTGTTTAACCCTTTTAGAGCCTACCCATTCCTGAGGTTTCTACTCCTTGATTAACCCTTTTAGAGCCAACCGTTTCTTGCAGTTTCTACTTCTTGTTTAACCCTTTTAGAGCCTACCCTTTCCTGCAGTTTCTATTCCTTGGTAACTCTTTTAGAGCCTGTCCTTCTCTGCAGGTTTCCTTTTCTAACTCCAAGTCTGTCCTGAAATTAAAGTTCACCTCCCACTATAGACACTTAACTGGTTTGTCTCTGAAGTCTGCCCTTCCTTGCAGTCTTTCCCTTCCAAGTCTGTCCTGAAATTAAGGTTCACCTCCCAGTATTAGACACTTGGCAGTTTTCCCTCTGAAGTCTGCCCTTCCTCACAGTTTTCGTTCCCAGCGCAGCCCCCTATAGCCATGCCCCTCCCTGCAGTTTTGGCAACCCCTCCCCATAGCTCCATCTTTCCTGCAGTTGTCCCCCCACGTCCCAGCAGGCAGCTGCTTTATCTTAACCCTGTACCCAGTGCCTCGGGGACGGAATGCGGACCAGTCGGTGGCAGCTCATAAAACTTCCCTCTAATGAAACGGTGCTGACAGGCCAACTTACCCAGCGCATTTTGGGCAGTGCCCGTCATCTGCTGGCCTCGGGAGGGCCTCCTCGGGGTGTTTGTTTTCAGTCTATGAGGCAAGATGGCGTTCCGGATCCCAAGAGCCCCATTAAAACCGAACGGGCCGCCCAGGACCACCGACTTTGCGTTAATGACACCATGAGCCGGTGTCCGGTGACACTGGCGGATGCAGGAAGGGGCGAGGGGCGTGCCAG
The DNA here is from genome assembly GCF_040938575.1 of Ambystoma mexicanum. Classification (NCBI taxonomy): domain Eukaryota; kingdom Metazoa; phylum Chordata; class Amphibia; order Caudata; family Ambystomatidae; genus Ambystoma; species Ambystoma mexicanum. The sequence continues at coordinate 1,659,587,785 of NC_090937.1, forward strand.
GGCGGGCAGCACCAGCCCCACGCTCAGTAAATATCCAGAATGAATAGCACTGAATGACTGAAAAACGGACAAGATCACACATTGTCATCTAGCGGGGAGCTGGGATCCGACCTCCAGTCTCCCATATAAACAGCTGCAGAATGGCCAATCAGACGCCCCCCCCCCCCTCTCCCTTTAAATAGCATCACAGGGGTTTCCATTGAGACTCGAAATCAGCCATCGTCTAAATCATACAATTGAAGTCAGGCATCGTGGGGTTCCCTAATTGCAACACTGATGAGACTATTTCGTGTTCTTTTATACAACTTCATTTCGGATTCCCCTCACTTCTAAGTGCTGCTATAACATGTGTTATTAATTATTCCCAAAGTAAGGGGACCCACTTTCTCGACCCAGAGGATCAAGGGCTGAGTTGGCACTGCCGCTGAATTTGAACCTGTGATGTGTAGATGAGAGACAACAGGTGCATAACTCGTGAACTGGCCACACCAGCGGTGGACTGGGAACCAAAAGAGGCCCTGGAAATAATGTTCAAAGTGGCCCCATATTACACCCCACCCTTTTCCTATCAGAACATTGGTAAATAGCACACAAAAGAGGCCCCGTGTGCTGGGGACTACCAGGAAATCTCCAGAGTTCCCCATAGGCCAGTCCACCCCTGCCCAGGGTGCAAAGCCCCCCCTACGCAGGGTGCAGAGGCCCACCGGGAAATCTCCAGAGTTCCCCATAGGCCAGTCTGTTCCAGGGCCACACAGATCCTGTGCAAGTAATTATACTTATCAATCCACTTTAATTGTTTTTTTTTTAAATTTTTTTTTCCATTTGTAAAGCGCCTAAGCTTAGGAAACCAGTTACATACATTGACATAAGAAGTGACATATGAGCTTGACTCTTTTAATACATATTATTATAATAATAATATTTATTATACGTTTTAGTTCATAGAACCTTTCATATACATATTTCCACGACACACATATTACACAAATAAAATGAAATACGATATAATACAATTACATACATGTTTCACAATTAAGATTTCTTTTCCTTCTTACTGTATTCAGTCATACAATCAATCAAACACTTACGCATCATAAAACATCTGAAGTCTAAAAATGGCCTAAACAATACAAACAATTTCATCCCAATGGATTTCAAGAGTTTTCCCCTTTTGTTTCAAGCGCCTTAGTGCTACTGGTTAGAAACATTTCTTTAATATTTAGCCAGATTTGTTACAAAGCAATATGCACTGATGTTGAGGTTAACTGGAAGCGACAAAACTGTTTGTTATCAATGAATGTCACATTGATTTATTGCTTCTCTGCAGTCGTCACCCACCCTTTCCTAAAACCGGGATGAGGTTTTGTGAGGAATTCGACCATCCGAACGGTGGGTGAGCGCTCGCATGAGTTTTAGAAATTTTAAAATGAAATGATGGTAGATGGACCTCTGGAAAATGTAGGGGGCTAATCCGCACACATTTTACTATGCTCACCGCATGACACACACACATAGACCCTTGTATTCTGGGTCGGCACAGCCTACAGGCACCGTCCGCCCTTTCATGTTTAGTTGGGCTATGACAGCCAAGAGTAAATCAAGCATCTCAGAATGGGGAAGGCAAATCCTTCCCTCTGCTATAGCCAGCCTAATTAACACATAAATGCTCCATGGTACACCCTGTCCCTTTGATTAAGCTCTGCGCCCGCTGGTGGCAGCTTTGCATACTAATCAAAGTTTCATTCAAACAGGCCCAGCATGGGGCCTGGCTGAAGAGGCTAAACAAACGAGACAGGAAACCCCAACACCCCTTTCATATGCAATGTGTCAACCTGAAGCCAGCTCCTGCCATAAAGTATCAATGAAAGTGAGCTGTCATGGCTGGGTCTATGTGTTTACAGTAGGCAACCCCCCACAGGGGTACACCATTCAGAAGGTACGAGAATGTGGTTTGCAGGAGACAGAAAGTCTGTTCTCGCCACAGCCTCAAGGGAGACCTGTATCAGGAACCACAGAGAGCTCCATTAAATAGAGGGCTTCTTTGATCCACAACAGACAGGAAGAAGGGGGGGACTTAGTATTACATGTTTTCACACCTTTACCTTTTCTGTTGCAAAGCACCCTAATTATGGCCTCACCCATACAGGAGATTGTTAGTGGGGATCCAGGATTGGTTCATTAATGTAGGCTTAGCCTACAATAATCACTGTGGCCCATTTGGCTTTTAAAGAGGGTTGAGCCCCTGTTTTGGGAAGGTCATATTAAGACCTTGCAAGGAGTTTTAAAAAAAGGTAGCAGACGCCCCTCGCCAGCAAGAACACGGCATGATAACCTGTTCTGTGTTTTTTTTCCCAACTTTGAGAGTTCGCAGCCATCGCTTTTTGCTCACTGTACCTTTCACAGATGGGAATTATCCATTTGTATATCAGTCTGTCCCACCCACATGGGCAGTCAGCACTGAAATGCTATGGCAATTCCCTTCTGAACAAGAGTACCAACAGCAACCCCATACACGTGTTCCAGCCTTGTTGGGCCTCATCACTGAGGTGGAGCTGTGCCTCACTGAGCACAGTGAGCTGGGAGTCCACATCTGGGTTTTGACCAGGGAACTCAGGGTGACCAACCCCAAGTTCCTTGCAAAATCTTTAAAAAGAAAGTTAGCAGGCGCTCCTTTTCAGAAAGAACATGGTATGATAACCTGTTGTGAGATGAGAGTTTGCAGCACACGCTTTTTGCTCACTGTACGTTACACAGATGGGAAATACCCATTTGCATATCAGTCTTTGTCCCGCCCACATGGGCAGTCCAGCACCGAAATGCTATGGCAATTCCCTTCCCAACAAGAGTACCAACAGCAACCCCATACACGTGTTCCAGACTTGTTGGGCCTCATCAGTGAGGTGGAGCTGTGCCTCTCTGAGCACAGTGAGCAGGGAGTCCACGTCTGGGTTGTCCCAGGTAACTCAGGGTGACCAACCCCAAGTTCCTTGCACGTATTGTTAAAAAAGTTAGTAGACGCCCCTCATCAGAAAGAACACGGCGTGATAACCTGTTCAGTGTTTTTTTTCCCACTTTGAGAGTTTGCAGCCATTGCTTTTTGCTCACTGTACCTTTCACAGATGGGAAATATGAAATATTCATTTGCATATCAGTCTTTGTCCCGCCCACACAGAGCTTGCAAGGACTAGCAAGAACAACTCAGCATTAGACCCTGGCTGATGGTACAATCTGCCTTACATCTGTGCACTAGGTCCCCAACCAGCCATAGAGCTGGGGGTTTCCCAATAGCACTTTAAGATGAGGCAGCAGCGCCTGGAGATGGATGGGGATGCAGATTAATACTCTCGCATCAAATCAATACTGACAACTCAACGGTTTAGCAAATGTAGTCCGTTTAATGACAAGTACAAAAAACGTGGAGTTCATGAATATCAGCAATCGCTCAATCTTCCTTCTCGCTTCAACAACTCCAACGAACTTCATAAAAAACACATCATTTAGACTAAAAACTCATCATCACTGATGTGTAACGCTTAAAATGTTGCATGCAAACCTACTGGTTCTAGGAAGGTAACTTTAATATAGGTACTATATCTGTATATGGTAACGGAGTGAGGGGATTGGACAAACATTGTCAGGTGGGGCATCAAAGCCCTACCTTCAAAATAGCTACTGTAAATGTCACTAAAAGTACGATGTCTCATTGGTTCTACTAACTATAGGACTGTCACGCCACATTGGAGACCGGGGTCCGCCGCGCCCGCTCTTCCCTTCACCTCCTGGCGAGTCTACCCGCGCTTCCGCGCCTGGGGGCACGCCAGAGGGAGAGCGTTGGGTGTCGGGGCCAGAGGGCTACGGCGCATGCGTGGGAGACCTCTGTCTCGGTTTCGCGCATGCGCTGTGGACTTGGCTCAAGTCCTAGGAAGGGCTTGCCTTCCAGGACTCGCTTTGGGTACGCCGGCGCCCGCAGGTGAAGCGGCTTGCATTCCACGCCTCATGGGCGCCGGCGACCCATAAAAGGAGCCGCAGATCGAGGCAAGCCGCGTCTCAACGCGGTTTGCTTCGTTCTGCGAGCTTTCCAACCTGGGCTGCCTGCCACTTACCTGAGCCCGATCTGGGCTGCCTGCTACCTCCCGAGTTTCTCCCTGGGCCTGAAGCTTACCTTACCTGAGTTCCTCCCTGGGCCTGCAGCATACCTTACCTGAGTTCCTCCCTGGCCTGCAGCTTACCTTACCTGAATTCCTCCCTGTGCCTGCAGTATACCTTACCTGAGTTCCTCCCTGGGCCTGCCAGTTTACCTTACCTGGGATCTCCCAGGGCCTGCAGCATACCTTACCTGGGTTCTCCCTGGGCCTGCCAGCTTACCTTACCTGGGTTCTCCCTGGGCCTGCCAACATTCCTTACCTGGGTTCTCCCTGGGCCTGCCAGCTTACCATACCTGGGTTCCCCTGGCTCTGCCAGCAACTTACCAGACTAAACTCAGGACCTGCTGGCATACTTTTACCTGGATCTCCCTGGGTCTGCCAGCATACACTTACCGAGGTCCCCAGCGATTGCTGCCCTAGAGTACCTTTCGGGCCCCTTCAGTTTGGTCTCCTGCTCAGCCTTGGTTCCTTCCTTTCCTGTCCGGCCTTACCCTCTACATCCGTTCCTGTGGACCAAGAATATATCTGCCACGCCGGAATCTTTGACCTCCGCTTCAGTTCACGTGCTTTGGACTTTATTCCATCGGACTCCATCCTTGCCCGTGATCTGCAACAAGACCGTAGCCTCTCCTGCCTGTGCTTGCACAGTCCCTTCGTTACATTAATCTGGAGAGTGCTTTCCGTGACATTGGGAATCGGCCCATCCTCCACCCAGTATCAGTTTTGGGTGGCGGAGAGACTGGTCTCTCGTGCCACAAGCTCATTTTTCGACTGGATACAGACTGGCGACCTCGGAAAGATCAAAGACCAAGAAACCAGGTACGCAGCCCTCTCGTGCTTCCCAACTTGACAGATTGAGATGCCTGCCTTCAGACATGGAAATGGAGGATTCGCAAGACCTGCGGAACGAGTTACAAGCACTCAGGGCTGAGATGGCCGCCATGCGTCAGGAGAATCAGACGTTACGTCAAATGATAACACAAGGAGCAATGAGTACTTCACAGGTGGAGGGTTCTTTGGCTCATACAACACCAATCAAGTTTGATGGAGACCCTAGACGGGTGGCAGAGTTTTGTAACCACTGCCGAATCCATTTTCTTTTCAGATCGACTAATTTCAACAATGATAAGGCCAAGATCGGGTACATCTTGGGGAACCTAACTGGGAATGCTTTAGCCTGGGCAACTCCTTTTGTGGTTTCAAACAGTCCTATTTTGAATGACTTCGCAGCCTTTGAAAAGGCATTCCTGGAGGTGTTCCAAACGCCAAATCTGGCCTCTGCTGCACAGAATCAACTGATGGATATCAAACAGGGAAGCGCCGACATCATAACCTATATCAGCCGCTTCAGACTATTAGCAACCGATTCTCAGTGGCCTGAAATCACGCAGAAGACCCTGTTTCATCGAGGCTTGAGAGAGGAGTACAAGGACGAGTTACTCCATATCCCTGAACCAGAGAGTCTCCAACATATGATTGATCAGGTGCTCCGCATAGACCAGAGACTAGCCGAGCGGAAAGCAGAAAGACGCCGGCTCGAAAGAAACAATCCCAGAATGACCAGTTTACCCGCCGGATCATTCGGTCCTACTGAATCAGGATCAGAGCCAATGCAGTTGGGAGCCATGAGAGGTCCATTGTCTGAGGAAGAAAAGAAACGGAGAAGAACATTACACCTATGTCTTTATTGTAGAGCTGCCGGGCATTATCTGGGTACGTGTCCTTTACGGCCACAGAAGAAGAAGGCAGGAAACTAAAAGACCTGTCGTGTATTGGAAGGGCAGCGACAGGTCCTATTCCATCTTCAGACCTTTTTCACATTTTGTTCTATACTTCTTCCCATGCAACCTGCGGTATTACAGACCTTGAAGATCCAAATCAAGTTGCCTGATAAGAATCTGGAAGTGTTTGGGCTGTTGGACAGCGGAGCTTCCGGCAATTACATTGACGAGGCTTTTGCTTCCAGTCACAAGATTCCGCTCTTGTCTAGACTCACTGCCCTACCAGTAGAGGTCATTGACGGGACTCCTTTGTCCTCCGGGCCCGTCCGACAGTTTACAGTGGGTCTAATTCTCCAGATCGCTGGTCATTCTGAGGAACTCGCCTTGGATGTTATCAAGTCTGCTACCTACAAGGTGGTCCTGGGGTTGCCTTGGCTACAACACCATAACCCGGTTATAGATTGGAGAACACAGACCTTGACCTTTTTTCTCTGCAGTTTGCACCCAGAAATGCAAATTATCAGCTCCTACCCAGGTTTTCTCAACCGCTCTGGAAACATATGGCAGTGGGGTCCGTCTTTGTTCCACTTCTCTGATCCCGCAGGAGTACGCCGACTTTGAACAGGTATTCTCTGAACCAGGCGACATACCTCTTCCGCCACATCGTTCATTCGACTGTTCCATCGAGTTGTTGCCGGACTGTGTCATTCCCCATGGGAAACTGTATGCTTTAACCCGGGACGAAAGACAAGTACTGCAGGATTACTTGTCAGATTGCTTGCATAAAGGATACATCGTTCCGTCCAAGTCGCCCGCAGGATTTCCCATGTTTTTTGTGAAGAAGAAGGAAGACACCTTGAGACCCTGTGTGGATTACCGGCAACTAAATGACATAACTGCAAAGGACCGTTATCCATTACCATTGATTTGCAGTATCCTAGAAACTTTACACACAGCTCGGATCTTCACCAAACTGGACTTACGCGGGGCCTACCACTTGGTCCGCATTAAGAGTGGAGATGAATGGAAAACGGCTTTCAAGACACCTTTTGGGCATTATGAATATAGAGTTATGCCATTCGGTCTATGCAATGCCCCCGCTATCTTCCAACAGTTTATGGATAACATCTTTGGTGATCTAATTGGTTTGTCAGTCTGGGTGTATTTGGATGATATCCTGGTTTTTTCCAAATCCTTTGAAGAGCATGTGGAACACATTCGGGAGGTCCTTCGCTGGTTGTCCTGTAATCATCTATTCGCAAAGGCGGAGAAATGCTGCTTTCATCAGCCTAGTATCGAGTTTTTAGGATTTGTGATTAACCAAGATGGGATAGAGATGGATCCTAAGAAGGTGCAAGCCATACAAGAGTGGAAACCACCCCACGACGTGAAATCTCTTCAACGCTTTCTGGGATTTGCCAATTTCTACAGGCGCTTTATTACACAGTTTTCTCAGATCTCAGCGCCCCTCACCAGGCTGACCAGTAGTAAAGTGGTTTTCAAGTGGGATTCCTCTGCTTCTCAGTCTTTTGACACCTTGAAGTCAGCTTTTATGGCCACTCCGATTCTGCGCCATCCACAGGATGATCTACCCTACATTGTGGAGGCCGACGCTTCCAACTTCGCTGTCGGAGCTGTTCTCCTACAGAAAGATTCAGCGACGTCAGTAGAACATCCAGTAGCCTATTTCTCTTGCAAATTGAATCCCAGCGAGAGAAATTACGCAGTTATTGAAAAGGAACTGTTGGCTATTAAGACCGCTTTTGAGGAATGGAGACATCATCTACTGGGAGCTCGCTTTTCTGTGGAAGTTCGGACTGATCATCGCAACTTGCAGTACCTACGCTCCTTGCAATGTCGAACGCCTCGTCAAGCCAGGTGTGCCTTCTTTTTCTCTCCGTTTGTGTTTCATGTCACTTACGTTCCGGGAACCTCCAACCTGAAAGCATATGCTCTCTCCCGATCCCTGGAGAAAGAGGTAGAGATGGCCTGTCCGGATCAGCCACTGATTTCCCCTCAGCATTTCTTACTGACTTTGTCACTTCACCTTGAGTCAATCGCTGACGCCACCCGGACGGATACTGAAAGGTCGGCCCTTCTTAGACGTCGGTCAGTGTACGAACATGATGGGCTCTTGTTTTTCCGGAAACGGCTGTACATTCCTAAGGGAACAATCTGAGATAGCATATTGCATGGATTTCACGATTCACCTATCGGAGGTCATCGAGGAATGAGAGCTACACGAGAATTGATATCCCGACAGTTTTGGTGGCCTGGATGGGCTACCGAAGTTCAGAAGTACGTCGAAAGCTGTCCTGTTTGTGCCCAGTGCAAGATTCCGAGAAGACGGCCGTTGGGATTGCTGGCACCTACTGAAGTGGCACCCTACCCGTGGCATACCATCGCCACGGACTTCATTGTGGATCTGCCCCCTTCCGAAGGATTTACCTGCATAATGGTTGTTGTGGATGGTTTCACCAAATTAGCTCATTTCATTCCATTTAACAAGATTCCTACGGCGACCCAAATGGCTTCAGCGTTTCTGCATGAAATCTATCGGTTACATGGCCTTCTGGAAAAGATCATTTCAGATCGCGGCTCCCAGTTCATCTCTTCTTTTTGGAGTAAGGTGTGTGGCCATCTAGGAATTCATAGAGCTCTAAGCTCGGGTTATCACCCACAGACCAATGGGCTCACCGAAAGGACTAATCAGACATTGGAGGAGTACCTCCGCTGTTTTGCTAACGCTATTCAGTCCAATTGGAAGGCTGGGTTAGACCTTGCTGAGGTATCCTATAACAATACTGTTCATGCCTCCATTGGGGTCAGTCCGTTCTTCTGCTCAACTGGCCAACATCCCAAAGTGATGCCCTTCCATCCCGTACCCGCCAGTACTGTTCCATCCGCTGATGCCCTGGTCTCAAGCATCCAACAGCAACAGGAGTTGGCACGCAAGATCCTGAGAGAAACCAAGGATCGGATGAAGGCTCAGGCGGACAGGAAGAGGAGTGTGGAACCAGATTTTTTTAAGTTGGGGACAAGGTTTGGTTATCCTCTAGGAACCTGCCGCTTCACAATTTGCCTGCCAAACTGGCTCCCTGTTATTTTGGTCCATTCACTATTACCAAGCGGCTGTCCTCAGTAGCGTTCCGTCTCCAGTTACCCCCGTCTTGGCATGTACACCCAGTTTTCCATGTCTCCTTGTTGAAGCCTTATGTTGTCGATACCTACGGTCGCTCCTGCCCTCGCCCAACCTCAGTCATTGTGCACGGCGTCCCGGAATTTGAGGTTCAGGAGATCTGTGATGCTCGTTATCGCAGGGGGGTGCTCCACTATTTGGTGGATTGGAAAGGGTACCCGGCTTGTGATCGTACTTGGGAACCACACTGGCATGTACATGCTCCCCGCTTGGTGCGTGAGTTCTATAGGCAGTTTCTTTGGAAACCCGGGGCCCCAGGCCTTTCTGGGAGAGGGCATAGTGTCACGCCACATTGGAGACCGGGGTCCGCCGCGCCCGCACTTCCCTTCACCTCCTGGCGAGTCGACCAGCGCTTCCGTGCCTGGGGGCTCGCCAGAGGGAGAGCGTTGGGTGTCGGGGCCAGAGGGCTACGGCGCATGCGCGGGAGACCTCTGTCTCGGTTCCGCGCATGCGCCGTGGACTGGGCTCGAGTCCTAGGAAGGGCTTGCCTTCCAGGACTTGCTTTGGGTACGCCGGTGCCCGGAGGTGAAGCGGCTTGCGTTCCACGCCTCACGGGCGCCGGCGACCCATAAAAGGAGCCGCAGATTGAGGCAAGCTGCGTCTCAACGCGGTTTGCTTCGTTCCCCGAGCTTTCCAACCTGGGCTGCCTGCCACTTACCTGAGTCCGCTCTGGGCTGCCTGCTACCTACTGAGTTTCTCCCTGGGCCTGAAGCTTACCTTACCTGAGTTCCTCCCTGGGCCTGCAGCATACCTTACCTGAGTTCCTCCCTGGGCCTGCCAGCTTACCTTACCTGGGATCTCCCGGGGCCTGCAGCATACCTTACCTGGGTTCTCCCTGGGCCTGCCAGTTTACCTTACCTGGATTCTCCCTGGGCCTGCCAGCATTCCTTACCTGGGTTCTCCCTGGGCCTGCCAGTTTACCATACCTGGGTTCCCCTGGCTCTGCCAGCAACTTACCAGATTAAACTCAGGACCTGCCGGCATACTTTTACCTGGATCTCCCTGGGTCTGCCAGCATACACTTACCGGGGTCCCCTGTGATTGCTGCCCTAGGGTTACCTTTCGGTCCCCTTCAGTTTGGTCACCTGTTCCAGCCTGGTTCCTTCCATTCCTGTCCGGCCTTACCCTCTACATCTGTTCCTGTGGACTAAGAATATATCTGCCACGCCAGAATCTTTGACCTCCGCTTCAGTTCACGTGCTATGGACTTTATTCCATCGGACTCCATCCTTGCCCGTGATCTGCAACAAGACTGTAGCCTCTCCTGCCTGTGCTTGCACAGTCCCTTCGTCACGTTAATCTGGAGAGTGCTTTCCGTGACATTGGGAATCGGCCCATCCTCCACCCAGTATCAGTTTTGGGTGGCGGAGAGGCTGGTCTCTCGTGCCACAAGCTCGTCTTTCGACTGGATACAGACTGGCGACCTCAGCAAGATCAAAGACCAAGAAACCAGGTACGCAGCCCTCTCGTGCTTCCCAACTTGACAAGGACCCTTGATTACTTGAACCACTATGATTGGGTTGGCAACAGCCCCGCTCATACTTTTCCACTTGCTTTGCAGCGTGCAAAATAGCCTGCCAGGTCCAGGGAGCTTGTCTGCACCCTCAGCTTTCCCTCCAATTATTGCTGCAATCACTCATCACCGCAGTGGTCATGTGTCAATTATTTCTTTGAGGTTGGCCTTGAAACTGCTTCTTGGTCTGGAAAAATTAAGATATCTGTGCATGGCACGAGGCCACGCATGGGTGTGAAAGTTTCATCCCGACTGTTCATGTGGGTCAGACACCGTGAAATCGTCTTATTCTTCATACAATTTGAGTATTTGATTTGATTTCTGCAGCCATCTGCCTCCTGTGGCTTATCTTGACCTTTCTGAACAGGATACCCTGTTCTTCTTTCATAAATTGTATCCACTGTTGGCCTATTTCAGCTGCCGATACGACCTTGGCTTCCTGGCACGATTTGCCCTCGTCTGAGTTTCTTTCTGTCTCTAATTCTCGGTTTGGGTTGCTGCTGAGCTCTCCTCCTGAGACCTTTAGTAACCTTTGGTTAATTCTGCTCTTGTGCATAGTGGATGTATACTTATATACAGTGCTCCTTTTGAGGTAGATATGTATAGGTGGCGCTTGCCGCAATCTATTTCACTACTAAGCATAAGCAGGCCTCACGATTCTTTGCTTCTTGCGGTTCCATGCATATGTACACGTGTAAACTTAACTGGGTATCTTCATTGTGCTCATGGCATTATTTCTGATATCTTTGACATTGACTATTTCACTTTAGGTTCAGGATGTCACTTATGCATGTTGTTTCATCTCTTTTTATCATTCGCATGTTGTCATACCTTCTATATGTGAGTCAGTCCGGGTTCTTGTGACGTCACCATTCGTCTTCCTTCAGTATCGTTTTAGCTTCTTCAGGGACTGCATCCTGACAATCTTCATTCTGTTTTATTTGTCGATATGGTTTTCTCAATGGGTACCTTACTGTCCAGGTTTTCTTAAGTGGCGATACTTCAACAGGTGCTGTTCTTTTGATAGGTACTGGACAGAGACCAACTGCGGCTCTCTTCTGGTTTGTTTGCTCATCATACGTCACATAATTCGGTGTGAAAGTTCCTGGTACTTCAAAATGGATGGTTGGAGTACGGGTCGTGTTTGGGACCTCCTCTACACTCCCCCCTCTGGGCGATTCATCGACCACTTTCACTTCTTCCTTGGTATCCACCTTTACTTCCTACTCCGGATCCACGCATAGAGGTTTGAAGAATTACATCTTTGGGGTCTATATATTTATGACTTCCTTCAACCTTCCTGCTGTTCTTAAGTGCTCATCTTGGTTCCATGTCATTAGTTGACATTGTCCACTTGGACTACAATAGATCAAATTGCCCACATCATTTCTATGTTTCCAGGGATATCGAAAATGTGTTCCTTCTGATGCATAAATGTTGGCTTTCACAAAGTCCCTTATTTCTTCATAAATCAGGACCTTGGGTTTTCATCCCGTTTCGACATCAATCATGATATTCACCCCTATGGCCTTTTTCACAGTTTTCTGGCACCCATGAGAATAGTGATCCAAACCAACTGTTGTTGTCCACTTCGTCAGTTTCATCGATCATCCGATTCTGTAGTTTTGTCAGCATACCTATGGCCTCTGTTAAAGTTCCATTTTCTTTGAAGGTGTAAATGTGCAACATGATTCTCTGATTTTTGCACAAACACCTCCATCCATAGCTGTGATCATGTCAAAGACATATCTGTTCTGGAGACTCATTAGTCAGATTGCCCTCAACTCTTCTTGGAATCCATTGAATCCTTTTATTGTCATGTTGATGGTCTGCAGTAACTCCCATCTGGTTATCTGCAACCATTTAGTATTTGCTCCAACCTGAACCTTTGGCATACAAATTGTGGTGAACACTGATGAGGTTAGGCTGAATAGTCTGTGTTCATACATGATTGCATGAAAAGCTTCTTCTGATTTTGCAGAAAAGTAATTCTCTCTCTTCATTCGATTCATCAGTTCCACAGATCTCTTCTTCCTCAGGTGAGCATCTGCTTTCGTGAAGCTGTCAATATTCAGATCACTTTTTGGAATCACCAATGCTGGAATATGGACATTCACTATTGTGCATATACCTCCCCAGTTTCTCAGCAGCCTGATATATGCTTTGGATCCACATGACCAATAATGATCCATGATCACTGCAGTACCATGTACCATTCCTGGGGCATCAAATACTCATCCACAGTTTTGATTCTCCCCCATTTTCCTTATGCCATTATTCCTGAAGCAGAATTTTGGGCTCTCCAATGACACCATCTGTAAGGGTCCTCCTCTGTCCTCGACCCATGTCAACAGTTTATTAAGTTTTGGCCATCGTGGCTTGCATCCATTTCGCTCTATGTTAATGGTGGGCTCGTAGCTAGCAAAGCCCATCCATGCTCTGCAGATCACCACTCCTTTCTCCCATCCTTCTGGTGAAAGCACTGTTCCCCAAATTTTGATTTATGATATGATATGATATTCTATTTATATTGCGCTCTTACACAGGTGTTTCAGAGCACGACCAGGCAAAGGGAGGGGAACAAGGGAGAAACAAAAACAATGATCTTACTAGGCCCAGTGACATTGAGATCGCGCAAGTGCATGGGGAAGGGAAAAAGGGGGAAAGTGCACGGGGAAGGGAAAAAGGGGGAAAGTGCAGAGCATAGGAGAGAAACAAAATAAATAGTAAGTACATAAATATTTAAATAGAGTGTTAGCAGTGGTAGTGCAGCCTGTAAGAGGCAAAGGTGTTAGATAAGTCAGATAGGGAGTATCTGATAAGTGCAGAGGAAGAGTGGGTGGGGAACTGTATGGGTACAGACACAGGCCCCAGTGCAAGGGGTGGCCCGGAGGCAGTGCAGGAGGATGGCAGGGTGAGCAGGTACCTGGGCCTGAAAGGCAGAAGGTGGCCAGGTGCAGATTGCCGAGGGAAAAAGGCAGATCAGCAGGGGAGAAGCGGGGCAAAGGCAGAAGCGAAGAGGAAGGTCTTGAGGAGCTTCTGGAACCGTAGATGGTTCTCCTCAAGTTTCATGGTGGAAGGGAGGCAATTCCAAAGGGGGGCCCCTGCCAAAGACAGAGATCTACCTCCAGCTCGTTTCTTTGAAAAACGACTGACCCTGAGGGAGGTAGAGGTAGAGGAGCGAAGGGCTCGAGAGGGGAGGTATTTACGCAGGGATAGTTGAAGGTATTTTGGACCCGGGCCCCAGAAAGCCTTGTGGACAATGCAAAGGGTTTTAAATTTACTCCTTGCATCCACTGGGAGCCAATGAAGTGATTTCAGAGCTGGAGAGATACGATCCCAGGGCTTGAGGCCAAGGACAAGTCTTGCAGTCCTGTTCTGGATTAGTTGTAAAGGGCGGAGAGTAGAGGCAGGTAGATTTAGAAAGAGGCTGTTACAGTAGTCCAACTTAGAGAGAATCAGGGCTTGGGAGACAGTGAGCTTCTGAGGGAAAGTGAGGAAAGGAAGAGTACCTCTAAGGAGGTGCAATAAGAAGTTTGATTTATTAGAGACATCAGAGATGTGTGGGGAGAAGGAAAGTGTGGAGTCAAAGATGACCCAGAGGTTCTTAGCTTTGCAGTTAGGGGCAGGAGGAGGGCCAAGGGAGGCTGGCCAGAGAGTGAGGGGAAAGGTTGGAGAGGGTGTACCAATGAGGAGGATCTCAGTCTTGTTGGCATTTAAACAGAGATCTTTGGCGCACACCAATTTTGAATGGTGATGAGACAGTCAGAGATGAGGGAAGGAGAGTACGTGGCTGAAGGAAGCCTGAAAATGAGTTGGATGTCATCAGCATAGAAATTTGAGCAAAAGATGGAAATGCAGTATGCAAGAGTTGCCAGGTATTGGTTGAAAAGCCAGTGCGAGAGGTTAGACCCCTGGGGAACACCACATGTGGAGAGGGAGATAGAAGATAGGAAGGACCCAAGTTGTACCTGGGAGGGTCGATCAGAGAGAAAAGAGGTCAGCCAGGCCAGAGCCTGATCAGTGATACCCAGGTTGTCATGGAGACGATTGAGCATGGTGGTATGGTTGACTGTGTCAAAAGCAGAGGAGAGATCAAGTAGCATGAGGACAGAGGGAATGTTAGAGTCAAGGTTGGAGAGCAGGTCTTCACAGATGTTCAGGAGAGCAGTTTCTGTGCTTCTGGCTGATCTGAATCCAGATTGGTGGTCGTGGAGAGAGCCAACAGAGTCAGAATGAAGGTTAAGTTGAGAGATCGCAAGCTTTTCCAGGAGCTTACCCAAAAAGGGAGTTATGGAAATTGGGCGATAGTTAGCCGGGCAAGAAGGATCCGCTGTGAGTTTCTTGAGGAGAGGATGCACAAGGGAGTGCTTCAGATGGGAGGGGAAAGACCCAGAGGCAAAGGAGAGGCTGCAGAAATCGGCAAGGGCCGGAGCAAGGGTATCGATGTGGTCCTTAATGGTTTTAGAGGAACAGGGATGGCCCTGTTTTGATGAGGCTTTCATGGATCGGACTTGTCTTGCAATCTCATCGGGGAGAAGAGAGGAAAGGAGGAGAAAGAGGGAGGGTGGTTTGCTGAGGGTGGGTCAGCAAGCAGAGAAGAAGGGAGAGGAGTGGGAGAGGAGGAGAGAGTGGACAAGATGTCCTAGGTTTTTGAGACAAAGTGTGCAGCCAGGGTATTACAAAGAGCCTGAGAGGCGAGAGGAGAGGTGGCTACTGCAGCAGAGTTGGCCAGCTCCTTGCAGATTTTAAAGAGTTCGGCCGAGTTGTTAGATGCCGCAGAGACCCGGGCTTGAATGTGGACTCGCTTCTTAGTGCATACAGAGAGTCGGTATTGCCTTTGGAGCAGGCTGCAGGCCAGTTTGTCAGAGGATGAGCAAGAAGCCCTCCATTTCCTCTCGGCCGCCCTACACTTACGTTTAAGTGTAGCTAGGTCAGAGTCAAACCAAGAATTGCACTTGACTTTGGACTTCAAATGGATCCTCATGACAGGGGCAAGAACATCAAGAGTGGCAGAGATAGAGGTGTAGAGCAGAGACAGTGCTGTGTCAGGGTGTGAATCAGCCTGGGGTGAAGGAGGGGGTGAGAAGGTGGCAGCAAAAGCCTCGACTGACACACACTTCATGGGCCGGATGTCCGAGAAGGTGGGTGGCAATCTTGGGGTTGGATTGGCTTGCGGGGAGGAGATGGAAAGATGAGAGGAGAGGAGGCAGTGATCACTCCAAGAGAGAGGAGTGGTGAGGGGAGTAGATAGGGGAGGCCAGAGGGGATCAGGACATCAAGTGTGTGTCCAGCAGAGTGAGTCGGGCCGGAGGGGAGGATAGAGAGGGAGAGTGAATCGCAGAGGTCGCAAAAAAGTGAAGATGAGGAACAGGGAGAATCAAGATGGATGTTGAGGTCACCAAGGAGGAGGAGTTGAGAGGTAGACGCCAGGAGGGCGGAGGAGAGGTCTGCCCACTCAGAGAGATAAGAGGTGATTCGACCAGGGGGCCGGTAGAGAATAGCAACAGTAAGAGAGTAACTAGGAGTGAGACAGAGCCTACAGACAAGGTATTCGAAAGAGGAGTAGGTCTGAGTGGGGATGATAGAGGCGGCAATCCACTCGGGGAAGATCAAGGCTACACCACCACCAGTTCTTCTACTTACGAGCTTCTTCTGGAGTTTTTCCTTGAATTTTTAGTTTTTGATTTGCCTCTCTTCTGATCTATGCTCCTTTAACTCCAGGCGTCTCATATCTGATCACAATATGTTTTGTTTTTCCATTGTTTCTTGTCTTTATGTCCTGGACATAATTGTCTTCATTTGGATCCATTGCTTCAGTTGCCCATCTCAATGAGGCATCACTTCCCATGACCTGGCCTCTGGTCTTGCACATTACTATGTGTGATAGACAGTGCACCATCTGCACATCTATCTTAACAGCTACAAAGATCTTTGATTTCCCCATGCTGTAAGGTAGGAGTGAACCAACAAAGCATTCCTCCTCTGAATTTCGTCTTCCAACTTCTTTCATATGTTGGTACCAGATGTTATTCCCAAGTGTGTCGTGCTGTCCAGGTAGTCATTTAGTTCATTATCATCTCCTTGTATGCTTCTCTTGACTCCCAAGGTTTTCATGTAGTTTGCTATCATCACATCTTTAATAGCCTCCATGTAACTTCTTCTCACTGGAGGATTCTCAGGTACTTCCATCAATGGTTCAGGTTTCTTCATCTGTACCATTTGGGTAGAAGAAACTCTGGCAATTCTTTCCTTGTCCTCTTGCTTTTTCCTCTCTCTGGCTATGAATGGCCATAATGATTCTGCTATCATCTCTGCATGTGAGATTTTTGCTGGGCTTGCACTTGCCTCTTTCAGTGCTGGGTCAGGGGTGCTTATCAATGATGTCTCTGTTTTGTCTCCAACTCCTTTTGTTTCTTTAAAAGTTCAGCTTTTTCCATTTGTCTTTTCACTTCACTTGAAGTAGAGCTTCTCATCGTTGGTTGTCTATCCTTCTCCCATTCTTTGGATTGTGGTTCTGTAGCTATTGACACAAGACCTGGTGTATGTGCACTCATCGTTGGCATGTGTGTGGTTGTCAGTAACCTTTTCTCATTCTTGCTCTGCCGACCCTGTCTCCGGCTTTTCAACTTGATTGTTACCAAATGTGTGTGTGTGTGTCATTGCTAATCACATCCATTTCAAGTTCACTCACTCCTTTTTCAGACCTTCTAGGGACTGTGATCACTATAAAGGGTCTGGGTGCCTTCGTGGTTGTCATGCGTACATCATTAGGTGGGTGCACGGGAATCGGAACACTTTGTGCTCCAATACAAAATGCAGTTCGAATCGTCAGTGACAATAAAGCAATGATGAATACAATGCATAGGTACATTATACCTCTATAGGTTAGTCGACAACACTTAGTTCTGGAACAATAAGAGTGTCGCTCCTCCTGAGGGATGACAATGCTGCTGCTTTGGTTGCCCATCTCTATCATCTAAGGAAAGAAGACTAACTTTTAATACATTCTAGGCAATAATATCTCTGGATTCTGCTGTCTCTGCTTGTCCTCCTTTGCTTGGACAATGGATTGTCTATTGTCTCTGGATACAGTTCTCTTTTCTATATATGAAAACATTTCAACTATGGCAGTAAGTTCAGAAAGTCTTTTTTACTGTGCGTGTTCAAAATAAACAAGTTCCCAATCGATTTCTCTTATCTGTTTCACCCCAGAAGACATGCTGTGTCCTTGTCAGTATAAACAAGAGTCTAGTCTCTAGCAGCACTTTCTCGATCTGTCCCTCAGCGGAAAGTTTACAGTCTTCTCCGGAAATTCTGATGATGATTAGAAAATTCAACTTGTATCGCAATGCCATGCAGGAGCATGCTCATCTGTGTAGAATTAGCTGGGTCTCTGTTGAAAGTGAGGACGTCAACACCGGCAGGTCTCCCCACAAGTTCTGGAAAGTCCTCAATCAGGTGAAAGAAGACATTGCTCGCCAATCTGCTATCTTCTGGTGACAGGGACATTTGCCATGTCCTTGCTGTGAAAGGAACTGTTCAGCAATTATGATGAGCAGCTTCTTTGATCTCGATGGGCGTGAAGAGCAACCTGAATTACGATTTCGTTCAGGATTATACTCAAATGTTCTGTGTTTGCTGGATCTCGCAAAAATGTCAAGACGTCAGTGTCTCTCCCTACAAGATCTGGACCATATTCAATTAAGCGAAATAATAGCACGCTGACAAGCCTATTTGCTGCTTCCTCTGCTTGGGACATTTGTCTTGTCCTCCCTGTATTCCGGAAGCAGGAGGAATTCCTCGGTGATCACAGTGAGCAGCCTCCTCATTGTCTTTTGTTGTCAGGGTCTTGCAGGAATTTAGTGATGTTAGTGAGCCTTCCCACTAACAAAGGGTATTATCTAAATGCTAGCTCAAAGTAAATTAATCATCTTTAGTGATGTCACTGCTGGGGGACACAATAAGTGAGTCCAAATAAGGCTCATGTTTGGAAAAAGTCTGGATACTGTATTTTCTTCCAATTTGTGTGTCTTCGATCATAATTTGGGATATCCTTTTCTTATCAAGGCTTCAGTGTGCCTCAGTCCAAAGTTCAAAGTCAATAACCTATGATGTGGCTTATGCATGGAATTTTCTTCTTCACCCTTCAACTAGGATGATCAGAGTGTCCGTTTTATTTCCTTGTCCCCTTTTTTGCTCAGAGGAAATGTCCAAAATTAAGCCACAATCTTGCACAAAAGCTCTTTGTCATTGCTTTGCTGGTCATGCGTCCTTGTTCCTCGTCATGGATCTCGTCTGCACGTGCTGTGGTTCTTCCCCCTCATCTGTAGTCTCTACGTGTTGGGGTGCGGGCAGGGGGCCTTCTCCGTTGTATGGCTTGATATCACCCAGGAATAGCCAAGCTCTTCTTCCTTGTAGCTTGACTGCAGAGGGAGTGATGTCTGCCACTTTAAGGGGTCTGTTGAACCTTGGCTCGTCCCACTTTTTTCTTGAGTGGTTCCTCACCAGGACCGTGTCTCCAGGGAAAATTGGTGGTAGACGTAAACTTTGAATCAGGTCTGTTGTAGTATCTCCTTCTGTGTGCTGTGCTGCCCTGCACCCTTTTTGTCATTGCTGCAGCTGTCCTGAAATTACAGTAAGACAAGATGTCATGCAATTCAAGTCATTTTGCATCTGTGATCCTAAAGATTCCCCTGTTGGCTGAGCATCACATCTAGCTCTATCTCGGGGTGTCAATGGAATGTGCATCCTTCTGCCTGTTGCTATTTTGTGCGGCGTAAAATGATGGTCAGAACCAGGCTGGTTTCTGAGTGCGTACAGTGCCAATGGAAGGCAGTGCAACCATCCCTTCTTTAGAGTAAGCTTCAACTTGGCTATCCTTTCCTTTAACAAGCCATTGAGCTTCTCACATAGTCCATTACCTTGCGGATGATACGCCGACAAGAACTTGTGCTTTATTCCAAGCAGCAAGCTGATCTGTTCAAAGACTGCATTTTTTATTGATATTGTTGTATTTAATCAACTTTTCAAAAAAAAACGTTTTTTTTATTTTTTTATTATTGTTTCTTCACAAATTAAAATATTCATAGTAAGACAATGGAATACAAATCTAAAATGAATAGAGTACACAAGTGAACATGTTCTTTTACAATTACACAATTGATACCTAGGACAATTAATTAATAAAGAAGTAGTGAGTTAGATTTTTTACAGTTTTCAAAACAAAAAACAAATGCATAACAACTCAACAGGTCAAATTCACTGCATAAAGAACATTAACTGTTGCAATTTGTAAAGAGACATTTGATGTACACAGCAGTGTAGTCCACCTTTCAGCTGGATCTAAAATTCTCAGATGATTGCAGTGACCAGAGAAATATTTCAATCGTTCATGAATTAAAGTTGGGCATAGGGACACGATATGTTCTACAGTTTCAAACATCTTGGGATCTAATCAGAATCGACAGAAGGATGACTTCAACTTGAGGAACTTACGATTACACATAAGTTTGCGAGTGTGCCACAAGTTGAAGCGCAGTCTAATGATTCCTGAGCGTATTTTTGGCAAGGAAACATAAGAAGGTATGGCTCTATGAGCCCCAGACTTTTATGTCTAAATTTCTCAGGCACGGCAGATTTGTATTGGAGACATCGAAACCTTGTCCTGATCCAATCGCAACGATAAATATGGTGTTTCGCTTTGTCAGGGTTGTTAAGGAGCGTATTAAGGGTAACGTCTGCATGTACTAAACTGGTATAAGCGGCACGTAACCAACGTTTGACAAAGCGATGAGTCATTTTAAAGATGTAATCGAACAGGAATTTAAGAAGGTTAATCTCTTTGGTTGACATTAAACATTTGCGCAGGAGAGCACAAACTTTCCACTGATACTGCGCATATAAAGAGATTAAACCTAATTCAAAGCACACCCAAACTACTGGAAAGCATTGGGGAAGTTGGAGAATTGTTTTCCAAAATTTACCTTCAATTTTGTCTAGCACCACCGAAGACCATGGTTGTTGTGATTCTAGGCCATATAGTATACATGGGGTGGCTTTTTGCTTCCAATAGATTAAGGCTGGTTTCACTGTAAAGGTACCAAAACGATGCATTATAATTTTGGTTTGTGAAATGGCTGTGTCTAGTTTATGTTGTACCACATCCAGGTGGCTGGCAGTTGAACCACTACCATCAAACACCACACCCAGATACTTATAGGTTGGAACTATTCTCAAATTAATACGATTAATCGTCCATTGGAATTTGCGCTTTGACGCATTGGCGGGTCTATACATTACAATCTGTGTTTTTAGGGTATTGACCCGCAATTAATTTTGTATTATGTATCCGTTTAACACATTGAGTAGAGTTTGAAGGCCACTCAGAGTTTTTGAGATTAAGACCAAATCATCGGCATACATAAGGGACTGGATCGAATGATTGTTGATTTTAGGTGAGTCAGATGGAATCGCCTCAAAGACCTACCGAACATCATGCATAACATAATTGAAGAGTGCAGGTGCCAGAAGGCAACCCTGCTTTAGACCTCGGGCAGTTGGTATAGCCATAGATAATAGTCCTCCTAGAGTCAGTCTAATGCGAACAGAGATTTTGCAGTGTAGTGCGTAGATAATTTGTTGTAATGTTGGAGGGCATTTGTCTCTTGCTAGTTTGGCGAAAAACAAGGGTCGAGAAATGGCATCGAATGCTGTATGCAAGTCTACAAAAGCAAAATAAAGAGCTTGTTTAGCTGCTTGCGTTTGAGACTTGACTGCATTCAGGCAGAGCATATTGATGTTTGTGCCCATGCCTTCTAGGAACCTTGTCTGAAAGGGGTCTCTGGTGTGAGTGGTTTTGGTCCAGAGGTTGAAATCTCAAAGGATGAGTTTCGAAAAAAGTTTCCCCGGTGCATCTAATAGTGCAATTGGCCTGTAATTGCAAGGGAGCGTGCGGTCACCCTTTTTATGGATGGGCACTATGATAGAAGTTTTCCAAGATTACGGAATGCTACCAAACAGCCTGATCTGTTGGAAGAGACGGTTAAGGATTACTGCCCAGATAGTGGGATTAGATTTAAACATGAGATTACTGAGACCATCAGGTCCCATAGCTCTTGAGGGACTAATCTGCTTGATATAATCTTCGAGGATAGAAGGGGAACATTCAAGAAACCAGGGTTGGGAGCCGTCCGATCAAAGGGGAGGATTAGAGAAATTCGGATCTGCATATAAAGATGTATAATGCTGGATCCACTGGGCCTCTGTCACCTTGAGAACTTGCATAACAGCTTCGGAATGGTGAGCACACTGATTAAATAATGCCCACGTTTCAGCAGTATTTTTCGTTGCAATTAGTTTGAACATGTGTTCACCATCCCGCTGAAGAATGTGAGCTTTATGTGAAGCATCCAGTTACGATAATTGCATTTAGCAGATTTTAGCTGTTGAAAGCAATTTGGCCCATTTAATTTGCAGATGAATCTGCGTTCCCGCTGGTATTCATTCTTTCTGGATTGGACTAGTGGGTTGAAGGAATGTTTATGGGACAACTCCTGATGAGGCCATTTTCCCACTGGTTTCTTGAATGTAACTAAAAGATTAATATATTGAGTGGGGTGATCTGAATGATTATTACAAATGACCAATTGTGATAGGGTTGCGAGATTGCTGGCAGACCAACGAAAGTGTGATTTAGCATTGTTAACAATCAAATTTTGTGGCGAAAAAGACTTGTTAGGTGGTATGCTATTCCAGCTTGCTGTTAATAGCAGCAGATGATGGTCGCTATGTATCTGAGGAATAACTTGAAACATATCTATCCGGCCTGTAAAGTTAGAGTGTAAATACATGTAGTCAATGATGGAGGTGGTATTCTCTCGGTGCCATGTAGGGTGAGCTGGAATGTCACCACATATCGACCCATTGGTCATATGAAAGTTACGATCTAACATGAAAGCAGACCACCGCTTGACCTTGGCCATTGATGATTTTCCTTTTGGGTGTAGACAATCTAAATTGAGGTCTCCCACAATAATTGTGTCCGTAATTCCCGGGGTAACAAGTATTAGGTCAAGAACACTGGTAAGACCTGCATAAAAAGCAGTCAGTTAATCCAAGAGGATTGCGGTAGATATTGATCAGAGCAACAGTAGGGGATGGATATGAGATTTTCACAAGCTGTATGAAGGCAGAAATTGTGGTCCACGGCTGAACAGCAAAACCCCTTATCATGTTCACTCCTACTAAAAGACCTGAAGATGGACGACCCTTGAGGGCCGGAATTGCTGGAAGTAGTGTGATTTCATAATTACTCAAGGCAGGAGGGTGCAAGAGCCAGGTTTCTTGCAAGGCGATGATTTCATACTCTGCCTGGAAACTGGCAATGGACACCTGTAGATGGGTATGGCCTCGGGTATTCCAACTAGCAATGGTAAGGTGAGAATCAGCAGATTTTAATAATGGTGATAAGTAAGGCTGTTCACGACAAGCATGTTTCGATAGTGGTGGATTCGAGTAGGTGTTTGGTAGAAGTTGTTTTACATCCTTTCCTACAGGTGTGCGCACAGGATCTTGCGCTAATAAAAAGCTAAACAGTTGCATTTTGGCTTTCCAAACTGTATTTAATACAATGCCCGATGGAATCCATAAGCGCACAATCGAGCAAGAGGACTGGGAAATAAACTCAATTTGATCGATGTCGCTCGAGCAAATATCTTCAAGTTCTACGAGCTCTGGGAAGATATTTAGCACACTCTGTCTGTTGAGATCATAGGTGCCAAAATTACTTCTTCGACATTTCAAGATTGAAGAGTGGCAATTCCGTGTGTCTGAAACAGGGGCTTAGAATGATTATCGTGAGGATTGGTTTTTATAGTCAGGGCATTCTTCGAAGCTGCCTGGGCACAGGTTACTGTGGGACATGGTGTTTGGAATTGCACCATGTCGGAAGGGCAAGAAGTAGGACGTGGAGCATCTGCGTAGGTAGTATTAGGGAGAAGCCATTGACGAAAGTTGGGATTCATTTCTCGGGGGCTATGTATTGAAGTAGGAACAGGAGGCTGAATTGGAATAGGAACAGGAGGCTGAATGCAAGAAGCTAAATAAGAGTCAACTGCGTCGCGAATGTGCTTCATTGCGATGGTTTTGACCTCTTTTTCAATCACAGAGATGACAGGATGTATAATTTGACTCTGTTCAACTTGGCCAGCAGTGCTATGAGCAGGGATAAAAGATTGTGGAATGTTTACTTGGTCAAGCCCATGGATAAGAGCATCGAGTGGAGGATAGAAAGTGACTTCAGATATAATAGACGGGTCAGGTGTCACTGCTTTTTGAGGCTTCAAGTAGAGGCCTGGTCTACTGTAGAGGGAAGGGGGTTTAGACTTACTAATGGTACTTGAACAGGTGGAGCATGCACTTGAATGTTGGATATGGCAGGTGAAGCAGATGAAGAAGCAACAGAGGGGAACATCGGTGGACCCGTTATTGCTTCACTAGGGCCATATTTTCAAGTGCTTAGATTCAAGGTTTGGTAGAAGGATTTCATCGTTTGTTTGGGAAGTCATAATGTGATATGATTTGACTTCTTTTTGGACAGAGGACGAGATGCTCTCAGAATTACTTTTTTCTTGCGAGTAGCATCAGGACCAGGCATAAAATCACCCACTTTGCTCAAACTCGTGGTGACTGGAAGGACTGGAATTGTCTTTGGCTCGGCATCGACCAGTGATCTAGGAAGACTAACCCATAATACATTGGGCGGAACCGAGACAGAAGGAGAGCTGGTGCCAACCTCAGGGGTGATGATGTTTGCAATGACTGGTAAGATGGGAACAGGCAGGGAGCACAAAGCTGGGGAGCTGACGGAGCCTACTGTAATGATGGAGATGTCATCGCTAGGCATAGCATTTGCAACCAAGTCTTCTGGAAGGGTTGATTTGGAACTTTTTACTAGTACTTCTAAAAAGGAAAGCACTTTAAGAATTACGATAGACTGGTCTAAGATTTCTGTTTCTAAACTTTCATATAGTTTGGATCGACTTTGTAGGTTTAATTGCATAGCTCCTAATGCGGCACCAAGCATTGGTGACGAAGAAGGCAGAGAATGTACAGCCGAACTGCTGGAATCCAATTTAAGGGATTGCGGCTGAATATGAATCGGAGTCAAATCTTGGTCTTGAATTGTCGAGGATGGGGGACAGCCCACTCCCTCACTCCTGCCTCCAACCTCTCTAGTCCTCCCTTCCATTGCACCATTTTGCCTAATCATCCTCCATTCTTCCCTAACCCACTCCCTCACTCCTGCCTCCAACCTCTCTAGTCCTTCCTTCCCTTTCACCTTTTTGCCTTACCATCATCCATTCTTCCCTAAGTTCCTACCTCACTCCTGCCTCCAACCTCTCTAGTCATCCCTTCCCTTTCACATTTTTGCCTTACCATCCTCCATTCCTGCCAAACCCCCTCCCTCTATCCTTCTTCCACTCTCTCTAGTCCTCCCTTCCCTTTTACATGTTTGCCTTACCATCCCCCATTCTTCCCTAAATCCCTACCTCACTCCTGCCTCCAACCTCTCTAGTCCTCCCTTCCCGTCTTTACCTATTTTGGCATTCTGCTATTTTGCCTCGCACCATACTTCAAAGTGCTTCTAATCTCTTCCGCACTTTTAACCTTTTTCTTTTCCCATAACCTTGGTCAACCTGAATCACGGAGGCAGTTAGGTGTCCATTTTCAGTACACAGTGGCAGTAGCACACCACCTGAGGAGGAGCAGGAGCAAAGTACCCCAAAGATACTACCCCATGGCAGTCTACAGCCGGGGAGTTTAACCATCACAGACTGCTCAGAGTGATAAAGAAGCTGGAGCGCTACCAACCCACCAACCCAAACCACAAAGAAATGGCCATCATCAAGTTATCCCAGGATTCACAAGACAATGATATGGTGCCATCAACCTCGCTGTTCAGCCATCTTGACCTTCTGTAAGCAGTCCAAACAAAGCAAATCAAACCGAGGCACTTGCATTTCACTCATGGCCAACACAATCAAATTGAATTCATTGATACAGGCAGACAGCATTGGGGAAGAAGCGTGCAACACCAAAGGACAGCAGCAGCGTCCATCCAGCAAAACTACCACAATCTACAGCACTACACCCCCCGCCACCAGCATGACAATAACAAACACCAGCATCATGGTACCCCCAGCATGACAACGATTACCAAAAAGCAGCCTGGCACCCCTCCACCCACCCAGCATGACCAACACCAGCACATGCACAGGTGCGCCATCATCACGGACCATATATTGCTTCACACATCACGTGTTATTTGGCTCTCCTTAATCTCCGGAGGAACGATCCTTACATTCTCTGTATGTCGCCTGAGCTCTCACATTCCACGTGGCACGCACAAGAGGTTCCGAAAGTCATCACAACTGTTTGTTGTCATTGGACCTTGTCGCATTTTATTACGCGATCACACTCAACTCAGGGAGTTCCTTTCCCCCAATCAAGGTGGCGCTCATCAAAGCACTATTAGTTTTTTAAGGTTCACTTTGGTAAGGCCTCCAACACGTCTCGTGCCCAACCCCAACAAATACCCGGTTCCACAATAGACTTGGATCCAGGCCGCTGTGTAGTAAGAATATATATTTATTAATTTAATTAAAACAAATTTGACAAACAGACTAACATCAGCAACCAATGCTGTGGCAACACAAGAACAAAAATCACTTCTGTAATGGCACCAACACAGAGATAATACTGAGATATGCAGTCACAATTTCCTGCAGCTTTCTATTCAAATAAACCACCAATACAGGAAAAGAACAATTCAAGACACACAGTGATTGCTGATTTGGTTATAATACTTTTTCTCCCAGCAACCCCCATCCTCGAAACATCAGTTAGACTTGGCCCCTCTGAATTGAAGGCCAGTGGCAGAGAGTGGGAACACCATGGGCATGTCATTTTGGGATTCTGATAAAATGCATTCTTTGGCAAAAAGGATTTAAGGGGAAAAAACATGTTTTCACTTTTTACCACAAATGCAATAAGGAGGAAAGAAAACCAATGGAAACATTTGTTTTGCCACACCTAAAAAGAACAGCCAGGGCTTTGTGGTTTGGGTCAGAGCACAATGGAAACAAAAGGGCAATTGTGTTTTTCCTGCCACAGATGCAAAGGAAATACAAGGATTCACGCTTCCAATTTAAAATGAGGGAGACCAATGGGGAATTTCGTTTTGCACCCTGCACCCTCAATTGGAAACCGGGTTTTGGGATGAGTTCTTTTGGAAAATCTGTATGTCTATACTGGCTCAAAATGCACTGGGAAGAGCTTGTTAGTTTTGAATGCTAGCAAAACACATCCTGTGATTTCTTTAGGGGAATTAATTGATTTACTTTAATTAAATATGCTAAGGATCTACCTAGACACACAGGATATTTTGCTATGGTGAAATAACTACAACAATACTTGAGAAAAATGCAGGGCCTACACAATCTATGGCTTTGGGATAGTTTTACTTACAGGAGAGGCCTTGTGCATCAGGAAACAGCAGGGCACCTCTGGGACAGCAAGGGTGTCAGTCAAGGATAGTCCCCACTGGCTCGTCCAAGGGGTCACAGTCAGCTTCTATGTCTTCTGGCCCCTGTCTCCAATACAAGATTTGGGGCCTCTCTGCTTGGGTGTTTCTCACAAGAGTTCAGCAGCAGGTTACCTCCCAGAATAAATAAAAAAGCCCAGTTCTAATGCAAACTGGTCTACTTATAGAGCAAATGACATCACAAACCTGTCATGATTCCTGCGAAATGGATTGGTTGGTTTTCTCTACCCACCTCCAACCTGTGTGCTAATAGGACAAGGAGATGAGGGGTGTGAGTAAGGAAAGCTGTGGGAAGAGAAAGCTTTGTCATCCCAAACTGACAAGTGGGCTTGGTATGTTCAAACTCTGAAAATCTATCAACATGGCAAGTACCCTAATTTTTCTAATCGTTCCATGTATGGATATATTTTTAAGAACTACATTTTAAGGCCAATAAGATGATACTAATCTGAAGTTGGCACCCCCTCCCTATGCAGAGATAGGTTTTTTCTTCATTTACTAAGGAGCCGTATCAGCGAAAAATATGGCACTTCATAGTTCCCATGGTAATTTTGTCCTTCACCATCACACCAACTTTCATACCTTTCGGAATCAAGGGAAGGCCCAAATCAAATTTTCATTAATAACTTCTGTTATGTTTATCACACAAAAATCGGTGTGGCATGGTTCAAAGAGGGCTACTGTCCCCTTTAATAAAAGTCTGGAATGACCGCTGTGGCATATAGGCTGCCCTTTTTATGCAATAATATGTATTCTTCTATTAACTAAACTCCAACCTCACCTTTATTCCCTTAAATTCAATTTCCCCTTAAGCACGTGATCAGCCAAGGGCTGGCTCATGTTTATCTTTGCCTGTCCCTTTTTGGCCTTGCAATGACCCTGACTGCAACTCTAATAGACATTTTATGGGAGTTGTGGCCTACTTTTATCTATTTCCACTGTGGTTTAAATCTAGGCAGTCTATGTATTTATATTTTTTTAAGCAATGGACCTGATTGATGGTTGACAACTAGACCCCCATCTCCAGGACCAGCAGAGGAAAGGTCTTGGAGGTTAAGTTTCATTTTCAGGAGAAATACCCAGCTGCAGGTAAAATCCCGCAAGAAATGGCTTTTAAAGTCACACACAATGCCTGTTGCATGACATTTTATAAGGCACCTGGGCCTTATATCCATATGTAATGTACTTATTTAATCTCACAGTTGCAAAAAACATGAGCATCACTCCTGGATTGTCCATAGGTATAGGGGAGTTATATGAGCAAATCATGTTCAAACGCTGAAAGTCTAGTGAGCACTTCTCACTACATACTGTCATTTGATGAGGAAAAGGGAAGTTCTTTTATTTCAATAAGCTTGGTTTCACTTGAAATTATTGGAGTACAATCTTGTATTACATTGAAGATATTGTACATACAGCTATCTGTCTCATTAAGCAAAAGTGTAACGTTCCTTGGATTTAGTAAAACAGCATTAACGTCCACATGTCTTTCTTCTGCTTGCTGAAATGCACTGCACATATCTTTGCACCTTTGAACTTACCATCATATGTCTCCTTCATTTGAGATTTCAGCCTGTCTTTAGTTCAATTGCCCTCATGTCTGACATGACCATTTCTTTGTTGGCCTTATACTTCAATGGGACTTTACAAATCACTCTGGCCTCTTTATTTCTGGCATTCAAGGGCTATATTTTACCCTACACATCACCCCTCTTGGATCTGATTCAAGTGATACAGAGGGAAGAGCAAGGAGAGAGTGGGGATACTGTTTCCTTGTGACCTGGGATCTCGGTCAGAGCATGTCTGCTCTTTTCCCCATCCTGAGGGATTAGCCCTCTGGTCTATACTCCACTCTTTTTCAGATTTTGGGTTTTTGTCATGGACCTCACCCTTTCCGGTTGCTCCACCTCTGGCCTGTAGAGGCAAGGAGTTATTTAATATGCCGAGAATAAAACACAGGTTAAGTATTTTATACAGTACTAATTTCCCTATTATGATCAATGTGCAAAGTACCAACAAAACAACCAGTCACACATTACTTTTCACTTGACGTATACAACTCAGAAAATGATCATTGCTTTTGGTAAATTCCTGATAGGTATACGTTGTTTAGCTCCCTGTAAATGTGTGATTTTCTCCATCCAGGTTTCCATGCTTTACATTTATTCTTTCGATAATTCTGGGGCTCTACCCTCAATGGGTTCTTCAATCAGTCGCAAGTTCTGTCTGGGATGACAGCTTTTCAAGTGATTGATATGAACCCATTTCTCTTCCATCTGTTCTCCTTTAGGGATGCGGATCTGATAGGTGACAGGTGAACTTTTGTCAACAATTTCAAAAACACCGCGCCAGGAGGGGAGAAACATCCACTTTTGGGTCTGGTTCCTTTGGAAATTGTACAGATAGACCCTGTCTCCTACTTTGTAGTCTTTCTTGGTGGTCTTTAAGGCATAGTGTTATTTCATCCCCTCTGCCGACTTTTCTAAAGCAAGTGCGTACAGAAGGAGTTTTCGTACATTTTCAATGTGCTCATGAGTCGTGGACATGTTGATCAGGGTCTGCTCTTTAGTTCTGTAGAGCGGATTCTGAGGTAGCACCATTTTTCATCCAGTCATGAGCTCAAATGGAGAAATTTATGTTGCAGAAGATGGTGTAGACCTGATGGCCATAAGGACAAGCGATAATCGGACGTCCCAACTAGGTCCAGAGTCTGCCACAAACTTCTTCAAGATGCCCACAATTGTTTTATTGTCCCTCTAAACTCCCCCGCGCAAGGCTAAGCAGTAGGTGATGTGGAGTCTTCTCTTTACCACTAGTATCTCCCACATCTTTGCCATCACCTCACTGGTAAAATGACTTCCTCGGTACGACTCAATCCTTTGGGGAATGAGAGAAGATGTGATTGATCATTTGGGCGGAAGCTGTTTCCAGCTTGCAATTTGGGGTCGGAAGTCATTCCACTCACTTGGTAAACAAGCATGTCACTATCAACATGTACTTGTTTCCTCTAGAGGAGCAAATCACTGGCCTGATGAAAAGCAACTTTCAAATCCGACCAAAGCAATGTCAATCCCCTTTTCTGTAGGGGGGCTCTCTATGTGAGGGAATGTGGCTGAAACTGAGCACACAGAAGACACCCCTTTAAGTATAGGTCGAGGTCCTGACCCGTATGTGGCCAGTATGCAACTTCACACAAGATTTCTAAAGTTGTATGAAACCCCCTATGACCAGCAGTGGCCACATCATGGCCGTGACTTAACATCAGGCTTCGGAATGAGGTAGGTACCACCCACTGGTCACATCCAGATATGGATCTCCGTACCAACAAACCATCTTGGATTCTGAACATTTTGGAAAACTTCATCAACACCCGGAGTTTCTCTTTCCTGATATAATCGGATTCTGTCAGAGGAAAAGTCACTGGGTCTTCAATATGTTGATAACATTTCGCAATAATCAGGTCCTTATTTGTGCCGTAACCAAATCAACATCGGGGCTTTCTTTACTCCACTGGGCAGTTGAGAGTTCATTTTGGGCATGTGTTTGGGATCTGGTGACAACAGCGAACTGAATTTCCCCCAACAGGGATTCGGTTTCTATGAGATCCCTGTGGATGGGTCTGGTTTTGGCCAACTGGTCAGCCAAGTCATTTCCCGTTCTTTCTGGTCCCTCTATTTTGGAGTGACCTGTGATCTTTTTCCAATACATGGTCATTTCATTAGAGGTGACCAGATCATCAATGGATTTGATAAATTTCCCATGCTTGAGCGGTTTGTTATTCCCACACAGCATGCCTCGATTTTTCTAATTAATCAGTTGCTCCACAAACCCATTCCTGATATAATCTGAATCCGTGATTATGACTGGTTCTCTGAGTTGGTGTTGCATGGAAGTAAGGATGGCTTGATGAATCGCCATCAACTCTGCCACCTGACTACTTCGGGCAACTATTTTGTACCCAGCAGAGGGCACTGTGGCATCATTCACCCAGGCATTCAAATGCCAGCCACTAGTTATTTTTCCCCGTGAATATTAACATGGTAGGAGCACCCATCCACATAAACTGTGGCTATCCCCTGGCACGTGTCTTCCTCATAGACTTTGTGCAAGGAAGTAAGGTACACCTCCATATTGTCTTTTGTCTTTAGACTTTTGTCCTCGAGACAGTTCTCTTGAGCACAGTCATGCAAGTCAGTCAAACCTTGTGCTAGAGGACTCTTCTTGTTTTGGCCATATCTGACCTCCGCAGGAAAGCCTTGCATGGACAGAATCCAGGAAGTAATTCTGGAATTACTCACAATCCCTGTTCATATTCGGTCATTTTGCAAAGGCTGGTGAGGAGTCTCGACAATGATGTGCTCCACCTGGATGAACGGGCAGTAATTATTCAACGCCCATGCCGTCACCAGGAGTGCCTTTTCACAATCGTTGAATTTTTCCTCCACAGAGGTCAAAGTCTTGCTCGCGTATGAGATTACTTTTTTGACCTTGTCATGCTTTTGGTATAATACTGCCGTTAAGCAAGCATTTGAGAACCCTGTCTCCAAGAGGAATTCCTTGTTCTTTATGGGGTAAGTCAAACAAGTGCTTGGGAAAGACTTCTTTTAATTGTTTTACTGCCTCAGATTGTTCTAGACCCCACTCCCACTTGGTCGCTGCCTTTAATAAATGGACCAAGAGTCGTGTGACCTCTGTGTAGTATTCAATGAACTTTATACTATAATTAGTGAGTCCAAGAAGGCTTCTTAGTTCACGCAGAGTAGTATGTTATTTACATTTCAATAATGCTTCCACCTTTTTCACCTGGGGACTGAGACCCTCAGTGGTGATGTCATGCCCTAAGTAGTTCACGCAGGTCTTTCACCACTGCGCCTTCTGAAAGGACAGGCTCAATCTGGCTTTCTGCAACTGGATCAGAACATAGCGTATTTCATCTATGTGTTGCTCCACAGTTGAGCTCTTAATTAAAACATCATCTACATAGGCTAGGTTTCCCCTTTCGCCAAGTTGGGCATGCCCTTATGTAGGAAAATATTAAATTAGTTGCCAGAGTTTATTTATCTAACGGGGGGTCTGGTCCATGGGTATTACTGCCCCCGAAGGTAAAGGCATGCTTGTACTGATCTTCCCTACTCACGGGTACTGTCCATTAACCGTTGGTCAGGTCAATGGCGGTATACACCTTTGACCCTTGGATCGATGTAGGGAAGAGGCCATCTTGACATATACACCCGTTTATTTAACTCCGTAAATTGTGCTCAAAGTCTCCATTGCCCATTGGGTTTGAGTATCCCCAGTACCGGGTTGTTAAAGGTACTGTGGACTGAAAGACCTATCCCATGGGATTCTAAGTTTTCAATAATCTCTATGGGTGACTCCATAGATGTGAGAGGCAACCAGTATTGCTTCACAAATACTGGAGCCATCTCAGGGTCGGCAGGTATGGAAGTTGAATGTATCTCTGTGCGTCCACAATCATACGAATTCACTGCAAAGATATCCTTAAAATCCCAAAACACCTGCTTCAGCTTCTGCTTTTGCTCCTAGGTCTCACAGGTGTCAGTGAGATGGATTGGTTCTTCGACCATCTGCTTAAAGTCTCGAAAGACCTCAGGTTTGACAATTTTGGCGGTATCCTCCAGCTGGGTGGAGAGATCTCTTGTTATGGTGCTGGACATGAGGTTTCAAGAATGGGAGGTAGTAACTGTTGACTTGAAATACTACCTCATCTTTCCTGATGTCATAGGTCACCTATTCCCCACCATACGGGCAGGAGGAGTACACCAAGAAATTCTCCTCTTCCTGGGTGCAAATCTTTTCTGCAGGCATATCGTCATCAAAATTGTAACAGTCATTTGGAACTGGTCCAATGATCTCATTACTTAAGTCAATAGAATAATGTTGGGCATTAACCACCATTCCAATAAAGGTGCCTGTGCCCAAAGTGATACTTCAAGGGTCGCTGTTATCCACCAATATTAGAATGGTGTCAAGATCTAGGTCAACTAGGGGTGTCGTATATAATTACAGACCTTACTGTTGGAGTTGATCATTCAAATTTATATAAGCATCCTTGCTTTTGAGGTTGTGTCCTTCCTTAATTTTAAGGGGAATTGTAAATTGTCATACCTGTCCTGGGATGGTGACCTCTTCTCCCATTTGAACTTCAACCAGCAGCAATTGACCTAACCAAAATGCTTTCTCAGTGTTGTCAAAGCCCATGGGTTTCCCCCCAGTCGAGACCATGCTTTGTAATTAATTAGGTCCAAATTAATCGCGAATCGATTGAGAATGTTGCTGATAAGTAAAAGGTGCAGATAGCATCTCTCACAACCCCACAATTATGCTCTATGCTTTTGTAACCAATGGACATTTTTAACATGCACCTGCTATGCAGATGTTTGGAATTTTGAGTTTCCAGGCCCATTTCCCACTTATCAATCAACTTAAACATGGGAATGGTCTCATGTTTTGGGAGTTTCCTGAAAAATGCTACGCTGACGAAGCTTCTTCCGTTATTTAAGCATACTCTGATGAGAACAGCCCCCCTGCTCATTTACCTGAATGGGCAAAACAGCTGTTCATCCTTTATCTAGATGTCTGTCAAGCTTTGAGCTAGTTTTTCATCATCTTTTATCATGGGATTTGGGTTTTCTTCAGATTGTGGATTGGTTTTAGAGTATTTCCTTCCAGTGTGGAATGCGACTTAAAACTGGGAGGGTCATTGATTTTCAAAAATGGAGAAGGGTTCCCATCACCAGTTTGTTCTCCTACAGAGATGACAGTGATGTCTGGAACTTGATTGTTCCTAAAGTGGAATTTTATTTTGTCAGACTGTTGTTCAATCATGTGACACGTACCATTTAAACTAACATAATTTGTAGTTTGTTTAAAGTTGATTGGCCGGTAAGTCTGAGTCCTTAGGACCTTGTTCACACAGTCAATCAGGGGTGACACCCTCCAAAGGAAGTCATTCCCCAGTTTACAAGATGTGGCCTCTGGAGTGATGACTATAAACTGGTATTTAACCCTATGTCACCGAATTTTGATCTCCAGATCAAAAGACCCTTCGGCAGAAATATCATATCCATCAAAGTCTTGTAGTTGCCTGCTAAAAACGTGTGAGGGGAATTTGGTGACTCTTCCCCTTCCTGAATTTATTTGGGCAGAAGGGTGGCTTGGGATCAGTATGCACCAGCACTGATAATGCACATTGACCCTGTACCTTGATGAAGGCATAAAATCTTCCTCTCTCTCTTCAAGAGGACAAAAAATAAATGTGCCATTTCTGCCAGCTTGGCAGTTTTTTATTTTGAACTTCCGACACTGTGTGATCTTGGACCGTTTTCTGTGTCGGAGTCCAGATTTTGCACCCAGATATCTGTGGAATTGGGAAGTCCCCCTTTTCCCTTGGTTCTTTGCTGTCCTCCTTTTCCTAGAGACAGTTACCCGAACCTGTTTGGGTGGAGTATCCCTCAGTGCTTTCAGGGGCATCAGAGTGACACTGTTGAGCTTTAAGAATTGGTTGCTCTGGGGCAGTTTACATACTTACCAAGTCTACGTTAGGGTCTTTTGGGACCCATTTTCCCTTGGGAGGGATCCCTCCATCCCTGAAAGAGAGGATCCTCCATAGATTCTTCCCCTTGGAATGGGATGATGGGGACTTCCTCCACAAAGTGGGTTCTCGTTGGCTCTTGATTTCTCCTACTTTTACCCTCTGTTCTCTAGGTTCCAGATTTTTTGGGCTAGAAGATGTTTGTTCAGGTTCAGAGGTTTCCAGGGGATTTGTTCTGGTGAGAAAGGAAGCTTCCTCTAGGGCTTTGCATCTCCCTTCCCCCCAGGGCGCCTCTTCTGGAACCTGTTGGTTGTCAGAGGTTTCTTCCTGGCATTGCTCCGGGGCACCAAACCTTTAGTTTGAGCTGTTCTGGGCAGCCCGGTTCATTTGAGGGCTCTGCTGAGCCCTCAACATGCGACCCAGGTCTTGTATTAAATTTTGGACCTGGCGCTCCAGTAGAGACATACTTTCCGGTTGGTAGGGGGGTCTGGATTCATATCTTTGCTGCTCCCGGAAAGGGTAGCTCTCCCTTCTCCCAGAGTAGCTTGGGTATTGAGAGTTTCCCTGATGGCCGTCCGTCCTTGGTCTCCCTTCTCCCTGATTTGGGAATCTATTGTCCTGAAAGCAGGAGAGAGAGGATTGTTCTGGAAATTGGGGGTTTGAGGGATGTTTTGAGAGAGGGTTCCTGGGTCAGTACATACCTGATTGGACCCCCCCTTGTGCCAGGGTAGTCCATACATACCACAAGATGGGTCTGTTACCCTTGTATCTAAGGCTGATATAGGTGGCAGGGTCAGATGGAGCGTTGGTCTGATATCCTGCCTGGCTACCACCCAATTGTTTTGGATCAGAGGGTCTCCTCTGCCTCTCATTCTGCTTATTAGTATTAGCGAGAGGAGAATTTTTCGGGTCCCCCATTTCCAAGTTCAATATGGGGACATTTTTCACCTCTGCCTCCTTTGCAGCAGCAGGTGTGTTTGATGGTTCTGGGTTTTTAGGAGTATTTTTCTTTTCAGAGGGCTTTTGTACTTCATAAATCTTGGTGGCCTGTTCTATCACGAAATCTAGGGTCCTACACTCATGGAAGTCCCTTACCAGTTAGGTCAAAATGTATTTCGGGAGCGCACGGAAGTAAGTGTTAATGAATTCCTGGCTATTGGTGTTCACCCGCCCAGAGGTCTGTGGAAATGTCCGCTTCATCTCTTGCATAAACTCTCTAGGTGCCTGGTCTTCCCCACACTGGAGGTTGTACGCCACTTGCGTGCCTCTTGAGTGTTCCTGTGAACAGAGAAATGCTTTAAGATAGCTGCCTTGTAAGTGGACCATCCATGGTGATCGTAGTCATCCAGCCCTGCAAAGAAGCTGGAGTATTACGGGGAGAACGTCCATTTGACAAACTCCATGGAATTTTGATCATTCTTGATACCAATTGACATCATCATTCGGTCAAAAAGTTCTAGATGCTCCCATACCGATTATTTGGCACTCTTGTGGTAGGTAGTCATAAAGCTTTTTGTGGCCTTTATTTGCCAAATTGGGTCTTTCACAAGACCTCTCTTTTGTTTGGCAGATGTTCTTTTCTGCTGCTCTAATCACCCTCTGACTCAGAGCTGCTACTATTGGTGGTGCACAGCCTGTTCTCTAGGTGCTCCCTACCTCTATGAGACTGGGGAATCCTTCCCAGAATGACAAGGTCTGGTCTCACCTCCCCTGTGGTGCTGTAGGCTCTCAGGGTGACTTCCCATGTACTGCCCGTTTCGCACAGGAGAGTACTCATCTTCCTCATCCCTTCTTCTGGGTATGGTGGAAAATTCCCCCCACCTCCCTGAATGTGTGAAGGTTTTTAAAATATTCTTTTGAGGCCTGGACTCTGGTTCTTTCTGTCTGCAGCGCGGACCAGGTTGTTCCTTTGATACTTTAGTGTCTGCCAGTCTAACTCCTTGATCTTTTCATCAATGGAGCCCTCCTGGTCAGAAGTACATGCTAGGGTATTTTTAAATCTGGGTAGAGATGAATACCCATCAATATCTGATAAGGAATGGCCTTCCGGCTCAGTTGGACTAGGCCTGGTTGAGTACAGCTGTCTCGTGTTTCCCTGTCAGGCATGAAGTTAGCAGCACCCTGTGCATATAAGGTGGTGAGTTGGCTTGAGGTCCCTGTTAAAGAGGTCATCACTCTGTGATCGGAGGGTGCCTTTCGATACTCTAACTGGTCGGGGTGTCTCAAAGCCTATTTGTATTTGGCTATTTCCTTTTCCAATCTCTCAGATTTGTTTTTCTCAGCCCCTATCTCATGGTGATATATCGAGGCCTGAGTTTTCAACTCTGAAACAAGTGCTTGAGTAGCTTCTAGCACTTTATTTTGTGCCACTACTCGGTCATTGAATCCCGTGTTCGCCCCACAAAGGGACTCATTTTCCTTCTGTGAGGCTTGAATTGTCTGGGCCTATTCAGACCTCTTCTTCTGCAGGAGACTAATCTCCTCTCCTTGTGCACTTTTGGCCTGTTTTGCCTGCTCTATGTGAAACTCTACTGGACTCACATGTTCCATTCATTTTTCACTTTCAATCCTCATGTCAGCCAGTTCCTGAGAACATAACTCACTTTTTTCCATGTCTGCCCTTAATTGACGCATTTCCTGAAACAGGGCACTTTTCCCCTGACACAATTTTCTATTCTCTTCCCTGAGGTGCTCTCTGTTTTTTCAGAGTGTTGGCACATCTGATCGAATTCCCCCCCCCCCCTCCTTTCCGGGAATTGACATCCCCAATGATCAACTGGCTATTTTCATCTTTCAGTTGTTTAATCTGTGTTTGAAAGGGAAAATGTCCTCTAAGCAGGTCTATTGTGAACAACCTGCTCACTTAGTTTTTGTTGACTCGCGCTCAAGTTTTCAACACCTTCCTTATACTCCCCTTTCGGTGCAGAAAATTGAGCCTTTTGCTCTAAATTCGCTTGCTGTTGTGTCATTGACTCCTCTTTTAGCTGCTGAAAAATGTCTTCTAATTTTAACTCTGAATCTTGGCTCTGTTGCGATTTTTCCTCTAATTGTTTCAACTCTCTCTGTGCTTGATGCCAAAGCCCTGATTGGTTTTCTCACAGAGGCTACACTATCCTGGTATCTTTCTTCTTTTGCTCATCTCTGCTGGTCTGTGTCATATAAAAGTCTGTCAGGGCCGGATGTAACAGCCCATTAATTTCCTGCATCATTTTAGCTTGCCACATTTCATTCTCCTGTTCTACCCATTCACCTTTAATAAACAATTTGGATAGAAGGTGCTTCCTGGCTTATTGATTTCTATGGTGCACATTCTAAAATGTGTTCTGCACCTACTATGCTCTCTATGCAGGGGCATACATCTCAACCCTGTTCCTGCTTAATTTCTACTCACAATTCCAACTCAAATCAACACTGTTCTATCTATACACCACCCTGAAACCCAGGGTACAGGTCTGAATAGCGCCTTCACAATGCAACACAAACTTCAATCCACAGGAATGCAATTACACCTAAATGAATAGTCTGCTGCTACTGCACTGTCACAAGTGGAAACTCTCTACTAATCCCAGCACGAGCCCCCAGTTTTCTCGAGGTTTATGGCGCGGTCAGACTCATCTAAGAGAGTTCCTTTCCCCCAAATCAATGTGGCACACAACAAAGCAATATTCGTTTTTTAAGGTTCACTTTGGTATGGCCCCCAGCCCATCTTCCACACGACCCCAACAAATACCCGGTGCCACAATGGACTAGAAACCAGGCCGGTGTGTAGTAAGAATATATATTTATTAATTTAATTAATCCAAATTTGACAAACAGACTAACATCAGCTACCAATGCTGTGGCAGCACAAAACAAAAATGGCTCCCGTAATGGCCACAACCCAGAGCTAATACTGAGATATATAGTCACAATTTCCTGCAGCTGTCTTTTCAAATCACCCACCAATACAGGAAAAGAACAATTCAAGACACGCAGTGATTGCTGATTTGGTTATAATATATTTTTCTCCCAGCAACCCCCACCCTCCAAACATCAATTAGACTTGGCCCCTGTGAAGTGAAGGCAATACGGGGGGGAGCGTCCTACCGTTGGAATTATGGCTGTTTGTTATTTATTTAGATAAGCAGGCTTATGTCGTGTGTGGTGGCCACTTCCCTAATTTCAGTGTACCAAGGAACGCATTTTC
Source organism: Ambystoma mexicanum (assembly GCF_040938575.1). Lineage (NCBI taxonomy): Eukaryota > Metazoa > Chordata > Amphibia > Caudata > Ambystomatidae > Ambystoma > Ambystoma mexicanum. The sequence continues at coordinate 1,659,626,710 of NC_090937.1, forward strand.
ATCAAAGATTAAAAAAGTAAACAACAGAATGCCGTATGTTCATTCACAAAGAGGGATAGCATTTATTAGTTTGCTTCCTTCTAATCTTATTTTTTCATGTTCTTTTTCTTTTTTTAAAAAAAAGTCAAAAAATGTTTTAGTGGTAAAGTCCATAATCAGTTTGTATCCTTATACTCTTAAACAACATACACTTCGTTTCTACAAAGTGATTGTGTGCCTTCACCTCCAGTGACTTGTGAATAGTACTTGAAGTAATACAGAATCAGTTTTTAAAGTCACATTACAGCAACCTATCTTGGTCCATGGTTGCAATGCCAGACACATAAAGGTGACCTATTAGTAGGTCAACATCAGGTTTTTAAACCATAAATTATATCTATACTGGGCAACCTATATCAAAACAGTAATAGGTCCCCGACGTTTCAGCAGATATCATTTGATGAGCCTTCTTCTTGTGGACTGAGGAAGGTCTCCCTAAAGGAGGAACATATAGAAAGGCTCTGGTAAGTGAGGATGTACTTTGCTTTGCTTATCGTATACCTACATGACATTAAAAAGTAGTGAGAACTACTGACTCTCTGGTGTAGGGAGGGGGCTGGACAAAAAACCACACTCTCTAACCTTCAGTATTCTGAGAACTGTGTCTCTCTGTGTGGCATACGTTTTTCTATATTCTTAATGGCTGAATCAGGACTGGTTCTGCTGGTTCTGTACTGCGGGGTAATGTGTTGAGCAGAGAGTTAGAAATATCATGCTTATTAGCTGAGTATCAAGTCCTAAATTTGGGTAACATCGAGCAGATAGTTACCTTGTTGTCTCCTGCTGGAAAAATGCTGAATCGCTTCTGGGTGGGCATGCTGCTGTGGTTGGGCATTACGTAGCGAGTCAGCTGGTAATTTCATGCTATGAAGCCGTCTGGCCGATTAGTTCGACCAATTAAGGGTCATAATCTCTGGATCCTGTAAAAAATTATGTATATTTAGATAAATGGGGCAACGTGTACACTGGGGTACAGCTGGGGTGCATTTTTGTGTTCTGGGCTTACCTATGTTTTTACAGGACTGCTTCTGTGTGAGGCTTCAGAATAGTGCAGCTGTGCGCGTCTCCCTTCGGTGCGTTAATGAAAGGAGAGAAGAGCTGTGTCATGCGTCACTGTGCGCATGCTCGGGGCTGCATAGTGTTAATGGCTGGGTGGCTTTGCGCATGTGCGCGGAATGCGCATCTCATTGCCAAGGTGAGGATGTGCAACCTCGGCTACCTCGGTCTGTAAAGCGTAATGTTAGAAAATTATCCAATAATTGCTGGGAGCCCTAGTGCTGAGTCGGTGAGGTGGGCTCACGAGAAGAGGCTACCCTTGATAATTCGTGGATGGCATACGACTTGTTGCCAAGGTGAGCATGAGGAACCACAGCTTGGCAATTTTTATGCAATAATATGTATTTTTCTATTAACTAAACTCCAGCCTCACCTTTATTCCCTTAAGTTTCATTTCCGCTTAAGCATGTGATCAGCCAGAGTCTGGCTCATGTTTATCCTTGCCGGTCCCTTCTTGGCCTTGTAATGGCCCTGGCTGCAACTCTAATGTAGATTTTATGGGAATTGTGACCTCAAGGTCACTTCTGCTGAGGGAACAGGCATGGCTTTATCTATTTCCACTGTGGTTTAAATCTAGGCAGTGTATTTCTTTATATTTTTTTAGGCAATGGACATGATTGATGGTTGACAACCAGACCTCCCTCTCCAGGATTAGCAGAGGAAAGGTCTTGGGGGTCAAGTTTCATTTTCAAGAGAAATAGCCAGCAGCATGTAAATTCCTGCAAGAAATGGCTTTTAAACTCACACAAAATGCATTTTGCATGACATTTTATAAGGCACATGGGCCTTATATCCATGTGCAATGTACTTCTTTAATCTCACAGTTGCAAAAGACATGAGTGTAACTTCTGTATTGTCCATATGTATGGGGCAGTTATATGAGAAAACCATGTTCAAACTCTGAAACTCGAGTAGGCACTTCTCTCTGCATACTGTCATTTGGATGAGGAAAAAGGAAGTTCTATTATTTATAATAATTGCAATAAGCTCGGTTTCACTTGAGATGACTGGAGCACAATCTGTTATTACATTGAAGATCAAGTAAAAGTGTAGCTTTCCATGGATTTAGTAAACCAGCATTGTCAGCCACATGTCTTTCTTTTTCTTCCTAAAATGCACTGCACATATCTTCGCACTTTTGAAATTACCAGCATATGTCTCCTTCATTTGAGATTTAGGCCTGTCTTTGCCTCAATAGGCCTCATGTCTGACATCACCATTTCTGTGCTGGCCTTATACTTCAATGGGACTTTACAAATCACTCTGGCCTCCTTATTTCTGACATTCAGGGGCTATATTTCACCCCACAACCTGTCAGCAAAGGCAACGCCAGACGGCCGTCATCGTGTAACAGGCCCCTTCCTGGAAGACCAAGAGCACACTCAACATGAGTCATGGCTTCTACTACGGTTTCCTGTTCTGCATCCCCCTGCTCGAAATATGCCGGGCAGACTGCATCGATAGGGATTCCAGGAAAGAGTCTGCCAGCCAGGCAGTGCTTCTTAACCTGTTGGCATGAGGTCAGTGCTCCAGAGGTGAGTTGGTTACTTCTGTTGAACAGTGCCTCTGCCCGTTTTGGTTGTGTATATGTACTGCTTTATAATCTTATTCAAGTGCATGTGAATACATGAATGCTGCAGAAGGAATAAGTTACTTACTTGTAACTCCTGGTCTCCAGCATTAGTATCTTTCATGAGTTCACATGCGACCCTCCCTTTTACCCCTCTCTGGCTCTAGAGTTTGTGGGACACAAAAGTGGGCTAATTCAAAGCACTCTCCATTCCTTCAGAGATGGCGAGCCTGACTGGAAAATATCTTAATGCCATGAAGCTCTGTAAAAGAGAGAATTTCCTTTGGCGTCCTTCCAGCAGACGGATATTGGGTCCTGCCCCACACACAGCTTATTACAAGTACTTTATATCAAAACATACTTCCACAAAGTTTGCTTGTGATGCTGGGTTAAGATGGTGAAGTTTATCAATACAATTTCTGAGGGAGGAAAATCAGGTTTCGATGGGCCTGGTGAAAACCACGCGATCTTAATACTTCTTCCGGCTGCAGAAATGGAGAGCTCAAGATGCAGGATGCAAGACTAGAGGAGGCAGGACCTTCAGATCAGACCTTATGCAATGAAATAAATCATTAATGGGTGTGCCCTTATGATGTCAATATCTTAGTCCATACTTTCTATTTCACATACAGTTTTGAGAAATGTTGAGAACTTTAACATCAAGAGAATACAAGAACACAAAATGATCTACAACCTCTAAAGACTTTCCAGCCTACAGAGACATTCTGAAACAGGGTACCTACGGACAGTCGATAGTCGTGCGCTGCTGACCTCTACAGCTTATCGTAGATTCCATGCCTGATGCGCACAGCCCGATACGTGACGCCACAGTAGTCCTCAATACCGAAGCAGATGTCATCAAGAATCCTGAACTCTGCCGATTCCTCCCGAGGACTGGAATGGGGGTACTACACAACCCCTCTGGCCCACTATCGCCCCTGAAGAGGAGTTGCGAGCTCCTCCAGAATCCGGCTATGATCACACTTTCTTGGCACGAGCACGACTGGACTTGGACAAATTGTTGCTGCTCCACCAAATTCGATGCCACGTCTATTGAATTCTAGTTACGAGGGGCAATCGTGCCGGCACAGCAAGCAAGGAAAATCGTTGGGGCGCGCCACCATGATCGGGAAAGGCTACAGTGAGGCTGGAAATGTGGTTCCCAAACCCCTTGCTCCAATGCACAATGTTTAGGGGTGAAGCACCCGTATTGCAGAATGGGAGTGTGGTTCGGCCACAGCCAGTGACTTTTCAACGATGCTGGGAATTCCCCAGTGGGTTGGAACGCCCTGACTAAATCTAGTGACAGTGGCGCCATTGTTGTGAAAATGAATCAGTACCAGGTCAACAAAAAGTCTGTGTTGGCAGGACACGGCGTCCCCCCAGATAGACCACCTGAGCACATTGTGCGCCCAGGCCCCGCCGCCCCTTGGCAGCCGCGCGCTTCGCCTGCGCATCCAGCAAGGAGATGGGACAAGCATTCCGCTAGAGATGTCCCCGCAGGCTATTGTCTGTACTGGCTCCAAGCTGCTGGAGTCCATTAAAATGCATTATTTATGTGGAAGCGAGAAGTCCCCGAGCTGATTAAAACGAGTTGTTTGTGAATTAAATGGTCCCTCCCTCCGGGGGCCGACCTGCTCCCCATACAGGCATCCAGCGGCGGCGGTGTAATCGTTCATTAACCTCTGACCTGGAAGCACTTGCTGATATTGAGTTCTGCTCCGGGTCCTCCCATTGTCAGTGCTCCTCCAGCTGGGCCCGGCCTTTGACTGACAGCTCCCTTAAGCATACACTGGATTAAGCGCTCTTCCAGAGCACAGGTTTTTCAATTAGGACATAAATAATGAACTCCGAGGCCTGGCGCTCTCTGGGCCTTCCAGTAGGCCAGAGAGCCGATTCTCCCCTTCCCCGAGTCCCCGCTCACCCTTCAGCCCTGCCTGAAAGCTCTGGGAGTCTTTATTGCAAGGGGAGAAGAGCCAGCTTTAACCAGCTGATGCACGAATTCATGCAAAACATCATGGTAGAATGTCTTTTTCCTTTTTGAAGCACAGTCGAAAACGAACCATGTGTCCAGAGGCAGCCGGGATTGTGTGGAAATAGGGCTACGTGTCGTTAGGATGATACTGTGAAGGTCACACGATGCCATGTGTCACATTCTCCTGCAGCCTTTTGGTTTCAGAGAACCAACTTGCTGTACACTCACAAGATATCACAGCATCTTCTTCACAGCCCTGAATTGTACTGCCAAGAGCCATTTTTTGTTTGAGTTGCCCGGTGTCGCTTTGCGTCACCTATAAAATGAAACTATTGCATTATAGCACAGAGAGGGAGAAATGGCATATGAGGAGGGACGTACAGTTTGTAAGGGATGTTTGGCCAAGTGCCCACCCATTGAATTCCCATGGCATTCCCACCCAGTTCCTGCCCCTTCCCACCCAAAACACACGTATTTATTTATTTTATTTATTTGTAAAGCACGTAAAGCCCAAAGGCCACTAGGCGCTGAGACTTCAGAAGATCGTTACAGGTTTTTTAAGCTTCGAGAAAGTGCATTTACATAGTAAGATCACATATCTATTATACATTCACAAAAATGGCATGCTGACTTAGAAGCAGAGAGTAGCTACTGTTACAGTGGCTCTATATACTTAATGTATGTCCTGGTGGCAGCAGAGGAATCGGCGTAGATGCTGAGAGCTCAAAGGCACAGTGTCTGTTGTGAGAGGTCGGACCTAAGTAATAGGGTTTTTAGGTTTTTCCTGAATGACCAAAAGGATGTGCCGTTTCTAAGTTGAGTAGGGAGGGCATTCCACAGTTTGGGTGCTATCATCGGAAAGCTTGAACCTCCTGCTTTCTGTCTTCTATACCTAGGGCTGATCAGCAGGTTGGTGTAAAATGACCGAGTAGGTCTGTTGGATTGAGTTTTACTGATCAGGTAGCTAAAATAAACTGGCACATTATTCGAGATATATTTGTGTGTGAGCATAAACATTTTAAATTTGATCCTGTCATGGACTGGGAACCAGTGGATGTTCCTCCTAATAGTCGAAATGAGTTCGTTTTTAGGAGTATTCAGTGCAGCTCTGATGGCATTATTTTGTACAGTTTGTAGTTTATTGATATTTCTAATGCTGGTTCCAGCAAATAGAGAGTTGCAATAAACAATCCTCGAGAGTATCAAGGCTCTGGCCAGGGTGATGGAGTTGTCCATGGAATTAAAGGTCTACTGGCTCTTATCAATTTAGCCTTACAGGCAGCAGAGGAGATTATGGCATTGACCTGTCTATTTAAGGTGAAGCAAGAGTCAATGTAGACCCTGAGAGTTTATATATCGTTGGCGACCGTGATAGTGTTGCTATCGATGTTGAATGATTTGGACTCTTGTGGGAGATTGCTTTGTTTAGTTTTGTTTCTGATTAGAATCAACTCGGTCTTGTCGACATTGAGGCACAATTCATATAGGGCCATCCAGGCCTGGATTGCAAGGTAGATTCTTTTAGGTTTTTAGAGTCTGTGTTATAACATCCAGTAATGAGTATTTGTGTATCATCTGCGTAGTTTGTATTTGTGATACCCATTTTGTCAAGCTTATCGAATAAGAGCTTAGTAAATGCATTGTGTAAGGTAGGCAACACTCCGGATCCTTGTGGTATGCCACTTCCAGCGGTGCAGTCGGTTGCAGCTCGAGGGGCTTGACTGGCTAAAAATGTTCCTTTGAGGCAGATGCTGGTTGATGCTTGTCGATGCATTGCTCCAAGCTTATTCACTGGGCGTGTGTCAAAGGCAGACGACCCAAAGCTGTGGAGAGTGTTGCAGGCAACGGCCTTGTCCTTGGTTTGATTCAGAGACGCTCTGGCACTTCCCACCTAGGAAGCTTGCTGCATGGCCTAGCAGGGTATGCTGTGTGTTGGCTGGGTACTGGTGCTGGAACTTCCAGAGGGTGCTCTGGATTCAGTATCTCCCTCTGTTCACTGGGAGATGTTTAGGAGAGGGATCTTGCTTCCCCCTTGGAAAATCTGGCCTTCCTTCACTGGCAGAAGCTATAAAGCAGATTGTACCTGCAGCCAGGGACCATTGCTGAGTTCCTCTGGTTACTCCTTGCAAAATCTTCAGATGCTCTGCCAAAAGAGGGGATCAACCCTCTTTTAAAGCCAAATGGGCCACACTGATTGGTGTAGGCTAAACCTACCGTAATGAACCAATCCTGGGTCCCCACCAACAATCTCCTGTATGCATGAGGTCATAGCCAGAGTGTTTCTCAACATAAAAGGTAAAGGAGTGAAAACATGTACTACTAAGTCTCACCCATCTTCCTGTCTGTTGTGAATCAAAGGGTCTCTCTGGTTAGTTGCGCTCTCTGTGGATCCTAATGAAAGAGGGAGTTCTCCCTTGAAGCTGTGGTGAGGCCAGACTTTTGGCCTCCGCCAAACCACACTCTCATATCTTTTGAATGGGGTCACCCTTCCGGGATTACTACTGTAAATACATAGTCCCAGACATGACAGGTCACTGCCCTTTATACTGAGAGGCGGTAGCTGGCTTCAGGTTGACAAAGTGCATATCAAAGGTTGTTGAGGTTTCCAGTCTCCTTTGTTTTAACCTCTGCAGCCATGTCCCATGTGGGCCTGTTTGAAGTATAATCTATTAGTATGTTAATTATGTTTATTGCTGCCATCATTGGCAGAGAGTAAACAAATAAACAGGGTGGATCCATGGAGGCTTTTATAGTTAATTAGACTGGCCATGGCAGGAGGAAGGTGTTGGCCCTCCATCTTCGAAGATGCATCATGTACTCCAACTGTCAGATCCTAACTAAATATGACACAGAGGAATTCACCTGTAGGATGTGTCCACCCAGAGTACACAGGTCTATATGTATGTTGTCCGGTGAGCATAGGAAAATGTGTGCGGATTAGCCCCACACATTTTCCAGAGGTTGATCTACCATCATCCATTTCATTTCAAATTTTAAAAAAGCCAAGGTGAGCGCAAACCCATTGTTCAGATGGTTGAATTTCTCACAATGTGAACGGCTAGGTCAACTCTGATTGGATACACAATGGGCCTTTTAGTTATACCAGACACTGTGGCATGCAAAGACAGCTCCCTGTCATTGCAGACACATTTATTGGCATCACCTCTGCTCCTCTCATCCCAAATCATGCTACAGCCTTGAGCACGTCTCCCCTCTTATCTCCCTGGGAACCCAGGTGCCCACTAATGATGTGATCGGGGCACCACCCTTGTGTTTTAATTTGGCTTCTTTATTGGTCCGTGGAGTGCCGTGCCAGCAGTTTAAATTGGATGGCCCCTCTTTGGGTGAGGGTAGTAGAATTCTAAATCTTCACCAGGCCTCTTGGCATCACAGAACCCTATGCCCCGATCATATGAATCCAACCACCAAAAGGTGCATCTCTATCCTTCCCCCCTGAACCTAACATTCCTTTCCCAGCTCCTCCGACCTCTGCAGTTGGGTGTCCGGTCAAATGGTCGAAAATAAATGGTCGAATGACAATTTGATCGAATCAAAATGGTCGAAAAAAAAAGGTTGAATTTCTTTATTTATTTATTTATATATTTTTGTAAAGTTTAGGTTGCTTAAAAAATATTTTTAATAAAGAAAAAGGGGGGTTGGTGGGGCGACCCCCCATAAAATAAAATAAAATAAAATAAAAATTCAACCTTTTTTTTCCGACCATTTTACTTCGATCAAATGGTCATTCGACCATTTGGTTTTCAACCAAATGACTGATAACCCTGCAGCTGCACTCATTTAACTGTTTTTGGTACAGCACAGCTGCCTCTGGCCTTGGCAGCATAAACTCTCTCTGGCGTCTCTGGATCAATTGGAAAAGTTGCAGCTCCATGCTAGGCCTATTTCTCATACTTTCACCAATGCATCCTATAACGTGCCCAAAAATCCAACATGGTGGAACTCCTGCTACCTTAGCCCCTGGACCTCGCCTTTACTGAAACACTTCTCTGACTCCATCTCACAGGCCTACCTATGTCAACTACCTACTAGAACATTGTTGAAAACATAACACTGTATACTACTGCTAAATGCAAAATACATCAACATATCTTTAACCTCTGCATCCACAACATGAATACATTCTATCGCTTTCATTATTGCTATATGGTGCTTCTAATATGTATCAAAGCTATCTACAAATGGATACATGCGCATTATGCCGCGCTCAACGAGACCTGCTAGCGATAGGGCAACTGCAAATATGTTTTGCATAGTCTAAATCTCTTTGCCTGCCTGGGACTGCCACTTGCATCCCAACACGCCCCCTTTTAGTTAATACTCCATTAACTAACCCTGCTGCTTCCCTCCTTCTGTAATCATCATCTTTGGGTACCCACACTTTTGCACACATGGTGCAAACCTTCCCCCATCTGGCTATATTCGTCTGGGGTACACGTCATAAAGCAACATCCCACATCTCCTGCCAAATCTACCCAATGTTCCACATCATTTTCTGGATCATGTGCAGGGTAAGACGGTGTCCCTGGGGGACCAGCTGGTTGTTCTACTCTTACCATCCTCTGCTCTATTTCACTATTCCCCTTCTTGGTCTGTGCGTACACATGCTTTTTGGGGGGGCAGATTTACCTGTTGTTATAGACACCAAAATCATCAACACACTCTTAGGCAGTGTCTTGGAGCAGCACTGTAGAATCATTTCACATGTACATGAATTACAAGAAAAAAAAAACATGATAGGAACTAGCACCTTTGTGGCTATACCCAACCAAGATGGGGGCCATGAAAACCTTGAATCAAACTAGTCTTCAGCACTCACTCCAGCTTCCTTTTGCATGGCAATCCGCAAGTTGTGGAGGGCCCCTATGGCATGGGTTAGAGATCAGTTGTCCGCATCATTTGGGGATATGGATATGCAGCAAGAAGATACTATCTTTTTTCTTGGACCCCCTTCCATTGCTGTAAGCAAACCCAGAACATACTGGTTCTGGAGGGTCATGAGACAAATAGCCTGCTATTCTGTTTTTATTGAATTGAGACCCTGCTCTGTCTGGTTCGCTATCTGGAACATCTCCCACCTGGTTATCAGCAACCGCTTGCCGTTGGTTGCATTTTGGATGCCTGGTACAAGGAGGCAGGTGAAAAATGCTTGACTTTGTGAAAAGACAAAATTGTCCTGGAATCGCTTTGAGCTTGTCTAACGAGACATGCAACCAATAATTCAATCTCTTTTCTCGTCGAGCTCTAAGTGAGCGGCTGGCACACTGATGGGGAGGGTGTTCAGTTGAAGCTGAGGGTGGCATGTTTATGACAGTCAAATGTGAGTCGGGTACTATGAGTATGGCCAAATGCAAGGTGGTGAATGAACAGACACCTCTCCAGGATGGGGGAAGGTGGAGATAAGCATATTGTCTGCCCACCCAATAGAAGTCCATGAATGCTGATGTGCCATTAGTTAGGTCGGGAATAAACAAAGTCCTATTTCAGCTTTCATTTGTGCCTACGAGTATAGTGCCATTTCCTCTGAAGTAAAAGGAAAAGTGTGCCAATATTTGCACCTTAGCAGGCTTTTCATTCCTGATGAGTTCTCACACATTGACACATTGGTGCTCCAAGTTGCTCACTATTGTTATAGAGGCAAAACTCCACCCTACTGATGAGGTCCAACAAGACCAAAACACATGGCAAGGGTTGCTGGTGGTACTCTTGTTCAGAGGAGAATTGCCTAGCCTTTCGATGCTAGACTGCCCTTGTGGGTGGACAAAGAGTGATAGATATTTGTTCTCTGTGAAAGTTAGTGAGCTAAAGAATCTGGGTAAGGCTCTCGTAACTGGGACTAATGTCCGACAGAGGGACTCCTAGGACCCTCCTTGTTTTTTGCTCCAAGTTGTGGAACATTTTGGTTGGCACGTGCCATTACATCCTCCGAGAACCCCAATAGATCCACTGCTGCACAGCTCACTAGTCCTTTCAACCCTCTGTTGTTGTAAAACAGTGCACCTTCCAATTGCAGTAATGGCTTACTTGACATTGGGCTTGCAATTTATTCTTGGCACACTCGCTTTCATCTTTGTCCATTATTACTGCCTGGACAGTGTGCCCTTGAAACAGGCTTTGTGTTCTGCAAAGGGTCAGGTGCACTAAACATTGGGCTACAAGAGGTGGCATTTCTAGCAGGATAAACAGTTTGGCCATGTCTGTTGCATGGGGTATGAGAGTGCAAATGTAGCAGCTCGCATTTGACTTTGCTCTTCCCACCCCCCTCATGTGGTTATACCACCTATCTGTTTTGGGGTGGCGCACATCTGCAACTGCATCTAAGAGGATACCTTTATATTTGTTATATTAAATTTCATTTTCTGTTTCCCTTTTATTTCTTGTCATCCCTATAATTAATGTGTCATTACTATACCCCCTTTATATGCACACACCATATACAATGTCCTACAATAAAGAAAAGAAGAAGAAACAGAAGAATCCTATATATAACAATATATTCATTGCACTACTTCTTAATGTTGAACACTCTGGGGAAGAAGAAAACATAGTACTATGATGCCCACTCGGGCGCAACTGTTGCAAAACTGTCACTAGAAAGGTAACTACATTAAGTTTTTAATATCACTGTTCTTGAGGTCCTGCAGGAGGTGGTGCTGTACTAGTTGCTTTCCGGATGTCAGATAGATGCATCCAAGACCCTAGATCCTTCACACCAACAGCAGACGGGGTGGCATAGACTACCTTGAAAGGACATTGGTATCTACAGTCATTCCATTGTCTCACAAAAGAGTGTACGTAAAAGAAATCTCTGGTGTAGAGCTGAGGCACCTGTAGAGACATTGGGTTGACCGCAGGCATGTTATCTGTTTCTTCTCTCCTGGAAGTGAGCTTTTGGGAGATTACTTTTATACATTGTGTTAAATCCCTCTAATACTATGGAAACTCTTCCCCCAAAATATCAGCATCCCAGTGCATCTGCTGCAGTGCATGCAGGTTTGAGTGGTGTGTGCAACCTTCTCCCCATCACTATCTCATGCGGGGATAGGTGTTGGTCCTTACCTGGCTGGTTACAATGGAAGACAATTCAGCCAGTTACTTCCTAATATATGGCACGACTTTGACAGTTTTTGTTTCAATACACTGTTAAGATGTTCCACGATCCCATTGGCTTTTGGGTGGTAAATCGAGCACAACTTATGTTAAATCCCTAGTAGGGATGTGATCTCTTTAAATATTTTGTTAAGAAAGTGAGTCCCATTGTCTGTCTTTACAACGCCACATATCCCCCAGCAATAAAAAACCTTGCGATCTAAAAATGTTATGCTGATTTAGCTTCTGGTTGTGAGAAAGGGCCGGTCTCAATCGATCGGAAATGGACAGACATCAAAAATAAGATAACAATAGCTACTGCACCTGTTTATCATATCCACAGGGTCTATGTGGAGCTCCCCAAAAGATCCTGTTGGATGGGACAATGTGCCATGCAAGGTCCCTAAGGGTGTGCCCAGTGCTTTAGAGATTGCAGTTAGTGCAATTTGCCACGTATTTATCAACATATTCTTGAAGCTTGCCGACAAACCAGTCCTTCTGGATGTCTGCTGAATATACTGTTTAGACATTTGTGTTGGGTAATGCAGTTGCTCAGAGCACCCATAAGCAATTCCTGCTGCATTACAACTTTAACTGTAATGTTTTGTCTCCACATGATATCCATCTGTGACAGTGAGAACCCTTCTTCTCTTGGGGTGCCTGACCTTGTAATTCAATTATCTGAGTGAGGAGGACTGCTGTGCAAGGTACTGCTAGCTGCAATGCCTTGTATATCTACCTCAGCATATGCAGAGACGTCCGATACTTATAAATATGCTGTTTCTTTGGCCGCTCCATCTGTGGCTTCACTGCAGAGTGAAACACAGTCTCTGTCCCAGGTGTGGGTGGCACTTTTCATCACTGCTACTACTGATGGGCGAGATAAGGCACAACCTTGATAGCAATGCTGCATGTTGCACAGGCATCCCATCGGCCCTGTTGAACGCTCTGTGTCATCATTTGGACAACCCTGTACTGTGAATGTGACATATGCCTAAATATTGTTACTAGATAGACACCCTTGTGATGCTTCTAATGCTTCAATTAGTGCAATGAGGTCTGCTGCTTGTGCAGAATAATGTGTTTGTAACCTCTTTTTAACTAGTAATTTGTACTCCCGATCTATGAGGCGCACTACCACTGCATGCCTTTGGCCAGCCTTCTGATCAATCGTCGATGATCCATCAATGAAGAGCACTTCCCCTCTTCAAGTGCATCCTCCCTTGAATGAATTAGGTAATCATCAGGAACCTTGATATGATATATGATATGATATGGCATTTATAACGTGTTTCAAGGCACGAGAACCAGTATATGGACCAGTCGCGCACCTACTCCACTTGCTGAATGGGTAATGCAATGATGTAACAGGATTCACTGTGCAACACCTAACAATGTGAATGGAAGGATTGGATAGTATTACCTCATAACCTGATGCTCTTTGGGTAATGAAGGTTGATATGGACCTCTCCCAAATGGCAAAAACTGCGTGCTCCACATATAATTTAACTGATCACTCCATGATTTTTGCTGATGATTTTTTCAATCGAAAAAGCTGCAGTTGCTAACACTTGTTTGCGCAGTAACTGACCCTGCATTACTGAATCTAAGATCACACTTTAATAGGTCCAGGGCTTGTCTCCCATAGATGTTGCCAGAGCCAACACTGCTGTCATTACTTTCCCTTTAGAATGTTAAAACAAATAGAATTCCTTTGTGTATTCTGGGGTTGCTAACACTGGAGCTTTACATATAGCATCCTTACCTTCTTGAGAACATGTGATCATTTCATCTGTCCATGTGAGTGACCCTTTATCTTTCAGCGCTTCTTTAAGTCCTTGCAACAAGGGTTTTGTGTAGCTAGAGTAGTCAGCAATCCAAGCTCTAAAATAGTTACACAATGGGAAAAACTGTTGCATCCCTTTCACAATGGTAGACTGTTGTGTGTTATTTACTGCAGTTGCCCTCTCTGGGCTTACCCTTTTTCCTGGTGCGTATATAATTTGCCCTAGGTATACCACTTCCTTCTGACAATACTGCATTTTTGTTGTCCTCTTTGTACTCCATTTCTGAAAGCAATGTCAATAGTGTCTCTGAGTCTTCTCTGCACTGCTCTTCATTGTTACTGCACACTAAGAGGTTATCTAAGAACTGAACAATGACATTTTGAACATGTATGTTACCTAAATCCACATGAGATACTGGGCGTCTCACAATACTGCCGAGGAGGCCTTGTGTGCGGAAATTGCTGTCCACAATACGTAACGCAGGGAGATACTGAGAATCAGGGTGCAATGTGATGGAGGTGTAGAGGAGGAGCCAAGTACCCCTACTCCAACCACCCCGCCCCCATTACCTATAGAGTGGGAACCAAATTAGGTGAAGTATTTGGAACAGTTGAACCAACAAATGGCAGAGCGTGGACTCTGTGCAGTACGAATAAGAATACGAATAACTAAGATAATCTGGGAGGCAAGGTATCCATTAAGAAAACTGTACCTGCATACAAGACAATATGATGGCCATTTGAACTAGATCCCAGAAGAAGTAGAGAAGATAAATGGTAAAGATGAATGGTGACGTCACACAGAAGAGATCCAGAGACCAGAAAATGCAGATATTCTATAAGGCATCAAGAAAGCATCAAGAATAAGTGACATCTTGGGATCAAGGTGAAAAAGCGTATGCAACAGAAATAGATGAATATATTAAGCTAGTTTATACATGTACAGATGCAACAGAAATGCAGTAAAAAAAGTAATCGTGAGGCTAGCTTGTTAGTAAATAGATTGCGGTAAGCGCCAATATATATAGATGCATATGGACGAGTGAAGGATTGATGTTTACACTACGCATTATAAGCAGTGCTGAATTTTAGCAAGAAGGCCTAATTTCAGTGTTTCGTAGTTAAAAAGCAAATTGAATTACAAAATGAATCCCAACAGAAGGAGTTGGATGAGCCAAAGAAGCAAAGGTCTTATCAAACTGGAATTGGCTGACATTGGATACAAATTGTGTGAAAGAGCAGAAAATCCTGTTCAGAAGGTTTGAGCAAAACAAAAGACGTCAGAGGACTATTAGAAAATAATATTAAATACACGAAAAGGCTCGATTCCATGGTCTCCAGTCACGTGGAAGAATGAAGTTGGACGATTGAGGTGGTTACACCTACGCACAAGGGCAGACTGTGCCCACACTCCTTAAATTTCTCAGAGCAGAGTACAAACTCAAGGCCAATCTTCAAAGCACTAATTGACACTGGACCATTGAGGTGATGATGGATTGATATATTAATTGGTGGGAAGCTATGTTAAGACAAGCTCACCAGCACCTGGATGTTCAGTCTGCATGTTGCTAAACGTAGGTCGAAAAGTACTGACGGGTGTTAGAAGCCAACCAATTGTAGAGGACCGCATAATAAGGGGTCCTATAGTTTGTGTAGCCAATGGAACCTTCTGTATTTAGTGATGTTCATAGTGACCATTTTGAGGGGAGGGCTTAGTTGCCCCACCTGATGTGCAATACCCTATCACTTTCCTTCACTGTTCTATACTGATATGGAACTTATACTTAGATATTCCCTTAGAGCCAATCACTTCCTCCGATAGGTTTTGTAGTTTGCCACGCAGGATGACTTGGTAAGTGACGCACATGAACACGTCACTGATGATGATTTTGCATGATATATCCACAGGTTTTACTAAAATACATTGAGTAAGAGGATCGAGCAAGTGCGTTCGTTGTACTCCCTGTTTTAGATATTTGGCATGAAAACAGACTCACTTTTGCCAATCCTGTGTCATCTTGATTATTGATGTATGAATAAAATCTGCACCCCCATCCATCTCCAGGGTATTGCTACTCATCTTAAAGGGCTGGGGAAACCAGTTCACTTGGTAGCAGAGAGATGATGGTTTATTAAAAAATCCATAGACCGTCGACATAGGTAAACTTTAGAGTCTCTGCAATATCGCACGACCTTTGCCATTCGGCTGACAGGATGTGAAGCACCCCGTAGATAGTGGTTAGTGTAATTGAAGAAAAAAAAAAGCCAGGAGGGTGTGCCAGGTCCTCTAGTTTGCATAGAATTCCCTCCCACGTCTACGAGAAGTGGATCGGAAATCAGTTTGAAGAGGCGGTAAACAGAGGCGTACGATCCAGGGGGTCAGAAAAAGGAAATATGCGAATGGTAAGTAGAAACTGGGGAGCGTGGCAAATTGATGCATGCATAGTAATATACAGGAGAGTAACGGAGGGAGGCGGGATAAAAATAACGTAAGAGTAAGAGTGCAAAATATATATATATATATGGGGAATGAGATATTGACTTGTGGCCGAGCAATATAATACGTAATATTGTGAGAGAGGCCACGATAAAGAGGATACACCCTAAATCTAAGTTTTAAAGAATGTTAGAAGAATACTGAATCCAGAGTCCCGTAGAGGAACACATAGAAAACGGATTTGATTAAAGACAAATCCAAAGGGGTTCATTTACACTTTGTATGACGTATTTTAGAGGGCAAGCCAAGTCTTAAAGAGTAGATTGTAGGAGAATTAGGTGACTGGACAAACAGTCAAGTTTGTCTGTTTGTTTTATGTGGTTTTGAAAAAATTATGACATCATAGCTAAAGAAAAATGTATGATAAATAGAGAAGCGTGAAGTTGAAAAAAGAAATTGATTGTTTTAATTGCACTTGATGGTTGTTTTTTTAGCAAGATTAAAGTAAAACTGTGATTAACGGGATTGGAGCTTGCAATGGTTGGTGCTCGCTCATATTGTGTTGTTTTCTTGAAATGTGTTTTTAAACCTGTGATTAAAGCAAGCAAGCGTTAGTAAGTTAAGAGTGAAGGGTTAAGAATGGAGAATGTTACTGCACTTGTGCACCCCTGCAAGCAATTCCGGAAAAATGCACCTAAGCTTAGATGTACAGTGCAGAATGAGTTAAAGGAACCGCAGATAAAATGTTCATGCAGTGGCCGCAAGGAGGGTCACTATCGAAGGCAGTCCTGCAGCATGTGACGACATATGTGCATGTAGCATATACTGGGAAGAAGCTAGAGAAGCACCTAGCAAGCTTAGAGCTCTGGAAAATGTACCAGGAGGAGCGAGATGAGCCGCCTCCTTTAGATTGGATACTTAATGTATGCAAAGAGGGGGGTGAAGAGGCCAGTCTGAAAAAAGAAGACGAGTGTAAGAAAGACGATGGGTTATACCCATTAAGGGAACTTAAAATGCATTTTTCTCAATCCCATTGCATAATGACTTTCAGGATCTGGTGTCATTCCTTTTAGGCAAACTCAATGAAAAGCACTCGGTTACCACAAGGGTATTGTGAGTCCCCATCGATTTTCAATAGAGTTCTTCAAATTGACTTAAGCAATATTGCTTTAGAAAGTGTTGTGTTGCAATATGTAGACGACATTTTAGTTTGCACCACCTCAGAGGAAGAGTGCAGACGCGATTCAGTCCAGCTGATGATTATACTCACTGACAAAGGATATGAAGTTGACAAAGAAATGTTACAATATTGTCAACAAGAAGTGTTGCACATAGGCCATTTGATTTCACATGAGGGGGAAAAGACCCCTGAAAGATCTGATGCTATTTTAAAAACATCCAAGCCACACACGATAAAACACATGCAGAGGTTTTTGGGATTATGTAATAATGTCAGAGCATGGGTCTTTCACTACAGTTCATATATAAGGCCTTTATTACAGGCTCTAAAGAAAGCACAGGCAACGCAATTAAAAATTGTGTGGACTGAGGAAATGGAAGAAGGGTTTGACGAGTTGAAAAAAACTATTTGCACGGCTCCAGTTTTAGGGATTCCTAATTATGCTGAGGAATTCTTTTTGTTCTCACATACAGTTGGCACTTTTTATGACAGCAGTACTCATGCAGAGAACCACGTCGGGGTACAAGCCCCTTGCATATTACAGTGGAATCTTAGACCTAGTAATGAGAGGTCATTTTCCGTGTGAACAAAGTTTAGCAGCTGCCGTGTTCGCCATAGAAATGGCTGCAAGCATAGTAATGGGATGTTCCATGATGTTATTTGTTGAGCATGCACTATTTGCCATTTTAAAAAAACCAAAAGGCACGCTGACTTCTCAAAGGGCTTCTGCCTATGAGGTAGTCATATGAAATCCAGCGATCAAAATACTTTGATGTAAAATAGTGAATCCTGCCATGTTTGCAGCTGAGCCAATGACAGAAGGAGAACCTGTACACAAGTGTGCAAACTATGAAGAGTTTTGTGATGAACTCCCTAGAATAAAAGAGAATGCATTAGCAGGAGAGATTGTTTTCATTGACGTTTCTTCAAGGATCGATCAAAATGACGGACAGAGGTGTACAGGTGCCACTGTGTTAAAGCACACATCTAATGGGGAACTTCGGGTGCTTATTAGTACTCGATTGCCGTCTCATTATTCAGCACAGGCTGCAGAATTATTGGCGTTGATACTCGCAATCGAGAATCATGCAGACCAGGAAGTAACAGTGTACGGCGACTCTGCTTATGTGACATCAACGGTGAACGCAGGGCTAGCACATTGGAAAAGGAGGGGCTACCTCTGAGCGGATGGCACTCCAGCGGAGCACGCCACCTTATTGCATAGGCTTATTAAGGTACTACAACTCCCAGTAGGCACTGCAGTCGTTAAATGCGCAGCCCATACTAAAGGGGCAGATTTTATCTCAAAGCAGCAGACGCTGAGGCCATGCGCGTAGCAATTACAGATAAAGAGATGATGAATCTTGAGACTCTTGATGTGAATGAAAAAATATTATTGTGATGACTGTATCTGAAGGGTACAATAACTTGTCTAAAACACAGTTAGTGGAGGTCCAGGGGGAAGCACCTCCAGAAGAAAAGAATTTGTGGTCACGAATAGGGTGTTCTTTAATCCCCTCTGAAGCATTGTGGCGACAGGACAGCACTGGTAAACCGGTAATCCCTTTCACCTTATTAAGGGTGGCGCTGGAACAGCTACACTACCCCGCGCATACAACTAGGGAGATTCTCGCTGTAACTATTGCTGAGGATTGGTTTGTGCCAAATTTAATGGAACATGTTGCATTTTTCATAGTGAACTGTATTGTGTGTCAACAATTCACAGTTGGGCATACACTGCGGCCCTTTTCAGCACTTGCATATTGACTATGTCGACATGATACAAGTATATAATGGATATAGATACCTGATCGTAGTGGTGTGTCCCTTCTCAAGATGGATAGAAGCAGGTCCATGTACACACCCAGATTCCACCTGTGCAGCAAAACTCTTAGTGCGAGAAGTATTTCCTAGATGGGGAATATGTGAAGTTTTGAGGTCAGATAATGGTCCTCATTTTGTGAATCAGATAATTGAACAGATCAGCTTGTTGCTTGGTATAAAGCACAAGTTTTCTTCGGCTTGTCATCCGAAAGGTAATGGGATCTGTGAGAGGCTAAACTTCCTGCTTAAAGAAAGAATAATCAAATTGAAGCTTACCTTGAAGAAAGGGTGGTTGCATTGCCTACCACTTGCATTATATGCTTTAAGGAACCAACCAGGTTCTGACCACCATCTCACACCCCACGAAATAATGACGGGGAGACGAATGAGGACACCCCTAATGCCTTCTTCCAGAGTTAGAAGTGATGCTCAGCCAACTGCAGAAATGTTAGGAATGGAATTGTGCGACTATTTGAACTGTATGACTTCAAGTATCTCTGTCATTTCAGGAGAGCTGCAGCTACAAGGGTGTAGGGCAGTACAGAACACAGAAGGAGATGCTTTAACAAACCAATCTCAAGAATTACGTGTTCCCCAACTTTTCCCTGGCAATGCGGTCCTAATCCGCACCCAAGTAAGGAAAAAGTGGGATGATCCCTGTTTTAACGGTCCGTTCATTGTGGAAGACATCACGCCGTCTGCTGTCAAAGTGCAGGGCAGGTGTGCTTGCATTTTCCTTGGGGACGTTAAAATCTTTGCTGGAGAAACTCCTCTGCCCGCACCCCTACATGAAGCAAGTACAAGCATCGGGGAAGAATCACAGCATGTGCAGACGAGATCTATGATGAGGAAGAAGCTGTCAACTTAAAGTAAAAATGTTCAGTGGGAGGCCACCAGGGGCTGCAGGCAAGATGGCTGCCTGATTCGTATGTTCCCTCCAGGGTCCTGGGAAACTTGCAGAGTTAACCCATTGAATGAACTGTGACCCCCCGCTAATTGTGAAATTGGGACACGGGTGCCCATGAGGAGTCTGTGAGACTTTGAGCGACATCTGGAGGTGCCCCCAGCCCGGAGTTGGCCGAACGTGAGCGGTGGGTACTCCCCCTCCACCATGCGGTCTTGAAGCATCCGCTGGCTGAGGAACTTTGAGCTGCCCGCCGCCCTGACAGAGGAGGAGTCGACAGAGGAGGAGCCCAGCGCCCAATCCGGGCCGCATTCTCATCCACCGGTGAGCCCTCTGGACACTGTGTTGAGGAGCCATGCCTTCCGTGGGCCTCCGGCGCAAGAGGGACCTGCGGCGGGCATCCGCCCGCTCCACAACGCTGACAGAGTAAGAGGACCTGAAGCAGTGCTGGGGGGGCGGCAAGTGGAGTCGCTGTGAGGGGCAGCGGGTGGGGTCGCTGTGCGGGCTGCTGCATACCCGGGGGCTCCACATCACGCAGACATCAACGGCGTTGCCCCCACCCTCTCACCCCCATCGGATGACTTTTCCATCGGCCTGGGCTGACACAGGAGTGCGCCCGAGCCCTCATCCGCAGCCATCCCCGCCCATGTGAGTGCTCCCGCCGCATAGCGGGGGCCGTGTGAGGCCGGCACTGCAGACACCTGACGGGCGCAGTGGCCCATGGTGGGCAGCCCCGAGATGGGTGGCAGACATAGCTCAAAATACACCAGAATTACTGGGGACACTACCCCTCCCTCACGCCTCGCAAACAGGCCTGTGCAACGTGGGAGCGCGCCCTGGCCTCCTCATCCTTCTCTCACTCCACCCCCACAACGAGGATTGCCTGGATAGCTGGCCAAACCACTGGTGAAGGCAAATAGCCTGGCCTCCCCACCACAAGGTTAATTCAGGTGGCCCAGAGCTGGGAGTCTTAACCCCACCGCCCCGCCACATCACTGAGGAGGAGCCCCAACCTCCCACATACACACTGGAACTCAGGTGAGCACCCAGAGGACCGCCATCCTGGCGGATCCCCACCTGGACCCGTGCTACAGCTGGGACCTAGCGGGAGTGATAGCCAGCTATAGGAGAGGTGACACAAGCGGGCCCCTCAAGACACTGCCCCCCCTCATTGTATTGCGGGGCCACGTGAAAGCCACATAGAGAGGGGATGCATTGACGGGAGTACCCCGATCACAGACTCAGGGGTATCAGCAAGAAACCACCTGGATGCCCAAGAGGAGTATCAAGGAAGGCACTTGAATACCCCCAGGGCTCCAACCTGCACTCAATACACTTCTGGTGATCGAGCCGGGGAGACCAAAGGAGCAGCACACGGAGGTGGTGGCGAGGAGGGGGTCAGGAACTGGCAGGCTCCCCAGTACGTGTGAAGAAAGCTCTACAGATCTGTTCATCACAAAGCCGTATAGACAAGCCATGGTGACAGTGGGGCAACACATCCTGGCACTGAGGGGACACCATCAGGCATACCTGGGAGTCAGAACAATTTAGGGAGACCGCCGTCTAATGAGTTGGAAGGAGACCCTTGCGAACTACCAATTCAAACCACGGCATTTAGAGATGGAAACTGGACCCTCTTCCGCCCCGACCCCAGACATGAATACCATCCAGAGTAATATTCAAATGATTCTCGAGGAGATCAGAGGGATGAGAACAGATATGGGTGCCAAGCTGGCCGACCTCACAGCCAAGGTCTCCACACTGGAGGACCGGGTGGAGGAGTAGAAAATAACCAAGCATCTACAGATCTCCTCGAGACACATATGGAAACAAGGTTCAGGGAGATCCAACGCAGAGAGGAGGACCTCCGCCTTAGGGTCGAGGACACGGAAATACACGAAAGAAGAAACAACTTTAGGATTTTCGGCCTGGCAGAAACAGAGGGGGAGAACCAGGTGGGCCTGGAGGGCAATGTACAGGACATCATTAGGATTGTCCTGGGGATTGATTCTGGAGAAACGGTCCTGATCGATAGAGTTAATCGGGCTGGCGGGGGCAGAAAGGGCCCTCGCTCGGTGTTGGCGAGATTCCACTACTTTAGAGACAAAGCCAGGATCTTGGAAAGGGCAAGGAACCTGATAGACATACAATATGGAAATTCCAGGGTGACAATCTTCCAGGACCTCTCAGGCCCTCACACTCCAGATGAGGAAAAAATGTGGAGCAATCACCAGATGGCTACAGGAGAAAGGGGTCTGATATCGTTGGGGGCACCCATTCCACCTGGCATTTGAATGGCAGGGTGCGAAATACCAACTTGTAACGAAGGAGGACATCCAGAGAGCCACTGGGGACTTGCTTGGGGACCTTCCAGCAACGTCCAGTGAACAGAGTGGAGGCGACAGGGATCTCGACCGAGCCCCACGGGGCCCTGATCTAACCCTGGGGAAGCTCAAGGTGAAGGACACTCGGAAGTTCCAGAAAGCTAGGCACCCTCCGCAGTCCGCAGAGGGCCACCATGAACACACTGGAAATACCACGGAACCAATCATTGTGACAAAGTCGCTCACAAGACCCCTAGAGTGGTTGAACGACTGGGGGGGAATGCATGTTACCCTGAGTGGTCTCCACGGTCAGCGGGTTTTTTCTTGTTAAGTGGATTTGATACAACGTTGTGGAGTTGTCTGGTGACAGACGTGGAATTTGTATGTTGTAAGTCTTTTCTGTGCTCTAACCTCGAAATTAATTGGGGCTTCTAGACCCACACAGAGTGACCTTCAGCTGGGGGGTATGAGGTAGGGGGAGTGGACTGTATATGATGGACATGTGGGGGAGAATAGGGAGGGGGGGCCTCTGCCGGGGCTCAGAGGACAACTGAAACTGGTGAACTCTCCCGAGCAAAGACCGGGGGGAACATTCTACATTATCGAATTTCCTGGGGCCAGGGTTGCAACCCTGGTGGTTTGTTGACTAACTTCAACTGTAGTTGAGGTTACGGAGACGAACACCTTGCAAAATGGGTAAGGGGGATAGGGGCGGGGAGGGGCTGGGAAAAGGGCATTGGGAACAGCGCGTCATGGATCAATGGATGGGTCATAGAGATGGACCAGGGGGACCACACTGGAATCTTCAGGGAGATGGGTAGCGACGACCATGGTTGAGGGTCGGATCGGTATGCTCAATGTTAAGGTCCTAAATTCACAGAATAAGCATTCGCTCACTAGCAATATGTTCCGCAAACAAAAACTGCTAGTCCTCTTCTTGCAAGGAACACATTACAGGAGGGGAGCCGAGTCGATGATAAGAGGGAAAGAAACAGGCAGGAACTTTTGGGCCTCAAACAAATCTTCCAAGAAAGAGGGGGTGGGCATTCTCCTTGGGAAATCAATGCATCTCACTGAGGTGGAGACTAAGAGGGGTTATGGTGGCAGGTTCCTTGCAATTAAGGGGCTTGCTTTCTCAGGGTATACGAGTCACACTGGCCACCCTGTATGCACCTAACGTCGGCCAGCTCAAATTCATTTGTAGGGTATTCAAGGTCATGGATGACTGGGCAGAGGGAGCTATGATCCTGGGCAGGGATTTCAACCTTATCATGGACTCCCGATTAGACTGGTGGTCTGCTAAAGGAGTAGGAGCAAGGGAACCTACAAAAGACAACCTCGCCATGAGGGATCTCCTACAGGACCATTACTGGGTGGATGTATGGCAAAAGTGTCACCAAGCTCCCGGGGGGTACACATTCTTCTCCACACCAAACATATACTAGAATTGATTTACTATTGGTATCAGAGGAGGGAGGTGGGGAGGTTTGTAACCCGTCTGTGGAGTCGGTTACATGGTCGGATCACAAGCTACTGGTTATTGGCTGGCGACTCCAGGGACGTCCAAAGGTCATACAGGTGGTGCTGTAACGATACCCTCCTGAGAGATCAGGTGTTCAAAGAATTCCTACGGAAAGAAATGGAAGCCTATTTTGTAACAAATGATACGGGTACGACACCCATGGTCACAGTTTGGGAGGCGGCAAAGGCACCTTTCGAGGCCTCCTTGTAGCTGAGGGTTTGAGGAGAAAGCGGGAGCGGGCACTAGTTGAAGCCAAATTTCAGGGGGACCTACAGGCCATGAGAGAGAAGCTCGCTAAGGGGGATGTAGATAGCGAAACCCTCCTGGGTGAAATGAGAGAAAAAAGACAAGCCCTGCATATGACCCTAATTGGGGAGGTGGTCAAGAAGATGAGATATACGAATCAGAGATATTGCGCACATAGGCTGAGGGGACACAGACCAGACAGATGGGTGGAGGGCATTAGGGATAGGGTGGGTAACATTTGTACCAAAACCGAGCATATAGCTGAGTCCTATGGGGGTTTTTATAAAGACCTGTATGCTAAACAAGAGGGTGAATCTCCAGATGCTATACGAGGATACCTCAATGACCACCCACTTCCCAAGCTCACCGAGATGGAAAGGGAGGCCCTGGAAAGGGATATATCAGAGGAAGTGGTTGAGGGTGCTATTAAACGGCTTAGAGTGGGTAAGACCCCAGGGGGGGTGGATTTACAGCTGATTTCTTCAAACAATATCAGGCGATCTTGATACAACCTCTCACCAATCTATTTAACCAAATCAGGACCCCAGAGACTATTCCACCGACATTCCTACAGGCTCTGATTACGGTCATACCGTAACCTGATAAAGACCCAGAGGAGTGTGGTTCCTATAGACCCATTTCACTTTTGAACGTTGATGCAAAGATCTTTACCAGGATCCTGGCTACACGCCTCGAAAAGTGCCTCCCCCGACTGGTCCATCCAGACCAGGTAGGTTTTGTCCTCAACAGACAGGGGGCTGACAGCATGCGCAAGACATTACATATACTCAGCACAAGGGAGGTTAGAATGGAGGGCACTCTTCTCTTAGCCCTGGACGCAGAGAAGGCGTTCGACAGGGTGAGTTGGTCGTTCATGGAGGGGGTTTTGTCGTCTCTGGAGATGGGGCTGAGGTGGCGGGGCTGGATCTCTACCCTCTATTCTACTCCAACAGCAAGGGTGGTGGTCAATGGGGGTGAATCGGTAACGTTCCCACTGGAAAGGGGCACGAGACAGGGGTGCCCTCTATCCCCCCTCATATATGCACTAGTGATGGAAGCATGGGCCATAGCGATTAGGGGGAATGAAAATACCAAAGGGGTTAAGATCGGGGAAGTGAACTGTAAGGTAATCCTATTTGCAGATGGTGTGCTGCTATATCTCACTAATCCATCCCACTTGGTCCCAGAGGTATTAAATAGTTTAGAACAATATGGGACGCTCCCGGGTTACAAGGTGAATCTGGGGAAGTCGGTCGCGTATATGGCAGGCCAGCTCAATGGGGTTCAGAGACAATATATTGAGGGCCTCCCATTCTGTAAACAAGCCGAGGGACTCTGTCACCTGGGGATCCACCTACCGCTGAACCTAACTGATCTTTTTAAGGCTAACTACCCACCCCTGCGGTCGGCAATCAAACGTGACATGGAACGATGGGGGAGATCTGGCATGTCATGGACGGCATGCCACAACTCGATTAAAATGGTGATCTCCCCAAATTTTTGTACCTATTCCAAATGCTGCTGACCCAAGTACCCAGGCCATTCCTTCTTGAGGTCAAAAGGGCTGTCCTGCGCTACCTCTGGGCAGGAAAATCCCATAGAATTACAAGGCCCAAAGACGAGGGTGGAGTGAATTTCCCAGACCTAGACACATACTATAAGACATCTCAAATGCGGATGACCACCACTTTGCGATGGGCCCAAAGAAACAGTGGGTAGCAATGGATAATGAGCTTTTTGCCCCGGTCACCCTTGATGAATGGCTGTGGGTTCCAAAAACACGCATCCCGAGAAAGATCTTGAATCACCCATTCCTGGGGGTACTATGGTCCATATGGAAAGAGGGGGGTTATTTTAGATGGCTTATGACATGGCCCTCACCCCTGAGTTGTATCTGGCCCCTCCACTGTGGGATGGAATTGATGAGCCCCTGGCCTTCCAACAGTGGTATGAAGGGGGTCTGACCAGAGCAGGTCAGCTTTGGATAGAAGGAACCTTTATCTCCGTAGGAGACTTGAAGGAGGCCCTGGGCCTAACTAATCTCTCCCCTTTCCGAAATCTCCAACTGAAGGGGGTCCTTACTGAAAACACTTAGGAGGGACCTAACAGACTATGAAAAGTTCATGATCACATACAAGGGAACTAAAGGTGTGATATCGGGGCTTTACCACCTCTTGTTGTTGTCCACTCCACGAGACCCTCCACCAGCCCAGACACACTGGGGTAAAGACCTGGGAGCTCCTATCACCGACAAGAGGTGGACCAAAATGTGCAGGCAGGCCAATCGCTCAACAGCTGCCCCCCAATACCGACATCAGGCCTTGAAAGGGAGGGAGGAAACTTTTTGATTCTTTTCAAGTCTATCATTATGGTTGCATTTTTGTTTGATTATTGTTATCACCTAAAATCTTCAATAAAACAAACTTTTTAACAAAAAAATGTTCAGTGGACTGTGGCTTGGTTCGGGACACTCCTTTTGAGCTATTTATAAAATGGTTAAGGGGAGAAAATTGGAACACTCTCTGCATATCAGTTCCAGGGTCAAGGGAAGATCTGTATTCGTGGAGCCGCAGTAGCTTATTGACTTTGGACTGAGGCATGCTTAAGCCTTGATAAAAAGAGGACTATGCCAGATTCTCATCGTGGATACAGCAATTGGAAAAGGGTGCAGTACCCAGACTCGTTTCACACCGAGTTCCTGTTTGGATTTACCTATGGTGTTACCCAGTGATGACCTTTCTAGGCACGTTCTTACTAATTTTGAGTTGGTGTTGCGCTCTTTTTCCTTCGCTGGTGGGGAGAACTACTCGCATTCCATCTTTCTTACAAAATCCTAAGAATGACAAAGTTATAAGAAGAAGATTGCTTATAGTCATCACTGAACAATTCTTGCAGCTACCTGGGTACAGTGAGGAGAGTACAAATGCCCCTATCAACTGATGCAGCACATAGACTAGTCAGTGTGGTGTTCTTTCTTCTGATTGAGGAGTACCCACATCTTGTAGGAAGACACACTGATGTGCTCACCTTTCTAAGAAATCCTAGAAACACTGCAAACGTGAATGTGATCTTGGAAAGCATTATCATCCAAGTGAGCGTCTATTCAGAGCAAACTCACAGGTCGGTGTAGAAACCTTCCTTTGAGGGACCGATCGAAAAGTTGCTGATGAAGAAAGACTCTTGGATCATGCTGAAAGAAGTTCATTCTGTTGTCTGGGCTGAAGGAGATCTGAAGCATAGATTGGGAGTTAATCTATGTCATTGAGCTTGTTTAGACTTACGGAGGTTGTTTTTCTTCATACTAAAGAGGCATCCACATTTCGGCTGGTGAAAGACTGGTTCCAGAGATACAGAGAAATTTGTTTTTGTCATCCAGTAAGTAGACAACTGATCGAGGACGAGTTGCTGGGTCAAGACAGCAGCTTCCAGAGCAGTTCACAATGCTGATATATTAAAGTTTGAGTTTTTCCTCCCTTAAGTAATCAAGATGGGGAATCTCATTAGCAACATAATATTACTGCATAAAGAGAGATGCTCACATTGGCCAAGAAGTCAATGTTGTAGAGTGACATATCTTTGTGTCATTTACACTTGCATTGTGTGACTGTACGCACAGCATTCTTCATTGGTGCAAGTGGAGCTAAGACTCCTGCGCATGCTCCCGAGCAGAGGGAAAATGTATGCGTGGCAACTACTGGGCAACCCCGACCCTATGTAGTCATTCCTGTCCTAAAGAAAGATGACAAATTGCCTGATCTTGAGATGGATGTCTCTAACAATCGTTCACAAACCAAGAGTGTTTTAAAAATATATTTTTGGATGTCAAAGACAGGCTTGGCAAGACAGGCAAGACAAGGGGTTGTTAGAGGGTGAGCCTATACAGGTAATACATGCAAATACACCTGGTCCAGTGACAATTGACCCAAAAGCAGTTTCTAAAAGAAGGCCCCAAATGGAGATTATGCGAGACATTGTCATACCTAAAGGACTTATTGAGAGAATAAGGCTTGGTGAACTTTCTCCTACACAGGGAACGCGGGTAGAAGTTCCTGTGACTAATCCAGTCAGAAGAATCTATGTTGGTAGACTACATGATATGATTATGGAAGCTCACATGAAAAGAATGAAACCTAAAAGAAGCACACAGGAAGATAATTATGAATTAAATGATTACCTGGACAGTATGGCACACTTGGGAAATAACGTATGGTATCAACATATGAAGGAAGTTGGGAGAAGAACTTCAAAGGAGGAATGCTTCGTATGTGCACTCCTGCCATACAGCATGGGGAAGTCGAAAATCTTCATAGCTGTTGAAATAGATGTCCAAACAGCACATTGTTGTTCACACGTTGCACTTTGCAAAACCAGAGGGCAGTACATGGGTCGTGATACTTCTCTCAAATGGGCAACTGAATAGACAGATCCAGATGAGGATGACTATATTCAAGATAGAAAGACAAGAAACAATGTCAAGACATGGAATCATGTGATCAGATAAGAAAAACCTGGAGTAAAAGCAGCTGAAATCAGAAGGGAAGAACAGAGGTCAGATGCAGATCTGGGGATCAGTGTTATCACCAGACAGCTGGGAAGAAGGAGTGGTGATCTGCAGAGCCTGGGTGGTCTTTGGTTGTTACAAATCTGCCATTGACATAGTGTATAATGGCTGCAAGACTTGCTAAGCTATTAACATGGGTAGAAAACAGAGGAGGACCCCTGCAGATAATGTATTTAGAAAGTTTACAACTGTTTTTCAGAAATAATGGAACAAGAAAAGCTGGAGCGAATCAGAATTGTGGCCGAATATTTGATGTGCCAGGAATGATACATGGAACAGCAGTAATCATGGATCATTATTGGGCTTGTGGATCCAAGGCATACATGAAGCTACCGAAATGACTGGGGAGGATAATGCACATTGGTGAAGGTCCATGTTCCAGCATTAGTGATTCCAAGAAGTGATCTGAATCTCTACAGGTTTTCCAAAAGCAGATGCTCAGCTAAGGAAGAAGACATCTGTGGAGCTGATAAAGAGGATAAAGAGAGAGAAAATGTTTTCAGCAATGTCAATAGAAGCTTTTGACTCTATTCCATATGAACACCGACTGTTCAGCCAGACTTCTTCAATATTCACGTTGGTCTTCATGCCAAGAGTCCAGGTTGGAGCAAATGCCAAGTGGCTTCAGATAACCAAATTTCTGCAGATTATTAACACTACCATTAAGGGATTCAATGCAATCAGAGAAGAACTGAGAGCCATAAGACTGACGACTCTCCTGACAGATACGTCTTGGGCATGATCACAGCTATGGATGGAGGTGTTTGTGCAAACATTGGAGAATCATGTTGCACATTCATACCTTCTCATGATGACGAGAACGGAACCTTGACAGAGGCCATAGACATGCTGACGACCATGGCCAGATGATAGATGAAGTAGAAGACATTGCTGATGACAGCTGGTTTGGATCACTCTTCTCTTGGGTTCCACAATGGATGGCAGATATGTTCAAGTTTCTTAGAGCCCTGATCGTGTTTGTATTACTTGGATTTTTTGTGATCAGGATAATAATCTCGCAGTGTAAGAAGACTGGCAAGAAAGCCATAGGGATGAAGATTATGATTGATGTTGAATCAAGATGGAAGCCCAAAGATCAGACAGATGAAGAAATCAGAGACTTTGTGAAGGCCAGTATCCACGCACCTGAGGGAAAGAAGTTCTGTACCCACAGAACAATAAGAAGTATGTTGGAAAGTGGACCTATTGCAGTCCAAGTGGACAGTGCATGCTCATGACATGGAACAAGGACGAGCATGTGAAATCAGCAGAATGCGTGAAGGGAGTCATAAAGAT
This sequence comes from Ambystoma mexicanum, assembly GCF_040938575.1. Taxonomy (NCBI): domain Eukaryota; kingdom Metazoa; phylum Chordata; class Amphibia; order Caudata; family Ambystomatidae; genus Ambystoma; species Ambystoma mexicanum. Next base: position 1,659,656,537 of record NC_090937.1, read on the forward strand.
ATGGATCCCAAAGAAGCAGTTCTTCAGACAAGGATGTCTAGACATGAAGGATGATGGGAAAGTGGTTGATGAATTGCCCAGAGAGAGGAGTGCCAAGTACCCCTACTCCAACCACCCCGCCCCCATTACCTATACGAGGGTACCAAAGTATGTGATGTATGCGGAACAGTTGAACCAACAAAGGGAAGAGTGCGGTCTCTGTGCAGTACCAATAAGAATATCAATACCTAAGAGAATCTGGGAGGCAAGGTACCCATTGAGAAAACTGTCCCTGCACACAAGACAATATGATGGCCATTTGAATGAGATTCCTGAAGAAGCAGAGCAGATAAATGGTTAAGATGAATGGTGACGTCACACAGAGAGAGATGACGTACACAGAAGAGATACAGAGAACAGAACATGCAGATATTCTATAAGAGATCAAGAAAGCATCGAGCATAAGTGACATCTTGGGATCAAGGTAAAGAAGTTCATGCCACAGAAACAGATGAAGATATTAAGCTAGTTTATAAATGTACAGATGCAACAGAAACGCAAGTAGAAAAAGTAATCGTGGGGCTAGCTTTATAGTAAATAGATTGCGGTAAGCGCCAATATATATAGATGCATATGGACGAGTAAAGGATGGATGTTTCCACTACGCATTATAAGCATTGCTGAACATTAGCAAGAAGGCTTAATTTTAGTGTGTCGCAGTTAAAAAGCAAATTGAATTACAAAATGAATCTCAGCAGAAGGAGTTGGATGAGCCAAAAACGCCAAGGTCTTATCAAACTGGAATTGGCTGACATTGGATACAAATCATGTGAAAGAACAGAGACTCCTGTTCAGAAGGTTTGAGCAAAAAAAAGACATCAGAGGACTACTAGAAAATAATATTAAATACACAAAAAGGCTCGATTCCATGGTCTCCAGTCACGTGGAAGAATGAAGTTGGACAATTGTGGTGGTCACACCTACGCACAAGGGCAGGCTGTGCTCACACTCCTTAAATTTCTCACAGCACAGTACAAACTCAAGGCCGATCTCCAAAGCACTAATTGACACTGGACCATTGAGGTCATCATGGATGGATACATTAATTGGTGGGAAGCTGGTGTTAAGAAGAGCCCACCAGCACCTGGATGTTCAGTCTGCATGCTGCTAGACGTAGGTGGAAAGTCCTGACGGGGGTTAGAAGACAACCAATTGTAGAGGCCTGCGTAATTAAGGGTTTTATAGTTTGTGTAGCCAATGGAACATTGTGTATTTAGTGATGATCATAGTGGCTATTTTGAGGGGAGGGCTTAGTTGCGCCACCTGATCTTAAAAACCCTATCACTTTCCGTCACTGTTCTACACTAATATTCACTTAGAGCCTATCACTCCCTCCAATAGGTTTTGTAGTTTGCCACGCAGGATGACGTTGGTAAGCGACGCAGATTAACACGTCACTGATGACGATTTTGCATGATATAACCTCAGATTTTACTAAAAATAAGTTCAGTAAGAGAATCGAGCGAGTGCTGATGATCGTTGTACTCTCTGTGTAAGATATTTGACATTAAAACAGACTCCCTTTTGCCAAACTACCTGAGTCGTCTTGATTATTGATGTATGAATAAAATCTGCACCCCCATCCATCTCCAGGGTATTGCTACTCATCTTAAAGGGCTGGTCAACCCAGTTCAGAGGCAAATGCATTTGTCAAATCAATTATAGTAAAATATTTGGCCTCATTGGGTATGTTACAAAGGATCATGGCGGGATATGGTACTACTGGGAATTCTGCTTCACAATATTGTTCAAAGGCTGGAGATCCTGTATCATTCTCCAACTTAAACCCTTCCCATTCTTGACAGGATATATAGCTGTATTGCATGGGGATTGTGACAGTACTGTTAGGCCCTGCTGCCATAATGCCACAATGGTGTCATAAATCCCTTCATCTGCCTCTCTGGATGATCAGTATTGTTGTACTCTAGGTATTACTGCACCCTGCTTCATCTTTATATGAATGGTCCCTATGCTCTTCATTAAACCTACATCATGGGGGTTACTGGTCCATAAGAGTACTAGTCTAACAATACGTTTAGTGTGCGGTACTTCTCTGTGCTGCACCATGACCTGAAAAGGGATACATATTTCAAAAATAATTTCTCCATCATCAACATCTTCAAACAACTCCTCATGAGACAACCACACCCTTATGGTTGTGTAGGAATATATATACGAAACCGTGCACCACGCCCCTCCCCCCTCATCAGTCCCTATTAGAATCACCTTATCCTTTTTAATTATTGCTGCCTCTAAATCTAGTGTGAGGATGGTACCTGGAGCATGTTCTTGAGGGGCAGCTCATTCCTGGCACTCATCCCACCCAATACTATTACTCCAAAGAGTAACAAATCTGGATGTATTGGCACCACTCCGGTAGCGGCATCACTGTAAAGTGCTTGTATTATCACAGCAGCCGTGCATGATATATTCCTGGGGTTGAGCACACTTCACCATCTTCAGTAAATGTAATAGTCATGTTTACCTTGCTCAGGAGGTCCCTACCTAGCAAATTCACTGGGGTATGTTTGGGAAATAGTAATGGAGCTGCCACCTCTTGGGTACAGTGAGAAACCAGAAGGTGTCTCACCCAATAGTCCCCGGGGAGCTGTCATCCAGGTGGCCAGGACATGGCCAGTGCAGGAGGATCCCCTGGGTGAGGGGTCTTTGGGGAGCGGGATGCTGCATGATGAGATGTGGTATCCCCTTCCCTGTAACACCTTACCCCATCCTACCACATAGGGTATTAAGGAACTAAACCCCTCCCCTTTTACAACACAACACTTTCTCACAGACAGCCCGCTATGAGAGAAAACAGACTAACACCTGAGCCGTGTACCTGACATATCCCAATACAGTGGTCAGGCAAGGTCTGGCAATTACTGACCATCACACACACCTGACTTCCATTAAACTTCCCCACATGGATAAAAGGTGGTGCACAAGAGCACACTTTGAGCTAGGCAAAGCACACGAGGGAACAGCATTTCCATGATGGCAGTTTAACAAGAGGAGACAGACGGAGAAACAGAAGTGGTTCGCAAGGAGGGAAGTTCTCTTGACCTTTTCGACAAGGAACCTTTACTTTCACGAAGCCTCGAGAATAGACAGCGTAAGACCAGAAAACCAGGCTGAGGAATCCTGCATTGTGTTTCGGAGATACCAGGGGCCCTCCCGCGTCGAAAATTAAGATGGGGAGAATTGCTAGCTGCCATGGTACTGTCCTTGGCTCCAACAACAAAGAAGCGTCTGTGAAATCCACACAGCCGGTGAGTTGAGCAGAACGATATAAGACCAATCTGTGTTGAAGCCAAGGTTGCAAGTGACAACATTGTATGGCAAATGCTGGAAAGAGCATTGTATGAAACGTGTGTGATAACCAACGCAAGTAAAGTTGAAATGGAGATTAGTGATTGAACTTTGCAACTAAGATACAATACCTTTGACAGAGTGGTCCAGCACCGTGTGGGTGCATAATCGAAGGTCTCTGGAATGTATGCAGGTGAGAGTTGACAAAAGTGAAAGAGTGACAAAGGATTGCGAATCGAAGTGGTCCTGCGACGGGTCAATAAATGTCCAGCGCACAATCGAAAGCCTTCGATGTTGATATTGTAAAGAACGTTTATAATAAAGTAGATAAAGTTGGTCCGAGCCCGGCAGAGGGAAATCAATTGCAACCTTTGGGTTAAATCAAGTTTTCTGTTACAATAGATAAATTGGTCCGAGACCGGCAGAGGGAGTCTGATTAAAGATTTTGTGTCAAAACAAACCTGAGCCCAGCGGAGAGGGAACCGGGATGAACAGTGTATCACCCGAGAAATTGGATACGTGAAAATCCTGAGAATATTGTATTAAAGTTGATCTGATCACGGTGGAAAAGCAAATCACCTAAGAAAATTGTGTATATGTGAAATACAAAAAAGTATAGGAACTTTATTGTTCGTTTGTTGTATCAGGCCATCTGAAAGTAGTGACCTTGAACAGCAAAGAGACTTTGGCACAAAAGGTTTTGATGTTGAAGTTTTGAATTGCACTGCGTTATTATCAATTGATGGTCGTAGCTTGCTCCCATCTTTGGATTTATGATTAGATAGGAATTTTTTAAACCCAGTTGAAGTTCAATAAACACCCTTGAACTGTGGCCACTTGTGTCTGTCTTACTGTTGATACCATGCCTTTCTTACATGTGGTGTCAGAGGTGGGATGTGATTCAAAAGATAAACATTGAGAATCCATGCTGATTATCGTTGTACCACCAGAAGGAGAAAATAGAATCATTGACCTCCTTGATTCTGACCTTGTATCTACATTTAAAGAGGGTTTGCTCTCCCAGCTGCACTTCACAACTGGTCAACAAGACTTGTTCTTTAAAGCTCATTTGTTATTAGATACCTTTACACTATCCCACTATAACATCCAACAGTGGGATTGATTAATATTAAAAACACAGCCAGCCCACAACTTCATTAGACTTAGTGCTCTAAATCCTCCTTGTCCCCAACTTTGGTCCCTGGTCCATCAGGTTTAGAAACCAACCTATCTAGGTCTTTCCCCCGGCAGAATAAGAATTGGAGGAGTCAGATAACTTTGAAACTCTATCAGAGGGCATCTAGACTTGTTTCTTTTTTGATTCAGATAACTACAGAAGGAACCCTCTCCCCGCCAGAATTAATGGCTGACCTGGCAGCTATCATGGGCCAACTGGCCACCCATCAAATTCAGGCCAAAGCTAGGCTTCACGAACATTTAACAAAATTGGTCAAGATACAGCTCCCTGCTAACTCAAGGGATACTTCAGCTATACCTAGAGGGTGAGGGCGAAGATCTAGGGAATTTCTTTCTGCATTTCAAGTGATTAGCCGAGCAATTGAGATGGGAAGAAATTCTTTTTTTTTAAATCTTGGACCTTTGCTGAAAGGTGAGCTACAGACTGCCTACCAGCTACTTAATCTTGCTCTGGGAGCTACCTTTATATCCATAAAAGAGGGGCTTTTAAAAAGAGTAGGCCAAACCTGTAACTTCTATCAGCTAAAATTAAGGCTCATTAGACTAAGCCCTGGGGAAACTCCCCTTGGAATGAAAGAATGAATTAAAAACACAATCGCTCTTTAGATTAACAACAAAACAATGGAAGAATTGGTAGAAATGATTACTTTAGAAATTATTACTTTATAACATTCAACCAATTCTTTACCCCCTTTTTTGTAAAAGGCAGTATTACAACTAAATCAACCTACCCTAGCCATGGCTATTGAAATTGCCCAAAACCACTCATATGCAGCTAAATACTTCCACTCAGTTCATGTAAGTGAGGAGCGGAAAGATCACAAACCTACTCGCCGGCACCAAACCCAGCTATTAGATAGGGAGTAAGATCTTATAAAACCAAGGAATGGACAACAAAAGAAAGAATGGATGTTAAAAGACCTGACCCTAGAATTAGAGAGAAAAGTAAAAGTGAAGAACCCAAGGGAAGCAAACCTTCTCCTCCTATCTGTTTTTCATCTAGAGAAACTGCTCATTTGGCTAGGCACTGCCCAAAAAATTTAAAGGAAGAACCCATGGAAATAGGCTGTCTAAAATTGAAGAGTGGGAAGAACCCAAAGAAGATCTGGAAACATTAAGCATATGTTTGTGTCAGTCCTTTGCAGAATTCATATATGAAAATGCCTGGATAAATGGGAAACAAGTAAAAGCCTTTATTGACTAAGGTAGCAAACACACGGCCATAACAGCCGATTTGGTCACAACAACGGACCTCGAGAATGCCACCCTAGTAAGAGGTACTTGTGTACACAGGTATAACAAAATATACCCAATACCCGTGTACATTTACATCAGGGGCGAGTTATGTCTGATATCATCATCAATCATTCCTGGGCTCCCGGAGAAGTCAATGTGGGAAGGGACTTCCCTGCATTCTCCACTCTTTTGCAGGAAACCCCAACTCCCCATAGGGAATGTTTACCCCAAGACTACAGGCACTTATACTGTTACTCCCAAAACTCTCCGATTTGGAATTGGAAGGAGGCAGAACAACATGAACCTATCATTTACCAAGAACCTTCCACGCAACATAAGGAGTACATAAATCCAGGGTCACCCCCTCGAGGCCAGTTTATGGGATACCTTCGAGAGACAAATAGAAACACCTCGCCTCTACCAGCACAGAGGAAAAGAAACCCATGGAATATGCAAGAGTTCTTGGATATATCTCGTTCTTGCTCTATCCAAGGTCTTCAAAAACAGGAACCTAGACAAAGACCAATTATAACCACCTTGTATAGGGGAAGGGCATGTGAAAAACCAGAAGGTGTCACACCCACTAGTCCATGGGGATCTAACATCCAGGTGGCCAGGACACGGCCATTGCTTTTGGATCCAGTTTCTAGGGGTGGACCAGTGCGCGAGGATCACCTGGATGAGGGGTCTTCAGGGAGTGGGAGAGGGAGTGGGGTGGTATAACACCTTTACCCCATCCTACCAGGTAGGATATTTAGGCACTCAAACCCCTACTGTTTTACAACTCAAACACTTTCTCACAGACAGCCCACTATGAGAGAAAATGGACTAACACCCAAGCCGTATACCTCACGTGTACCAATACAATGGTCAGGCAAGGTATTTGTATTTGTATTTATTTATTTGTATTTATTTATTTGTAGCGCACCGCCTTGCCCTGAGGCATATGGGCGCGTAGTTACAAGAAGGTGGTTACAGGCAAGCATAACTTGATCGCTTAGTGGAACAGTCTTACAAGAAACAATATAGGAAACAATATCCAATAAAGCTTATAAAGATACAGGTAGTGAAATAGCGGAGCCGGTTACACATAGTTACTCTAGGAATGTATAAAAGGTACTTGAAGCTAAAGTAGGGTCTGCAGGGGGAGAGAGAGTAAGAGAGAGCAGGAGTTGGACCGGGGAAAGAGATGCTGGTGTACTACGGAGAGCACCTAAAGTGGGAACGAAGTAGGCTCATCAAGCTTGTGAAGCCAAGATTTGGTTTTGGTTTTGAAGGCGTGGAACGTGGGTTCTGATCTCAGTGTGACTGGGGTGGTGTTCCAAAGTTTAGCTGCAAGGACTGGGAAGCTTGATCCCCCCGCAGATTGTAACTTAAGTCTAATAATAGAGAGAGTGTTGATACAGGCTGATCTCAGTGGTCTGAGCGCAACATGCTGTGAGAACCGGCTGGTCAGATAAGCTGGTGCCAAGTTGTTCTGGGCTCTGTAAGTTAATTCTAATGTTTTAAGCGATATTCGCTGCATGACTGGGAGCCAGTGAAGGTTGCGTCTAATGTCAGAAATGTGAGATCTTCTCGGGATGTTGAGGGCTGCCCTGATGGCATTGTTTTGTGTGACTTGTAGCTTGTCCAGGTTTTTTTTGCTAGTTCCTAAGGAAAGGGCGTTGCAGTAGTCTATTTTTGACAAGATTAGTGTTCTAGCTAAAATGATGCAGTTCTCGGTGTTCAGGAAGGGTCTGCAGGCTGTGATGAGTTTGCACGTATAGGCCGAGGTGGAGGCTACGGCATTGGTTTGTCTGGTTAGTGACAAGGTTGCGTCAAGATAAATGCCTAGAGTTTTAGCTACGTTTGACACTTTGATGATGTTACCGTCTATGGTGAATGATTTGTATGCTGGGTCAAGTTTGGCCAGTTTGGAGTGCGTTCCAAGGATGAGTAGCTCCCTTTTCTCATCATTGAGGCAGAGGCCATGATGAGCCATCCACGCCTGGATGATTAGGTAGACATCATTAAGTGCCTTTGTGTCGAGAGCAAAGTCGCCTGAGATAGGGATGAGTATCTGGGTGTCATCAGCATAGTTGGTATATGAGACACCCAGATAATCGAGTATGTCAAAGAGGGGCTTAGTAAACACGTTGTATAGTGTGGGGGAGACGCAGGATCCTTGGGGGACTCCACAGGGGACAGGTGCAGGTTCTGCTGAGGCAAGAGGAGAGAAAACCCTCATGGTTCTGTTTGCTAAAAAGGAACTGATCCATGACGATGCTGAGTCGGAAAAATGCACAGCAATTTTGAGATGGTGGCAAAGGATCTTATGGTCGACCAAGTCGAATGCTGCTGACAAATCGGGCAAGAGGAGGAGTGCCAGCTTGCCCTTATCTTTAAGGTCATCAATTTGCGTTTTTAAATCAATCAAGGCAGTCTCTGTGCCATGTCTAGGGCGGAAGCCAGATTGACGAAGACCAAGTAGTTGGTTTGATTCAAGATAGTTCTGTATTTGCAAGTAAGCGGCGCGGTCTAGAATTTTTAGTAGGTAAGGTACCGTAGTAATAGGCCTGTAATTGGCGGGGTTGCTCGGGTCAAGGGAAGGTTTTTTGATTAGTGGGATAACCCAAGCATCCTTGAGGTTCCCTGGGACAATACCCGATCTGAAGGAGGCATTTATAAAAGTAGTGATGAATGGTGCAAGGTCATGGGCAGCTTCCTTGATAATAGGTGCAGGACATGAGTCGCCTTGACAATTTGAGGGTTTAAGCTTTTTGATGATATTTTCCACTTCCTCAATGGTTAGTGGAGAGAAGCTAAAAGGTTTGGGAGGGCGTGTAGGGACTGGGAGGTTAGGCGGTGGTCAATTCAGGGGAAGATCAGATAGAGTGTTCTTTTTAGCATTAATTTTCACTTGCAATAAGGCAATTTTATCTAGCAGTGCCTTTTGAATATTCGAGCACCAGACACCGTCAGGGGAGCAATTCACCAAGGGGGCTACAGGGGACTCTAGTTCCTTAAGGATCTTAAAGAGTTCCTTCGTGTTTGATTGGGCCTGCGTGATGCGTTTGTTGTAGACATCTTTTTTGGCTGCAAGAATAGCGGCTTTGTATGAGGCGGTAACCAAGGTTAGGTTGTTTTTGTTAACAGTGGAAGGTATGTTTTTCCAAAGGGACTCAGCTTTTCTTTTTTCTTTGCGTAAGTCTCTGAGATGCGGAGTGAACAATTACTGACCATCACACACACCTGACTTCCATTACTCTTCCCCACACGGATAACAGGTGAAGCACGAGAGGACACTTTAAACGAGGCCAAGTACAGGAGGAAACAGCAGTTCTAAGATGGCAGTTTAACAAGAGGAGTAAGACGGCGAAACAGAACTGGATCGCAAGGAGGGAAGTTCCCTTGACCTTTTCGACAAGGAACCGATACTTTCACAAAGCCTCGAGAACAGAAAATGTAAGACCAGGAAACCAGGCTGAGGAATCCTGCATTGGGTGCCGCAGGGACCTGAGGTCCTCCTGCGTCGATAATCAAGGCGGGAAGAATCGTCAGCTGCCATGGTACTGCCCTTGGCTCCAACAACAAAGCAGCGTCAGTGAAATCAACACAGTTGGTGAGTTTGGGAGAGCGATACAAGACCGGTATGTGTTGAAGCCAAGGTTGCAAGCAGCAACATTGTATGGTGAACGCGGAAAAGAACATTGTATGAAACGCGTGTGATAACCAATGAAGGAAAAGTTAAACTGGAGAAGAGTGATTGAACTTTGAAACTAAGATACGATACCTTTGACAGTGTGGTCCAATACCGCATGGGTGCTCAATCGAAGGTCTCTGTAAGGCATCCAGCTTAGAGTTGACAACAGTGAAAGAGTGACACAGGATTGTGAATCAAAGTGGTCCTGCGAGGGGTCAAGTAAAATCCAACACACAATTGAAAGTCTTCGATGTTGATACCATCAAGAAAGTTTATAACAAAGTAGATAAAGTTGGTCTGAGCCCAGCAGAGGGACATCCATTGCTAGATTTGGGTTAAAGCAAGTAGTGTGTTACAATAGATAAATTAGTCTGAGCCCGGCAGAGGGAGACTGATTAAAGATTTTGTGTCAAAGCGGATCTGAGCCTGGAGGAGAGGGATCTGGGGTGATCCCGAATCACCCGATAAATTGGATGTGTAAAGAACATTGTGTTAAAGTGGATCTGAGCACGGCGGAGGGGGATACAAGGTGAATAGAAAATTTTGTATATGTGAAATACATATAGAAAAGGAACTTTATTGTTTGTTTGTTGCATCAGGCCCGCTGAAAGAAGAAACTTTGAATGGAAAAGAGACTTTGGCAAAAAAGGCTGTAATGTTGAGGTTTTGAACTGCACCCTCGCGCTAGAGAAGACAGAGTATGTGCTAAGCTCGATTGTGCCGTCTTGTCCCGTGCAGAAAACATTGGGAAGGGAAGCCAACGGCTTGAATATCCTGACATATAATTACTTGAACACTTTTTTTGCATAACATTGGCAAACCTCCTCAAGTCGTGCACTTGGGACTGGTCACTGCAGATGGGAGCTGTGACCAAGGATGCACGACGGGGGACCCCCAAACCCAAAACCTGAACGATAAAAAATGATTCCAGGTAGACCAAATAATCTATGCACCGTTTGCAAGGAAAACATTGTTTTGTTACATGCAAAATGTATCAGACGGTCCCGTAGATCCAAACTAACACAGTGCTCACCCCACCGAAAGAAGTTACAGCTTTTAGAGCATAAAACCACCATATTAACAAAACTATGCATAATAAAGATCACTACATGATCCCACACTCCCCATTGTCTAACACCTATATACAGTTCTAATAATCTTTAGACAAATGGCAAGGAAAGTGCAGCTGCTCTATTGCTACACTTAACAACCTCTTTGGCAACACAGGTTTGCCTGTTCTGTTTTGTCACCAAATCAAATTGGTGGGTGAAATGGAACAACCTCTTCATATCCATAAATCTTTTACTTCCTGCTGGGATTCACATTGCAGCTCTATAATCTGTACATTTGGAATTGTATTGAAACTTTCCCCCACTTTCTTCCTCTTGACCCTTCTTCTTTCTGCTGACATTATTTTCATTCTCCCTTCCGCACCCAGGTACAGTCCCATACTCCCCTCAGGTAAGTAGGCCGCTTTTTTTGGCTGCTATGTCAGCCATTTCGTTCCCTAGAGATATTTAGTCCTGCTCACCTGTATGGGCTGCACATTTCATTATGGCCACTTCCACTGGCAGTTTTAGTGCTTCAATCAATTGGCTGAGCAACTCTACATGTTGTACCGAGAATCCATCACTCCTTCGGAACCCCCTTTTCTCCCACCGCGCCAATCCTGAATGTATTGTGGATGTTACATAGGCTGAATTAGAGAATATGTTGGCTGCATGCCCTTCCTTCATATTTAATGTGCTGATCATGGCCACTGACTCTGTTGCTTGTGCTGACTAATGGAATGGTAACCTCTGCAGGGATGCTATTACATAGACCCCATTTTTACAGTACACTATTGCAGCTCCCGTATGTCTCCCTCCTGTATTGGTGTCTCTACTTGACGGTCCATCAATGAAGACCATATCTTCCACTTCTATTTCTTCTTCTTTGACCTGTATGTTCCCTTCCATCCTGTCCATATGTTTTGCACAGTCAAGTATGTAGTCCTCTTCTTCAGGGGGTTCTCCTATAAATGTTGCTGGGCTCACCACACAACACCTCACGACTTCAATGGATGGGATTGTCATTATTACTTCACACCCCAATTGCCTTTGTGTTGTGAATGTGCTTTTTGACTTTTCCAAGATGGCAAAAATGTAATGCTACACGTACAGTACTAAGTGGCACTTCATGGTGATTGTTGACGCCTTCTCTGTTGCAAATGCTGCAGCCACGAGCGTATGCTTGCAGGGCAAATGTCCCTGCATCACTGGGTCTAGAATACCATTGTAGTAAGTCAATGGCTTGTGTCTCTGTGGCTTCTTTTGCGTGAGGACCGCCGTCATTACTGCACCACCTGAGTTGGAAAACAAGTAAACTTCTAATAGTTAGGGTGGCCTACTCTGGTGCATGGGCCAATGCTTTGTTTAGTTCTGTGAAGCTTTCATTCATGTCTGGTGCCATTTTAGTTCCCTCTTCTTCTTCTGTGCTTCCTTACGGGCCTGCAGTAAGGGTCTTGTAAATGTTGAATAGTCAAACACCCATGCCCTGAAGTAGTTGCATAATCCCAAGAATTTCTACATTTCCTTTACTGTGCGTGCATGTGTAGTCAGGTGTATTGCCTCTACCCTCTCTGTGTAACCTTGTGCCCTTCAATGGAAATGATTTGTCCCAGCTACACAGACTCCTCCAGACAGTATTGCAGTTTTGCCTTGTCCACTTTATACACCTTGTCTTCTAGTAGTGTTGAGAGATGTACCGAATCGGCCCTACACTCTTCCTCAGTTTTGCTGCAAACTAACAGATCGTCAACATATTGTATCCCCGTGCTTGATACTTATACGTTGCATAGATCCATTTGGATGACTCTTTTGAAAATGCTGGGTGACTCACAGCACCCCTGCAGCAATCTTGTGTGTTCAAATCGGGTTCCCCGATACATAAACACTGTCAAATACCTACAGTCTGGATAGAGTGGGATGGAAAAGAAGGCATTCTTTAAGTCAATAACTGTGAAGTACTTTGCCTTCATTGAGATGTTGCACAGTATTGTAGCGTGATTCGACACAAGGGGAAACTCTGCCTCCACTACATCATTAAGAAGGCACAGGTCTTGTATTGACCTCCATGGTCCACCCTTCAATTTTTTTAATTGGTTACTTAGCCCTGTTGCATGGTGATGAGGATGTCTGTATTATGTCCTGCTGCCATAATGCATGTAGAGTTGAGTATATTTTCTCAGCTGCTTCTCTGGACAATGCGTATTGTTTTGTTTGGGAAAACAGCACCCCTTCCATCAACTTTAATTTCACTTCCCCCACATCTTTTAGTACCCATACATCGTGAGGCCCTTTTGTCCACAATTTCTCTGGAACCCTTTTCAGATCTTCGTCTGCATCTCGGCTTCCCCTATTGACAAGTTGTGTCAGTATCGGTGCTAGCTTCTCATCTACTTTTACTGGGCAGGGTATTTGTAGCTGGAACAAGATCTTCCCTCCTACTCCCAGGACCAATTCTAGCAGTATCTCAACCCCATACAAAAACGTGCTAGGGTACATAGGTTGGGCTCGTAGTGTGCCCTGACCGTGCACTGCTAGGAAAAGCATGGCCACTTTTGTGTAGTAAATGCCTGGCATTGAGCACACTATCGCCTTTTCTGTTAATTATATTGTGGCGTTCAGTTTACTGAGCAAATCTCTCCCCAGTATATTGGTAGGAGTGTCTTTGTAATATAGTAGATGCACTACTATGTGCTGCGTCCCTATTGTTAGTGGTAAATCTTTGTTTACCGGAACCATCACCACTGCCCCAGAGAAGCCATACGTGTTCATCACTTTGTTTGATAATGGGAAACCCCCTTCCTGTATACAGGATTTGATTGCTCCTGTATCTATGAGGAATGAGAACTCTCTTGGTCCTATTTTCACTGCTACCTCGGGTTCCTCTTCGGGGCCATCAGTTACTGCTAGGAATGGACACACTCAAGCTTTCTTTGGACCCCCCTACTGGTGCGGGTTACCTTGTCAGAAAGGGAAAGGATTTCCTTCGACAATGTTGACCTCGATGTAGTGGGTACTATGTTCTGTCTTAACACCACTGTACTTCCTGCAGTTAGTGCTGGTGTTTGTGTCACGCTCAGAAGTGGCATTCCACTGCCCCCCTTGGACTGGCTGCAGTCCCTGTGGGAGGGGTGCCTGTCATTGCTGCAGCTGGCCTGGAGGGGGGCTGCATCTGCTGCCACTGTGGCCGTACTGTAACAAACCCTTGCTGCTGCACTATTTGCATGGCTTATGCTTGAGATTACTGCCCGAAAGGGCATCTGTGTACGTAGTGCCCCATTTTCCTGCACATGAAGCATGGGCCGAAGACCCTATAACCTGCTCCCTGATATCCTCCTCCTCTTCCATGTGGTGAGTACCACTTCCCATTGGAAAATTCCCCCCTGCATGTAGTTCCCTTTCTGTGGCACTCCCCACTGTGGCATGTACTGTTCCACATGGGAATCCCTCCCTGTTGGGCGGGCGCTAGTGTGGCAGTTTATTTTGTACCAGTTTGTTTTCTGCCTATGCAGACTTTTCTGCCAATTGCCTCTAACTCTCCTGCTTCCGTTTACAGTTGTGCACTATTGTTGCCCCTATCACTGGCCATACCTTTGCTTCTATTCCGACCATCTTATCTAATGATGCCTGGACATTCGTCAGCAGCCCCTTGACTAGTATGTGGTAAAACAAGGGTATGCACTCGTCCCAGCTCCGTCATGTTAACTGCATCCAGAGATCCTGCACCTGTTTTATATACCATGCAAGAAAGCGCTGCATTGTGGCTGCATGCCCACTAAGGGGGAGGGATTGTATTTTATGGTATTTAGGACATATCCTCAAGGTGGGAGGACGATTGGCTGTAATAGTATTAGATTTTAGTACATGCCATCCCATAAGGAGTGGGAGGACGTTTGGGCACACCTGTGTTAGAGCAGTAGAGGTGTGTAGTAAGAGGCGCACACCATTAGATGGGAGTTGCGCGTAGCCTTGGTGATTGTATAGTTGCATCATTTGGGGAAGACAGGTGTTATTTGATTGTTTAGTCATTAAGGCAGTGTATTGAAGGAATAGAGTGTGACGCACGCATGGTAGTAAGTGTTGTTTGTTTTAGCGGTGTTGACCTAGGTGGAATGGTCTTCACCGAAAGGTACCTTGTCTATAATAGAACGCTTGGCATTTTTGCAGAAAGCAAACACGAGAAGGAGTGGAGGTGACTCAGAGCCATCTTTTACCAACCTAATGGAAGGTGAGCCCATGAAGAGGGTTGTTGTCTACTAACCTGGAGTGAGTGGTTAGGCCTGCAGAGAAGGCCAGTGTGTCAGGTGAGAGTGTGTGAGTGGGCCTTTGGAGAAGGCCAGAGTGAAAGGAGGGGGTGATGAGTGACTAAGGGCGAGAGCGAGTACTGCAGGGAAAAAAGTGTTTAAAAAGGAAAAAGGGAGGGGTGTCAAGGGTAATTACGACATAGAGGAGGATAGTCAAAAGGGTGGAAAGTAATGGCCTAGTTACATACCCCCTCAATCACATGTTTAAAGAATTGCCCCAATATCACAATACCATTTTAAAGTATAACTTTCAGAGAGTCAAGGAGACTGCAGGTCAGTGCTTCTATGTGTGGCCCGGGGAGGAAACGTTCGATACTAAAATAATAGAAAATATGTTCTCATACCTGTTTACAAAATACAAGGGCTCAAAGCTAACGAGTAGGCAGAATATATTGGGGCTCTGGAAACTGTACGAGGAAACGAAATGGGAGCCAATGAAGAAGAAAGGAGAGGGGACCAACGAGGGGGACAGACCAAGTGCTCTGCCCTATGGTGTTAATTTGACATCACTGCCCATGGCAGAGTACAGCAACCTGCAATGGGAGAGAACAGAGGGGGAACAAGATGTGACAGAGAAAAAGAAGGACAGAGACACATTAAGGGTTGAGGAATAAAAAAGGGGGGGCAGGAAATACTTAGCAAACATTGAAAACAACACGTGACAACAGATGGATGCATTATTTAACAAAGCAGAGAGGGTGATAAAAGAGGAGGTGTGGAGAAAAAATAAAGGGGTCTTTTATCCTAGATCAACACCGCTAAAACGAACAACACTTACTACCATGCGCGCGTCACACTCTATTCCTTCAATACACTGCCTTAATGAATAAACAATGAAATAACACCTGTCTTCCCCAAATGATGCAACTATACAATTGCCAAGGCTACGCGCAACTCCCATCTAATGGTGTGCGCCTCTTCCTACACACCTCTACTACTCTAACAAAGGTGTGCCCAAACGTCTGCCCACTCCTTATGGGATGGCATGTACTAAAATCTATTACTATTACAGCCAATCGTCCTCCCACCTTGAGGATATGTCCTAAACACCATAAAATACAATCCCTCCCCCTTAGTGGGCATGCAGACACAATGCAGCTCTTTCTTGCACGGTTACACTCACGTGTCCTATAGATCCTCCAGTCTCCTCGGAACCAAGCCTCCCGTGTGGGATCACTCCCCCCGTTAGCATGGGCGGCGCTTGGGACCAGGCAGAACTTTGTGAAATCTGCGTCTACAGGGCCTCCTCAGTGTTGCGTATGAAACAGGTTGCCTGGCCCGCCTCCCCAGGGAAGGCGACTGGAATACCCTCAGATGACCCAGAGAACTGAGGATCTCTCTGGGGCCTCCAAATAGGTATTATGGGTCCTCTTGGGCTCATAATAAGTAGGTTACCACCAGTAGTTCAAAAAGGAGCACACACCGGGCAAAGAGAAACACTGTTTATTACAGCTGGGCGAGCACAAATCAAACAGCGTAGTGGAACAGAACTGGTTCATGAGAGCTGACAAACTGGCACAGAGCTAACATAGTTTTTAGATTCAAGAAAACTGGAGTTTTGTGTTGGGACAGCCAGTTCCCTGCAAAAAGATTCAGTCTATGGTTAGGTCATGCCTGCAGCCTCGCACATGGTTTGTCAAAGAACCAAAACTCCAGGGTTCCCAGGAGGTTAGGTACTGGGTGGGGTGACAAACCTTGTTTGGTGTGGGCGCTGGCAATTGGTGGTTCTCCAAATTGCTGTGAGACTCTGAGTAAAGAAGGGTGAATAAGCAGGCTCGCATTGGAGCAGGTTGGCAGGTCACCCTTAATAGGGTACTGTATGGGAGCTGCTTAGCTCATCTGGGTCTGTGTGGGTACGTGTGATCTGATTGAATCAACGATAAAACATTATTTTTATACTGCTAATGTTCATGGGGTTAGAAACAGTTGCACTTCAAACTTCACGTCTTCGCGATTCCCACAAAACTAACTGGCTAGAAACCGCCATACCCATATAGCTAGACATACGTTAGCAGCACATGATTGGGGCAAACAGACCTGCCCTCTCCCAGCTCATCTCCTGCCCGTGTGACGCCACATTAATTCCCACTCCACCCACAAACAGTTTGCAATTAGTCCTTTATTTGTCTGTCATTCGTCAGTACCAAAGCGGAAGGAAGACAGGGCACCCTGAACTAATGGGAAGGGAGGGATTCACACAGCACCTGCAAGATGGTAACCTTCAGAAACACTGTAGTGGACACTCTGAGGGCTGGTTACTTCCCAGGGACACCAGAACTTCTTGGAGCGAGCCTCCATCCCACATCGTGGTTTCCATACCGACTAGTCAAGATGTGATTTGAAACCGCCTTGGTGCCATGCAAGTGCTTCTCTGGGTCAGGTTGATTTCCTCAGCTGCCACGAGCAGCTGTGGGGTTGGCTCACCAGCCATGAACCGGCCATGATTACATCACCCAGTGCCGTTCCCAGCAACTGCAGTCTGCTGGAGATGAGCAACCTCAGTTAAGCTTCCCCACTCCCTGCGCTGTAGTGCACAGGCCTTGTATTCAAAGCAGGCCGACAGAGTGTAGCCTACCTGTGGCACCCCCATTGAGAGCACTTACCTGTGGTTTTGTTTAACGTGCATTGGTGTAGAAAGGTTCCTTGTGTCCATGTTGTGTTATATACAGAGTGTCCCCCCCCTTGTTCCTCTCCATGGCCATACCAAGGATTTACGATGGCTCACAGAGTCCTCTATCTCCCCCATGCTCCCAGGAGGTGTGCCAGCCCATTCCTCTTATTGACACAATTGGTAGGTGCTGCCCCCTGTCTGGCACTGAATCAGCACCTTTATTACAGTGCACTATACTTTTGGTTACACATTATCTAAAACATATTCCCCTAAACATGTGACTGGCTACATCGTTATTGTGAAATTTAGGAGTTGTTTGACTACCTGGTTCATTGTTACCATAATACATTTTTCTAACGAGTAAATATTCCTGAACATCACGTGATGTGCACCCCTCCATCAGGGCCTGATCAAAGGTGTGAATAGCGAGGTCAACTCTGCTTGGATAATACAATGGGACTCCCCATTATACCGGACACTGTGGCGTGCACAGGCAGCTCCTTGCCCTTGTAGATACATGTATTGGTATCACCTCAGCTCCTCCCATCACAAATCATGGTACAGTCCTACCACGTTTCCCCCCTTGTCACTCTGAGAACCCGGGTGAAAGGGTCAGAACTCTTTTGTTTAAATTTCACTCATTTATTGGTCCCTGGAGCACAGTGCCTGTAGATGACTGCTCTTCGTGTGTTGGCAGTAGTGCTCCCAATCTTCACTAGGCCTCTTAAAATCACAAACCTGATGCCCTGGTCACATAAATTCAACCTTCAAAAAGTGCATCACTACTCTCCCAGGACCTCACATTTGTTTCCCAGCTCCTCCCAGCTCTGCAGCTGCACCCATTCAACTGTTATTGGCACAGCGTGGCAAGCTGCAGCATTGGCAGCATAACTTCTCTCTTGGGAATGAAAGGGGACTTGTCTCTGGATCAAATGGACAGAGCCACAGCTCCACATTAGGCCTGTTTGTCGTACTTTCACAAACGTATCCTATAACGTGCCCTAAAATCCAACATGGCAGAACTCCTGCTAACTTAGCTCCTCGACCTCGCCTTTGCCGCAACATTTCTCTGACTCCATCTCACATGCCTACCTATGGTATGTTATGTTATGTTAGGGTCATTTACATAGCGCTCGGTCGCCCGGAGGAATCATGGCGCTGGAGAGGCAAGTAACCAACATCTAAACAAGTCAGCCAGCCAGCCACAGTAGCTAAAATAAATATGTTTTTAGAATTTTCCTAAAAGTCTAATGATTTGGTATCTGTTTCATACTAGTGGGGAGGTCATTCCACAGCTGAGCTGCAGAAGTGGAAAAGGCCCGACCTCCAATACACACGCAGCGGAAGGGCGGGACACATAATAGGCCAGGTATGTCAGCTACCTACTAGCACATCATTGAAAACATAACACTATATACTACTGCTAAATGCAAAATACATCACCCTATCCTTAACCTCTGCATCCGCAATGTTGCTCTTTCTGTATTGCTAACTGGTGCTTCTAATATGTGTCAGAACTAACTACAAACGGATAAATGCGCATTCTGCCGCGCCCAATGATAACTGCTAGCACGTGACCACCTGCTAATATACTTTGCGCTGTCTTAATCTATTCGCCTGCTGGGGATGTTGCACTTGCACCCCAACACATCATTAGAGTTCACAAACAGGTAAGTACTAAAGGAATTTTTAAAGAGGCTAAGTCTTCAGTCTCTTCCTGAAGAGCAGGTGACATTTCTCCGTCCTATAGGGCCACACCAGCTGCTTCCAGTAGTTTCCTCCAACGTTCTCGTGAATGGAGCAGCAACAATGCCTTAGCTGATGAAGATCGGAAGAGCCTTGGTGGGCAGTAGATCTTCTGCCTGAGTTATAACAGTCCGGAGTCCCAGAAGCCTTTGTGACGGATGCATAGTAACTTTAAGTGATTGCAGCATCAACACGAAGCCAATGAAGGGTGATCCAGGCCGGTGAAATGTGACCTTGAGGACTAAGGCTGCCATGTTCTAGTTAACCCGGAGCTGATGGCTTAGACTTTGGGAAGCCCAAAGAACAGGCTTGTGCATTCATCAAGTCTAGAAAAGGCCATAGCTGTTTGCACCTGTAGGTTTTGTGATAGATTCACTTGCTGGGCACTGACCACTATCAGAGTTGGAGCCAGCCAACTCCCTGATTGCGATTCCAGGACCAGTGCAGAGACTGGTCTTCCTGCCGCACCTCCTTCTCATCTGGATAA
Source organism: Ambystoma mexicanum (assembly GCF_040938575.1). NCBI lineage: Eukaryota > Metazoa > Chordata > Amphibia > Caudata > Ambystomatidae > Ambystoma > Ambystoma mexicanum. The sequence goes on from NC_090937.1 coordinate 1,659,676,194, forward strand.
CTGCCCCTTCTACCTAAAATGTGAAATTCTCACCCCTCGCACCGCAATCCCTTACAGCTGTACCCCTCCTTTGTGCCCCACTATGTGCTACCTCCCGCTGCATATCTATTCTGTGGTTACCTCTGTAGAGCACTCTGTTGCTTCTCGAAGCCCGGTCTGCGCCCCATAAAAGACATAATAAGAACAATAATAATAGTCATAATATTGGAGGTCCTGAAAAAGAGGCAAATTCATATGAAAAGAAGCCGACTGGGCCAGCTGTGTTTCTTCTGTGGTGAAGAGGTGCCCTTTTTGGCCAGTTAGTCATTGCTATGGCAATGTGGTCCTGAAGCTTGTGCCCTTTTTGGCCAGTTAGTCATTGCTCTGCCAATGTGGTCCTGATGTATGTGCCCCTTTTGGCCAATTAGTCATTGCTCTCCAAGAGTGTGGTCCTGAAAGCTGTGCCCTTTTTTGGCCAGTTAGTAATTGCTATGGCAATGTGGTCCTGAAGCCTGTGCCCTTGTTGGCCAGATAGTCATTGCTCTCCCAGAGTGTGGTCCTGAAGTATGTGCCCTTTTTGGCCAGTTAGTTATTGCTCTCCATGTGTGTGGTCCTGAGTCCTGTGGTCCTGAAGCCTGTGGCCTTTTGGGCCAGTTAGTCATTGCTCTCCTAGAGTGTGGTCCTGAATTCTGTGACTTTTTTGGCCTGGCCAGTTAGTCATTGCTCTCTCAGGGTGTTGGCCTGAAGTCTGTGCCCTTTTTGGCCAGTTAGTCATTGCTCTCTCAGGGTGTTGGCCTGAAGTCTGTGCCCTTTTTGGCCAGTTAGTTATTGCTCTCCATGTGTGTGGTCCTGAGTCCTGTGGTCCTGAAGCCTGTGGCCTTTTGGGCCAGTTAGTCATTGCTCTCCTAGAGTGTGGTCCTGAATTCTGTGACTTTTTTGGCCTGGCCAGTTAGTCATTGCTCTCTCAGGGTGTTGGCCTGAAGTCTGTGCCCTTTTCGGCCAGTTAGTCATTTCTCTCCTAGAGTTTGGTCCTGAAGTCTGTGCTTTTTTTGGCCAGTTAGTCATTTCTCTCTGAGTGTGGTCCTGAAGTCTGTGCCCTTTTTGGCCAGTTAGTCATTTCTCTCTGAGTGTGGTCCTGAAGTCTGTGCCCTTTTTGACCAGTTAGTAAGTGCTCACCCAAACCTGTACACTGCTGTTTAAAACTGGTGGCTGGAAGAGCCTGTCTGGAGGATGTGGGAGGCTCCAGAAAGCACCAGAAAACGTTAGGATCACACCTCCACCAATTTCTTAAATCTCTCAAAACGTGTCTTTTTCAACAACTCCTGACCAAGGCCTAATCCCAATGGATGCACAGACCACAACTCACTGTACTGTGCTACTGTGAAAAGACACCAGCCCAAACGCCTGCTTCCCACACCCTGTGCAGCGTTCTGCTGCCCTCGATCTAGGCCTCAGCTTTAAACACAAATAAATAAAAATCTGAAGTCAAGTATTAATTTGGATAGCGGGGATTGCTTCTTGCTTGGGGGCGTATGTTCAGTGCCTTCTGCTAGTGGAGTACAGTCATCAAACTAGGTGAGCCCGCTTAGAACTAGGAGTAGTCGATTGACTCGCAGGTCTGAGACCAAAAGCTTCTACAAGAGTGTCCCAATTATTTCTCACTGTCTTGAAGTTGCAAATGCTAGGGGGGGGGGGATCAAGGGGTCTTTTGATTGTGGCCCCGGACAGAAGCTCAGGGTTACAACCAAAAAGCTAGCTAGCCCTGAGGCTTGACAGTCCTGACATTAGTGTAGCCCCAGATCTTTTCCAGACCCCTGTGTGTACTTATTATTGATTACAAGACTGAAAGGGAAGCTTCCTCAAATGATAATTCAACTGGATTCCTCAAGTTAAATGAGGTGCATGGATGTGTCGCTAGTCAAACACACCTGTGTGAGGAGCATGCCAGAAAGGAGCTGTGCAGTGGGCAATTAAGGCCATTCTGGTCTTGCCGGTGGTCATATTGGCCATGCGGTTTCGCTCAAATCGCTCAAATCTGATATGTCTCTGCACTCTTGGGCGACACCCTGGTGAGGCGCTACATGCATACAGTGGTGCAGAAATCTGGTGAAACTCGAGCTCTTGTGCCCTTCATCAAAGCACGTGGTGAATCCTTCCGCAAATCCTGCCATCGTTATGCCGCCGCGCAGGGGTGTTGCTCGGCCGGAAAAGGTCCGGGGATAGACTAATGACGGGACTGTCAGGACTCAGGGCTTGCTAGCCTTTAGGTGGTAGCCACTGAGCTTCTATCCGGGGCTACAACCAAAAGACCCGGGGCTATGGTCCCCTCAGCCCCCCCTTGCAAGGTCTCGACCGCGCGTGCATAGGCACACAGCACGGATCTGCAGTGGAGGCCACCATAGCAAACATTTCCCAGGAGTGTGCCAGGGTCTTGCTGGAAGAAGAAATCGGGCCATAAACCATGGACATCAGTGTATTCCCAGCAGCGCTGGTCATTGGGCTGGAATTTCCAGGATCCGGAAGAAAAAGTCTCCCCGGGAAAACATTTTGTGTCCATTAACATAACGGTTTTGCTTTTGATCCCGAGACTGGGATTCGAGATCAGCAGGAGGAAAGTCCGGTGGCTTAGCCACTAGAATGCTTGTGAATGTTCCCTTCAGGATTGGACACTGCAGAATATATCCAAGGACATCTTTCTACATTTAAAAGATGTGCACCTTTTCGAATTTGCCCTCAACATTACAGGAAGCTCATCCTTTCTTTAATGATGTATTAATCAATCTCCTAAAATATCTTTGTTTATTTATGGGGGTGCTGAGAAAACTCTCATGAGTGCCCCCTCACCTTAACTCACAAGTGCCACGCTGGGTCCTAACTGCCCCGCCCCTCCTCCCCACGCCGCCCGTGACTGGTGGGATCCCACAGTCAATCATTTCCATTTCCAGCACTAATTCGCAGGGATAATCAGGCGGCATTGGGACTCCCAGTGGGAACTCTGCTGGCGGTGGCGGGATTCCCAGTGGGATCTCTGCCGGTGGGGGTGAGATTCCCTGTGGGATCTCTGCCGGTGGCATCAGGATTCCCAGTGGGATCTCCGCCAGCGGCGTCGGGATTCCCAGTGGGATCTCCGCCAGCGGCACATCAGTATTCCCAGTGAAATCTCCGGCGACGGCGGCGGGATTCCCAGTGGGATCTTTGGGCGGCACCAGCAGCATCAGGATTCCCAGTGGAATCTCTGCCGGCGGTGGCGGGATTCCCAGTGGGATCTCAGCCAGCAGCATCAGGATTCCCAGTGGAATGTCTGCTGGTGGGATTCCCAGTGGGATCTCTGCCAGCGGCATCGGTATTCCCAGTGGGATCTTGCCGGCGGCGTCGGGATTCCCAGTGGGATCTCTGCCGGCGGCATCATGATTCCTGCCAGCGGCATCGGTATTCCCAGTGGGATCTTTGCCGGCGGCGTCGGGATTCCCAGTGGGATCTCTGCCGGTGGCATCGGGATTCCCAGTGGGATCTCTGCTGCCATGCAGCCCCACCCAGCAGAATTGGATATTAGGGTTTTAAACCGTTAACTGCGTTCCATTTGTAACCAATTATTCTGGCACGCCTCCTTCTCCGCCTCTCAACACCACGGGGTGATTTAACCCCGATCTCAGACCACGTTAGCACAGGTGAGCCAATAACACTTTGCAAGCTCTTTGTCTGGATTGGATGCTGTGGTATCTCACCCAGAGGCATTGCTATGGGTACTGGGGGCACTAGGGGTACGGTGTGGGCATTTACAGATGTTAATGTCCCTGTGGTGGGACCAACTACATTAGCTTCAGGCCCCACTTGTTAGACCATCCTGGGTTGCGTTGTATTCTCTCCTAGCACGCATAGACACATTTTGCTGTCCTCTGCTAATTCTCGTTTTTGTTTGAGGATGAGACAGGCATAATCCTGTCCTGTTTTAACTTGGAAATACTTCCTTTTTTCTTGCAGGAATCAGTGTCCCGACTATCTGTCTATGCAGGGCAGTGCAGGAGAAAGTGCCTCTCCATCACTGCTTGTCTGCAGTCACACTGTCAGTGGAGTACCGTGGGAGTACTCCACTGGTGGCGGTCCCTCCGTCCGTATTTCGTGAGTGTTGCTTGTGCTTCAGGTGTTCCTTTACACCCCAAGTTACTCTTTCAAGTTTAGAGATGTGTCTCAGTGAACCATAGCAGTCTAGTTTGTTGTGCTGTCCCAGTTCTGCTGGGTGTTGCCTTTTTAGGCCCTCTTCTATTTCTGTAGCCAGTCCATCAGTCCGTCTTTGGTTTCTAATGCTGGAAATCTGTGGGGCATTATGTAATGCATTGTTGGGGGGCTGTGCCCGAGCCATCTGGTAGTGTTGGAGTCTGCGCGGCGGCTCTTGATTTGGCACCAGAATGTATCGCTTTCGGATTCTCCCTCGTGCTGCTTTGTGCCCATCATTCTGAAGGTTTTAGTGCTCACAAAGCAGACATTGGCAAAATGGGAGGCGCAGGATTTCTCTGGGAGCTTATTTGTCACATTCCTTACACTTTGTTTCTTAGTGTTTGGCCCCACGCCTCACTCCCATAAGGGAGGATAGGGTCGAAGATGCTGCCAAGAAGCTTCAGCGTTGATAATATTAGTGGAGTGGAGTATGATAGTTGCCTCTTGTTTTAATTGCCAGTTTGAAACTTCCAGATGTATTTATTCTGAGATTGTATTGTGCTCAACTTCTGTTCTATCACGGTTAAGGCAGCGCTTTTGGACTACATCTCCCGTCAGCCCTAACCAGCATAGTCAATTATGAGGCATCATGGGTGTTGCAGTCCTAAGCACAAGGAGAGCTGCGGGTTGCAGATCCCTGCATCCAGGTACCGTTTGAATGACCCGCTGGTCGTTCTGGATTATTATGGCTCTGGACTTATTTAGGTTCACCTTTGGGTCTTGCAGCATTCTCCGTGGAGATGATGATGTTATTGGAGTCCCTCCCGTGTGGGTGCAAGTATTACCAGGTCATATACATGACAACCAGAACGCAAAAGAGCAGGAAGACTCTATACCCTGGACCAGAGTATTATTATAAAGCGAGAATCTGAAGAGATGCCCAGAGAGCAAAACTGTGTTGCTTACAAAAGTGTATCAATTTTTTTTATTTAACATGATACAAAAAATATTCAAAAAAGTCAATTAATGACATATTACTTTAAAGAACATCATTAAATCACATAACACGACAACATGGGTGAACATAACACATGGCTAAAATTAGTCCATCTAAACAACCATTCATAGTGCAGCATTCAGACCATACATCATACATAGTGACATTCAACCAACCAACAATAGCTAAAAATGACAAAATTGATTAACATTGATTAACAATCGGAAGTGGGGTAAACATTCATCACATCCCGTCTGATTATTTTAATGTTTAAATTTGATTAACATACAACAATAGAACCCATTAAAAACAATCTATCGCAAGGGTGGATCCAAGAAGAAGAATACTGAGTGGATCACATCCCTATAGAGTAAGCTCAACCGGTTTCGACGTGGAGTGCGTAATGCACAACGTCTTCATCAGGAGATACGAGGCAAAAGGCCGCAAGAGAAGAGCATTACTGCATAAATATGCGGCAGCGCCCCATCTCATCAACTGAACCCAACAAAAATTGTGTATAACCACCATGTGCCACCTATTACAGACCAGTAAAAAATAAACATTTGTGCTGGGGAAGTATAAGAAAAGTCAAAAACGACCCCAGTGGCAGAGTTTTATTTAAAGATCAAAGGCAAATATATATATACATGGATAGGCATTGTATTTCTGATGCGGGCAGTCCAGCACCTTAGTCCTGGGCTTCCTCTAGCAATGTCAGGGGTCATTAATTGAACAGGGTTGGGCCATACCTGCCTAGTCTCCGGGTTTAACCCGAGACTCTGGGTTTTTAAGCTCTTTTCCGGGTCTCCGGGGAAGAGTGTGGAGTCTCCGGGATTTCGGGAGACTACAGACTGCCCCCCGCAAGGCACTTCTGTGCTGATGGAAAGAAAAGCTGCAGATCAGGTGTCTGGTCCATTTCCAGGCTTGCTGATGGGGGCATTGCTATTAGTCACTTCCCCCCCCACTGCGTCGAACATTATCAATAACAATAGAGCACCTTCTACTAGTACGCCTCAATGGGCAGTGCAGCGGCCGCACCACTCGGGCAAGTACCTGGGCCATTACTATGCCTCAAGGGGCAGCACAGCAGCCACACCACTCGGGCAAGTACCTGGGCCATTACTACGCCTCAAGGGGCAGCACAGCAGCCACACCACTCGGGCAAGTACCTGGGCCATTACTACGCCTCAACAGGCAGCGCAGCACCCACACCACTTGGGCAAGTGCCTGGGCCATTACTATGCCTCAAGGGGCAACCCCGCTACGAGCATCCATACGGTCGGAGGCTGCAATCCTCCCCCGCCGAGGATTCAGATAAGTATTTTCTTTCTTCCTCCCCCATCCCATGCAAACAATCCCCTCAAAGCCCTCCAACCCCACTTACCTTCTTTTCTCCCATTTAACGGGAGCGGATGCGCTAGGGACACTTCCCTGGCAGCCATTTTTTGTTTACATTTTGCAGTGTTTCGGAACAGAAAAAATGCTTGCGGCCCGGTGTACTAATAGCAATAAGCCTGTCGCCGCGGGGGCATTACCAAGTCAGGTAATGCCCCGGGGCCTACGTTAGGGCCCTCACTTCCCTCAGGCCTATAACTATGGGCACAGGGGCATTACCTGACCCGCGGCTCGGGACTTATTGCTTAAGTGCTGGGTTCCAGATTGAAGCAAACACTTTTCAGAAATCTGTGAAGCCGGCACATCTGTCCACATGTTTGTATATATGCATGCATTTGCTAATCAGGTGCCACAAGGTGAAGACCTGCTTTCTGGCACGTTGTTTTGGTAAGAATCCTGACTCCTACGAAAGAATATGTGATGCCGCTATTCGGAAGTTGCGACTGTTTTGGTTTATGAGGCTGAGAGTAGTTTGCTGATGTTAATGTTTTAACAGATCCATGTGTAGGTATTTGGGTTCAGGGTGCCCCCATCTGTGTGGACCTGACTGATGACCATTTCAGACCAAGCGTCTGGAATAGCAAAGGCACCCCTGACAACCATTGCCGGGACTGGACACCCTGAGCCTGGTCTCACTACCAGGGACTGTTTCAGGGGTAGTTGGCCATGGGGTTGAACACAACATTTATATTTTCCTCTGTGATGGAGGCGGTATCCAGTTATCTTATCGAAAACATTTCTTCGAAATACAATTAGGTCGAAAAAAGTTTGCTAATTTTTTTTTTTTTAATTTATTGTTTTTTAGTTTATAGTATTTTTTGTTGTTTCGTAAGTAAAAAAGGGTTAAAAAAAACAGGGGGTTGGGGAGAACCCCCCCATTAAAAAAAAAAGACATTCGAAATATTTTTTAGACATAATGGCGTTCGAAAAAAAGCTAATTCTAAAAAATCACTATAAAGCGATGGAGCCAGACACAACTCTCATCCCACTGAGGGGTTTATAATAGAAACGTAAAAACTGCCTTGTATGTGAAGTAAAGCTTTCTAAGACAAAGAACATATGTGGGGGGGAGAACATGTGTGGGGGGAGAGGGAGACATATTTGGGAAGAGTCTACGCCAGGTTCTAGGTGGGGCTTTTATCATGGTTATTCAAGGTGGCAATAATGAAAATGGTCAAACGAACAGCGCACCACCGTGAACTGGACTGAACCTATTCCTGCTTTCTGCAACATAGCAGAATATAATGGGTCTCCACACTCTGGGCCTTCCTGTGTGCCAGGACCTTCACACCCACCATCGCTGTGGGAAGTCTATCATCTGCCCCCATGGAAAGAACGAGAGAATGCCTCTTGTCTCCCTTCTCCCATCGTCCAGATTGACTCCTTGTCTCATAAGCCTTTGGTCTTTAGCACGAGTGATGTTTGCTCTACACATTCAAATGATGTAGCTTTCTGCACAGCCAGGCCAGTGCTGGGGTGTACTAATATTGACTACATTCCCACCCTTCTGTTTATCATGTAGTTGGTCTCTCCTCCCTTTAGTATGTGCACCCCTGAGATGCTCCAAAGCCTTGCCCAGATCCCCACTCTAGCTACTCACACTCTATCTATACCACCAAGACATTCACAAGCCTTGCCCAGATCTCCACTCTAGCTACTCACACTCTATCTATACCACCAAGACATTCACAAGCCTTGCCCAGATCTCCACTCTAGCTACTCACACTCTATCTATACCACCAAGACATTCACAAGCCTTGCCCAGATCTCCACTCTAGCTACTCACTCTCCTCTATCTATACCACCAAGACATTCAAAAGCCTTGCCCAGATCCCCACTCTAGCTGCTCACACTCTATCTATACCACCAAGACATTCAAAAGCCTTTTCCCAGATCTCCACTCTAGCTACTCACACTCCTCTATCTATACCACAAAGACATTCAAAAGCCTTGCCCAGATCTCCACTCTAGCTACTCACTCTCCTCTATCTATACCACCAAGACATTCAAAAGCCTTGCCCAGATCCCCACTCTAGCTACTCACACTCTATCTATACCACCAAGACATTCACAAGCCTTGCCCAGATCTCCACTCTAGCTGCTCACACTCTATCTATACCACCAAGACATTCAAAAGCCTTTTCCCAGATCTCCACTCTAGCTACTCACACTCTTGTTATACCACCAAGATATTCAAAAGCCTTCCTCAAATCTCCACTCTAGCTACCCACTCTCTATTTATACCACCAAGATATTCACAAGCCTTGCTGAAATCTCCAATCTAGCTACTCACACTAAATTAATACCACTGAGATATTCAAAAGTGTTGGCCAAATCTCCACTCTAGCTACTCGCACTAAATTAATACCACTTGCAAATGTAAAAGCCTTGCTAAAATCTCCACTCTAGCTACCCACTCTCTATCTTTGACTTTTTCCCCTCCCCCTACTTACCAGTATGAGTCTTGTTCTTATGGGACACTATGTGTGACACCCATAAATCTGCTGCCAAGGCCACCTTCGTAGGCTCTAACTCCTTTGAATCTGCCAAGTGCTGCTTAAACTCAGGGGAACAAGATCAAAAATGAGAGGAGGATCCAGACCCATGTCCAGATCCTTTGGAGGAGCCATTGGAAACCTGAGGCTTGGCCAGTTCCAACTGGCGATCCCTGTCCTTTTGTTTTTCTGCCTGCTCACCTTTCAGCTTTGCCATCTTGATCTCAAGCTCCTTCTGCTCAAACAGCTGTTCGTGCTTCTTGAATTCAAGCATGGCATCAGCATCAGAGCTGGCAGAGGAAACTTTGGACAACACATCATCCCTGTCATCATGGGCACCATGGACAAGTGCAGTGACAGATCTGCCAGTGAGAGCAGCACCGCCACCTTCTGCACTTTCATCTGTGGTAATGGCATCGAGTTGCAACTCTTGCCAATCCATGAGCCTTTGGAACATTTCACTCTTTGTAGCTGAACAGGCAAGCCTCTCTCGGTACACTTCATTCTCAATGTTTCTGACTTTGAAGCATTCAAGGTTATGTTTGTAATTGTTCCCATATTTCAGGATAGGTTGTTAGCCTTTACTGTTACTTTACAACTAAGGTCTCTATGTGTCCTGGGTAAGTGTAATCTGAGTACCTTTACCAGCGCGCAACACTGGGTACCTTCGATCCTATCCCTCCGCTGTACATCAATTTCTTAAGACGGATTTCTGAACTCTGACCTGTTGGGCAGAGGTTCAGAAGGCCAGCCTAGTTTCTTGGAAAAGGGTAACCTTCTAGACAAGCCAGACCAATCATGGTAGCATTGGCGGCAGTCAAGACTAGGTCTCAGGAGGGGTGAGAGTGATCGAAAGCCCACAATGAGCACACACAGTAAACAAAACTACAAATTTCTCTCAGTCAGATGTATATATCAAAAATACATATACATTTGTTAAAGGCCTTTAAAATCAAACACAAAGCAAAAAGCAGTAATAACTAAACCAATAAAACACTACTATCAAACATATACACAGTTACCAATGGCCTAAAGGAATAGTGCACAATAAGGTTCCACAACCTGTGAAGAAAGGGCTCAAACAGCAAAATCATTATTTAGGCAGTCCTTCACTTATCAAACCCTAACTAAGAGGCAGTCCAGTACCTACGATGAGTGGAGCCTTGTGCTCAAAAGTACTTTTGGTGCTGATGCAAGCGATCGTGTGGTTGAGCCAAAATGCGATCCCTTGCAGGGGCTGTACCAGCTCTGGAAGGCGGGTGAGGCAGTGAAGAATAAGTTTCCACTATTCGAGGAAGATCTCCCCAAGAGAGAAAAACAGGATCCAAGAGTTGGGAATAGCTCGGTAGCACAGGCTACCTCGATAAAGGAGAGTGGCCCTCAGGGGACACCCATGCGTAAAAATGGATGGATACGCCCGGGGCCACCGGTAAAGGTTTAAAGTACTCACTGACCCTCAACGCACTCTGGGCCAAACTTCGGCAGTCGAGTCCACTTTGGTTACGGGTTTGAATCTGGCAGTTGTGCAGCTCTGCGGTTTTCAGGGGCTGCGTTCCAGGGATTCATCCATGGCGGGACAGTGGTGATTTCTCTGCTCCTGATGAAGAGATCAGGCCAATTCCACTGCAGCAGGTCTGAGGGAACCGGGGGCCACAGTAGCAAGGCACACACAAAGTTTGTCACCACGGCTGGACGACACAGCAATGCTCAGGTTCAGGCATACTCTCCTAATTCCAGGCCTAGGAATGCTAGGTGTACGAAACACTGTGAGAGAGTGCCTTTTACCCAGTGCCTACAGTCTCCAAATGCTCAGCTGTCAACTCGAGACAGAAGCGGTTCCAGGTCAAAGGTCCTGTGCAAGCTGGTCAGTTCACTGGGCACTCCAGGAACACTTTTGAAAAGGCTTGCTTACAGGTTAAGGTGGAGGTGCTGAGAATAGTTAGCCCCACTTTTCCAATGGGTCGAAGCGCCTTTGCAGATCTTTTAAGTTTGATGAGAAACAGGGGATCCAACGGGATGACAGCGGGCTCAGGGTGCCAAACCTTCCAGTGGGTCACCAGCGGTTCCTCGGCTCTTCTTCTTGCTTTCAGGATACTTGGCTCCTATCCTTAGTTTGGTGAGAACTCAAGAGATTGATCTGGTATGGGTGTGAGGGTCCTTCTCATATCCAGAATCTGCTCACACCAAAACAAAGAGGACCCTGAACCTGTAGGTCCTTTAAGATGAGGTAATACTCTACCGGGTGGATGGGGATGCAGAAATTACTCAAACCTCAATAACAAAACCGACTCAGGAGGTTGGAAAAATACTTTGTCTGTTTTAATAACAATTATCTAAAAGAGAGAGTACAACAGACATCATCGGATGGCTGGCAGTAAGATCTCAACATATTTAGTAAAAAACACTAACTAAGAAAACTTTTGTGGTGCTGTGATTGGGTAACAGGAAACATCTATGTATACCTTCTATGGGGGTTGGTGTTGTGATAGGGTTTCCACTGTCAGGTGGACAACTCTGCCCACCCCTAATGCAAGTCATTGCGGGCGTCATCAAATACACAACGTCTTATTGGTTCTCTAAACTATAGGGGTCCTTAGTACATGGCACTTTATAATTGGTTGGCATGCTTGTACCCTTCGGGAATATTCCACTTGTTAGCAGCATGCAAGATGGTACCCCAGGAGCTGGTGTGTCGGACTTGACCATGCCTCCCCACCCAATAAGCCCATCATCCATCATTACTCAAGCTGTCTGCCATGAGAATAGTCTTTTGAACTTAGTCTTACAAGTATCACTGCTCCTGGGGATAGAAGGGAGTGTGAGCATGTTATTATCTTCTGGTATCGGTGTAGCTTACCCAAAGTCTATTTTCATCTGACCACGTGACTGGAGACCACGTTAAGCTCCTTTGTTGTATTTAATACCATTATTGAATAAAGCTTGGCACTCATTGTCCTTCCGCCACACCTTAATAGGAGCACAGCTCTCGCCTTCTCGTTCATTGTATCTTTCCACGATAGATAACCAGTTTCTTGGCTGCCCCAATCCTTGACACTGGGCCAGGTAGACCTTTCGATTATACTTCCATCTCCAGCGGCGCCACACTTCAAATTCTTCCATTCACAGGGTTTTCAGGTTGCTAAAGTACGATGCATATATACACCTTGGTTTGCCAAACGAGGAGTTGGGGTGCCCTTTAGGGGTCTGGCAGCCAGGCACCTAAAATACTAACTAACAAAAGAAAAAATGCTGCAAATAAATGTGGCACGCTTCACCTTAGAAATGTACTAAATGAATCAAGTACCTCTCAACGGGGTTACACTGAATCTAATCCCGGAAATCTCATTCTGTGCATTATTTATATAAAGAAACAACACATATGCCGTAACATTTTGGATAGACAAATATTATAATTATAATTCACATCAAATTACATAAAAGACAATGATTGACAATGGATAACTAAATGACCCTCCAATCTCGTTCTGAACAAAGGAAGAAAAGAAATGATAGTTAGGAGTGGACAGAAACCCAGTGCAAAGGGAGATAAAATGTGTGTCTCTAGATGCATTAGCGAAGAAAAGAATTAATAATCTTTTTTGGTTAAACTGAAGAGAAATTCTAAACAACATAAGAATGATTTGACGATTGCAAAAAAAAAAGTTTTGATCTCAATCCAATGCACTAGAATGTTATTACGCATACTCAGAGTTCGACATATGTCCATACTGCCTTTAATCTTGATTCAGGAATAGACATCCTTCTAACAGTGCAATATGAGACAAGGATGAGAGTTACTTGACTCATTTTGTACATTTTTAAGGTCAACAGTACCACATTTTTTGCAGCATTTTTTCTTTTGTTAATTATATATACCTGGGTGGCACCGCCTGCACTATTCACTACATATAGCCAGCCTTCAAGAATACTCTATCTACTTGCGTTACTGCATCTGTACAATTATAAAATGGTTTTCATTTTCCTCCTTGCTTTTCACACGTGCAATCTTCAGTCTGCATAGGAAAGTTTACTCGATTCTCACTTCGTCATCAGATTCTATATGGTCTATTCACCTTCTCTCTTGTCATCTCTTCTGAGGTGTGTCACTTTTTCATGTGACGTCACCAGTCTCTTCTTTCATCTGTCTTCACATGCTCTTCAGGGATCTTTCCTAAGACGCTATCAGCTTTTAGTGGATACATAAAGAATGGTCTTCTTAATGGATACGTTGCTTCAAAGGCTGCTTGTGTTACACGCCTCATTACAGGTGTCGCCTTTGTAGCTATTTCCGGTTCCCAACAGATAGGCACTTTGGGGGCGGGACTTCTGGTAGAGGCTTTTGGCTCATCCTCTACACTTCCCCCCTCTGGTTGATTCATCAACCACTCTCTCACCAGAAACCGCATCTAGATATCCTCTCTTGAAGAAGTGCTTTTTTGGAGTCCATGGGCCTCATTACGACTCCGGAGCTAGCCGTGCCGGTAAAAACTGCACGGCAGCTGCCTGAGTTGTGTTTTCTTACGGCGCCTGGCTCTGGAGAATTACAGGGGCATTACAACCCTGGTGGTCCCGGAAGCCAGGAGCCGGGAAAAGTAACTCCCATTCGAGTCCCATAGGACTCAATGGGAATGGGGAGGAAGGAAGCACCGTCACCATGTGCAACACTGCTGGTGCTTCTGTCAAAGTCTGCGAGTGGGTGCCATTCAGCCTGCCAGGTCAGACCTGGCGAGTGGACAGGCACCTGGCTCGCAGACTTGTACTCTGCCGGTCCGGTAACAATTGGTGCCGGTGAGCCAGTGTTACTGGACTGGCAGGGTCGTAATGAGGCCCCATATCTTCATCACACCTTTCAAAGTTTCTGCTGACTTTACATGTTCGTCAACACTCCAGGTCATGTGGCTGCACTGTCCACTCGGGCTGCAGTAGTTTCATTTTCCCAAATACTTCTTGTGGTCTCTTGGTTACAGGAACTTCGTTCTCTCAGGTGCATGGATGCTAACTTTTATAAAGTGTCTTAATTCTTCATAAATCAGCTCTTTGGGTTCAAATCCAGATTTAACATCAATTATGATCTTCATTCCTACTGTTTTCTTTGCTGTCTTCTTGCACTCTATGATTATTATCTTGATCTCACAGAATCCAACATTTTCATCAGCTGTAATGCGCCAAGGAACTTGAAGGTATTCGCCATCCACTATGGTACCCATGAGAAGATTGATGCAAACCAGCTGTCATCTGCAATATCTACTACTTCATCTTCTATCTTGGTATGCAAAGTTATCAACAACGTTATGGCCTCTGTCAGGGTCCCATTCTCTTCACTGTGAGAAGGTATGAATGCGCAACATGATTCTCCGATTTTGGCACAAACACCTCCATCCATGGCTGTAATCATGTCCAGGACATATATTCTGGAGTGTCATCAATCTTATGACTCTCTGCTCTTCTTTGATAGCATTGAATCCCTTTATGGTAGTGTCGATTGTCTGCAGTAGCTCCCATCAGGTTATCTGTAACTGTAAAGACTGGAGGGGGTATCAGTACTTCTGCTCTCTATATGGTAGAGGAGAGGCACAGAGGGCCCCAGCTAAGATTCTCTATTCAGTAGCTATCGTCGAGCAATCAAGGCCTAGCTTCTCAGGAGGTGATGCAGGCTGGTTCTTAAATACAGTGTAGTCCCCAAGCCCCCACAAAGGAATGTCCACACACTGTATTAGTTAAAACACAGTCTTTATATAATTAATATTCAAGGTTATGTACACTATCACAATAACTCACTTTGTGCTCAGAAAATCAATAATGGTAAATATATACAGTTCTAAAGTGGTACCACAATTATTATCAGATCTCATTAAAGTGCATCAACTATACTGTCAAAATGCCACACAGATCAATAAAGAGGAAACCAGCAGTAGAGAGGGGAAGGAAAGCAAGATGGTTGAACAATTGGCAGAACACCGGCCTTTACCAGCTAGGCACAATTCTGTGTGGAGATCCCCCCACCTTGGCAACCTGTAAAGCAAAGATGTATCAATGTATTGGTCTACAAGTCTTATTTCTCTCTACAATAGTTCTACAGCCCCAATGTACCTGGAATAGTAGTGTTCGTCGTCGGGGAATCAACGGCCCTTCTTGAGTGCCCTCCCTTTAAGGCAGGAGTCATGGGTCATCGAACGTCCGACGGAGAACAGGGTGAACTATGATGGTGAAGTGGCAGCTTCGTTCCTAGCGGTGCTTGTTGACGACAGAGTGTTGGCATCCTGCAAGGAAGAGGCATGCGGGGCACCTCGGTGGCGGTAGTTGTGGACCTCAAAGAGATGTTGAAGAACTGTGGCCCAGCAAGGGCGTCAAGTCATCGGCGTCTCTGTGGTCTTTAGGTGGCGGGAAACCCACCAGCGGATGCTCCTCGGCGCGTCGACGGTCAGGTCTTATCCAGCGGGATAAAGCGGGCGGCGATGCAGATGAGAGTGTCCTTAGATCAAATGAAATTCTTAGGCAAACGGGAGCACGGCGGCTCCAGTCGGCGACGGCAGTTGTCGACAGAGGCGGACAACAGTCCGGGTGCTTCTCTTTGGGATTCCACGGCGGTCCCCGTCTCCGGTCGGCAGCCTGTCGTTGGTCTGTCTACCAGGGAGCTTTGGCAAAGATCAGCTGCTGCACAATGGTCCCTCGTAGCTCGACAAGAGGGCGCCTTACCAGGACCTCTCTGGGTCAGTCCTTGGAGACATAGCAGCTTTCAGATTGATGAAGGGGAGCAACAGCAATTCTTCTCTTCCAGTAGGGCTTCAAGGTTAAGCTTCAGTTTCACTCCAGTTACTCTTCAGGTTCTGAACACAAATTCTAGCAGTGCGAGGCACCCAGATATTCTAGTTGATCCCCCATTCATTCTGCTGGGTCACACTCAGACAACCAATCGGTCAGAAGGGCATTCATGCAGGCAGGCAGCCAATCAGGTGCATAGTGCATTCAGGCCATTCTCTCCTCTCCAGACACTCACAACAACTTATGTGTATTGGGACAAGTACCCAGCCATTCAACACTCCACACTGCATTCATACCAGTTTGGGGCATGGCTGTCTCAGTCATTGTTTCAAATACCAGATACTAGACACCCACAACACAGAATGCTTATTCGTCACACACTGCATTCACCCAGGTCCCACCCACAGGGTGTACCCACAACATACAGTCACTGGGAAGGCTCCAGCCAGTCTGGCCTGGATTTCACAACAACTCCATATATGGAACTTCCACCCAACTTCCGGTCAGGGGGTAAGGGACAGAGTCAGGGCTTCACAGGAGTTTGGGAAAACAAGGTAACAGGCAATAGAAAGCAAGAGGCCACGGGGGCCATCTTGGTTCCTATCAGCAATCAACTGATCCCAATGGCAGGGCCTGGGTATCCCAAAATGGAGGATACTCAGAGCACCTGTCAAATTCAGCATGGAGCTGCCACCAGCC